>NC_141065.1:22011628-22611628 GCF_041138505.1 Cibotium barometz | reverse complement strand
AAGATATTTCATCTCTCCTCTCTCCTCATTCAAGTCTAGTTCCAAAAAGTTAGCTTAATTGACCTAAAAATGGTCAAAAAGTGACCAAACTGACTTGGAAAATTCTAGAATCAGTTTGTTTGGTTAGGAGCTCAAATTTTCCTATAAATAGAAGCCTCCCCTTGTTGAAAAAAACATAGTGTCTTATGCTTTGTTACTCTACTCCACCTAAGCCAAAATATATAGTGTCTTATGCTTTGTTACTCTACTCCACCTAAGCCAAAATATATAGTGTCTTATGCTTTGTTACTCTACTCCACCTAAGCCAAAATATATAGTGTCTTATGCTTTATTACTCTACTCCACCTAAGCCAAAATATAGAGTGTCTTAGGCATTGTTACTCTACTCTACCTAAGCCAAGAACTGTGAATTCTTTAATAATTCACTAGTTTTTGATACTTCTCTCTTTCTTCAATCCCCATTGGTGGCTCCATCAACATACTAAACCAATTGATTGGTTGGGGGCCTCTACCGTGAATAAAGAATCAAGCAAATTATAAGGTAAGTATATTGAATTTTGATCTTTTCTATAATTACTCAATGATTCTCTCTTCTCAACCCCTCTCAAGCTTGAGAAGTTTAATTGGTATGGTTTTTTAAATGCTATTGAAGTTAATTGGTGAATAGTAGTGAAGAGTTACATAATTTAATAAATGCTATAGAAGTTAATTTCTATTTATGTTTAAATTCTAATGGTTTTTATGTAATTTCTCTCTCTCACTCAAGAAATGGTCATACTCATGACTCATTCTCAATCCAAATGAAGCTTTTCATAAAGCTTCTCCTTAATCAAGCTATGCTTGAGGCCAAATTAATGGCTTTTTGCTATGCTTTTAGTTTATGCACATTGATGATTCAATCCATTATGGATTGATGACCCAATTAGAGACCATTCTAATTATTTCCTTAATGATAAGTGTGAGGTGAAAAAAAGAAGAAAGAACCTGCCTCTATAGCTCTTCCACCTCCCAAACTTGGAAAAACTACCACGAACGGGGCACCACCATCCACCGGCTGGAACACTCTCTCAACATTCGCCACCCACCCACACCATAAGACAGCTCAGAACCATGAAGGACAGATGATCATTCAACAAAAAGATACACAACACCATACACTCTGTATAAACACAGCAAATACACCAAAGACCAGGACTCCGGCCAGGATTTACTGCCAAGGGAATCACCCTTGCGTCTGACGACCAAGCCTCTGTCTCCTGGTCCCTGTAATCTCCAGAGGGCGCCCACACCAGCAACCCTTCTTCACTTTCTCTGTAGCATGGCTACTCTCTGTCTGCTGCTACCTGCCAATTGTCGTAGGCGAGCCCCACTGTCTCCAGCCCAAACATCAGCACCACTTCTGTATCCAACACACACAAAAACCCAAGGCTCCCTCTCTGGTCAGCATCCACGCACTGCCTGCAATCACCGCCCACACAAGACCAGCTACTCTCTCCAGAAGGCGCCCACACTAGCTAACCTTCACTCAGCAGCTCCCACTCTCTGTATGTCGTGACCAGCAGCTTTACCAACCCCCAGAGCCTCGCACAATCCTCAACACCACAACCCACTGCTCACCGCAGCATCCCAGATACCTAGCCCAAGCCACATCATTCTTAAGGCCCACACCAGCCCGTCTCTTACCCGTCGTCACTTCAGAGCCACAGCAGCTCTCTACTTCCCTGTACAGCTACGAACACCATCAAGACGGCGGCCTCTCTTCAATATACTGGCCATACCAACTCGCCTTCAAACAAACCCTTGATTTCATGTGGGCCAACGCTCTCAGCAAAAGCCCCCAGCAGCTCTCGTACCAGCTACCTCCGTCCTTTGTGCTTCCCACTTGTATGGCTGCACTTTACCCGTCTTTACCAGCAGCACCTAGCCCACGCATGGCTGTGCTTTACTCTGCGTCAGCACCAGCTCCTCTCTACACCAGCCCGTCAGTCAGCATCCACTGTGATTAGCCCCTCACCCTGGGCGGCTACTCTCTCCTTTTCGTCTCTGCAGACCTATCACCTGTCAGCCAGCCGTCGCCTCCAAACACCAGGCGACCACTATTTGCAGCGCTTCATGCAGCTTACAGCTTCTGAGCCAAGGCCACCACACGCTGCGCCTCTCCTCTTCACCAGCTCACTTCGCTTTATTTTGAAGATGCGCCTGTCCTTACCAACTGCGCTCTACTACTCAGACCCACCAGCAACTCGCCTTGCATGCCCAACCAAGGCTCCCTCTACACCAAGTCACAGTCGGCTTCGCCTCAGGTGCCTCTCTCCTTCACCTGCAGTAGCGACCCCCACAGACACACGGCAGCCAGTCGGCTCTCTCTGGCGTTGCAGCCCACTCGCAAGGCGACCACCACTTCTCACTGCACCCGGCTCCTCAAAACGGCCGCCTTCCTGTCTGGCGTCTCACACTATACACGCCTCTGCTTCCTTAATACGTAGGGCCTCCTCACAACAAGGGCGGCGATTCCTTCTCGAAGCGTTGCTGGTTGCCGACTCCTTCACCTTCCAGACGTTGAGCTGGCGACCAAGCTAGGCTTCCACGTGGCCCTTTAGAAGGTGGCCATATTGCATATTTAATATTTTTTTTATTAAAGTCTCCAAGCCACCAAGCAAAGGCCACAATTATTACCAAAAAACTCTCCCTCTCCCTCCTTTTCTCAGAAAACACGGTGCCCACACGGCTTCCAAGCAAATGCGAGAGTACTTGTTCGTTGTCTTCAGCATCATCCACTTACTAATCATGACCACTTCCAGCCGGTGCTCTGCTTAGTAACCATCTGCACACCATACCATTGCCATAAAACTTCAAATCTCCCGCATCTTCTCGGAAAAGAAAACACGTGCATAATCCACTCACGATCAAACCGCTCGGCCTGTACACTTGCCAGGGCATTCAGGGCAAATTTTATTCACACACCACACGCACTCTATGTACACTGATCCAAAATACCTCTCAGATTTTAGCCTGACATACTTTGCCCAACCCCTAGCCTGCTGAATCATTTATGATCAGCAGAAAGCATATAACCATGTTTTCCTCCGATGACCACGTTTCCCTCCGTCAATCCTCTGAGCATCATACAGTGTAACCAGCACATCTTTGTTCCAGGTGATCCAAGAACCTCTGTCATCCTCCCCAGGCATCATCTTCCATCCCACTTCCCACAATACAAAACCAGAGCTTCTCGAGACAAAGCTCCTGACATACACACCATCCCGTCTCATCTCAACTCCAAAATCCCTGATACGATCAGCACTAATATCGAAAAACCAGTGCAGCAACTCCTGTTGAGGGTAATAGCTAATGAAAGCCTCATCAAAAAAAAACTGCTGTGCCATAACACTTTCCTGTCTATCAGCATAAGAAGCTTCACCATCAAAACCAGCCACCACAGGCAAAACCAATTCCTCTTCAACAGGCACCATTGCCAGAGCATCCACCTCAGTCTCTGTATCCTCATCTTTATCAAGGTCACCAAGAGATTCATCCATTACAGCAGCCCTCTCATCTATAACAGCAGCATCATTCAAAGCCTTCTGATGTTTCTCTTTCTTCATAGCCTCAATTCTGATCATAGCTTTTTTAACATTCATGCACATCTCATCATCCAGCTCCAACTCAGGTTCATCATCCTGTAGACTGTCTATTTCCCACTCATCCCACACAGGTTTATTATCCAAAGACTTAAAAGCAAACTCTTCCACATCACATGCATACCTTTGTTCAGGATTCACTTGTACCTCCTCGCATTCCTCATGTATGGCTTCTTCCTGTTCAGCAACCTCATCAGTAAGCACTTCCTCATCAATAACCACGACATCCATCTCTGCATCCTCCTCACTCGATGAAGTATCCTCTGTTCCTTCACTAGTAGTGGTGCTAGTCGTGTCATCACTCGAATCAGCTTCACTCTCCTCTTCATCATTGACAGGCTTCTGGTTATCCATATTAAACTGCTTCTTATCCCCTCTCCTGTCATACAGAGTAATGACCCCTTTCCTCCAGTCCTGAACAGCCTTCACCGCTCTCAGCCATGGTCTTCCCAAAATAATGGGGAATGCACCCATTCCTGCAGGCATAACATGACAATCCACAAGCACCTTCACATCAAAAGCTTCCAATTCCAATTCCTTAACCATACCTAAGCATTTGACTTTTTGATGATTAGCCAGCCGAATACGAAATCCAGACGCTTCAGTAAAATCAAGACCAAGCCTCTCCACAGCAGCCAATGTGATCACACAAATCTGTGCTCCACCATCTATGTATGCTTCTCCCAGATTCTTCCCTTTGTACCACACATTCACCACAGGACATATGTCAGGTAACTCCTGGACAGATAGAACAGTCACTATCCCTTTGGCAGGCTCCTTCTCTCTCGGGTTCACAAGTCTTTTCCACTGACGCTTCAAATTAGGAGCTAACTCTATCAATTGCCCAAAAGTAATGTTAGCCTTCCTTTCAGCCATGTCCTCCTGCAAGCTATAGCTATCCTGCCCACCCCCTAGTGGAAAATCAGTTACCTGAAACTTCCTACGAGGCTTCCGCTTCTGCTTGACCTTCACATCTTCTCCTTCTTTCACTTTTCCTTTCTTCTTGCTGGGTCCTGCAACATCCTTGCTTTCTCTCTCCTGTGGCATCCGCTTCCCCAAAGGCATCACATCAGCTTCTGCCTCTTTCGTCTTCTCAAGGGTGACCACATCTATCACCTTAGTTTTTCCCTTCTCTTCAGCTGTAATTCCACTCGGACCTGCTTGATCCCTAATATCAATACCATAATCATTCGACCTATCCGGTAACTGTGAAGGTAGTGGGTACATGTCACCACCCATACGTTGAGGCTTATCACAATCTGTACTCAAATGACCAAGCTCACCACAATTCCAGCATGTAGGGATGAAATGACGGCCCCTACCGCGACCACGTCCATATCCTGCTTGTCCATCTCCCCCTTCAGGATAATTACCTCGGCCTCTACCACGTCCACCACCTGTACTTCCCATTAAATTCAAGCTCAAATTCTTCATAAGATCAACCATCTGCTTCATATCCTGCCGCAATCCCTCATCAGAACCTGCAGAAACCATAGGTACTCCCTGACTAGCTTGAGGCACCATCTGCATAGCTTGAGCTTCAGTGGGCTTCATCCTCTCCGTCACTGCACTCATGGGTGTAGCCTCCACTCTACGAAACTCCGGCTGTGCTACAACTGGAATCATCCCCAACTGATTCATCCGCTGCAGTTTCCAATCTTTTGACTTAGCAATTTCCACCGCATCCTCAAAAGACCTGGGCTTCTTCAATTCCACTTTCCAGCGAATACTCCTCTTAAGTCCAGCTACAAACTTGTTCTTCTTCATCATATCAGGCGGCACCTGGTCTTCTCCCAAAGCCCTGCATAGAGTCTCCCATAGCAAAGAAAATTTCTTCATATAATCATCTATTGATTCAAACTCACCTTGTGTCAGAGCTTGCACCTCATGCCAAACCTTATCGGGGTCTTCTACCTTCTTGAACCTGTTGCTGAGTGCTGTCTTCAATCCATCCTCAGTCATCTCAATGCGTGGAACAGCATCCCTCAACGACTCCTCATAAGCCCTGTACCAGGTCCTTGCATCCCCTTTCAAACAGATGCTCAACAGCCGCAACACCTGTACCTGCTCACTGATATGGTTGCTTATACATGCAACCTCCATCTTTTCCAAGAAAACTGCCACATCCTCATTCGGACCACCATAAAACTCTGGGTAAGACATCATCTTACCCCCCCAAACTTCACTTCAAATCCCAAGCAAAAACCCAAAAACACCTTCCTTCAATCTCTCACTCTGGGGCATACACCCTCGTAAGAGAAATCCCTGAGCTATCCTCTGTCAACTGAGCCACTCCTCAGCCACACAATGCCTGAGCAACTCCTCAGTCACACAAATCCTTGAGAAATCCTCAGTGGGGGCACCAGAAGGATGTGAGGTGAAAAAAAGAAGAAAGAACCTGCCTCTATAGCTCTTCCACCTCCCAAACTTGGAAAAACTACCACGAACGGGGCACCACCGGCCACCGGCTGGAACACTCTCTCAACATTCGCCACCCACCCACACCATAAGACAGCTCAGAACCATGAAGGACAGATGATCATTCAACAAAAAGATACACAACACCATACACTCTGTATAAACACAGCAAATACACCAAAGACCAGGACTCCGGCCAGGATTTACTGCCAAGGGAATCACCCTTGCGTCTGACGACCAAGCCTCTGTCTCCTGGTCCCTGTAATCTCCAGAGGGCGCCCACACCAGCAACCCTTCTTCACTTTCTCTGTAGCATGGCTACTCTCTGTCTGCTGCTACCTGCCAATTGTCGTAGGCGAGCCCCACTGTCTCCAGCCCAAACATCAGCACCACTTCTGTATCCAACACACACAAAAACCCAAGGCTCCCTCTCTGGTCAGCATCCACGCACTGCCTGCAATCACCGCCCACACAAGACCAGCTACTCTCTCCAGAAGGCGCCCACACTAGCTAACCTTCACTCAGCAGCTCCCACTCTCTGTATGTCGTGACCAGCAGCTTTACCAACCCCCAGAGCCTCGCACAATCCTCAACACCACAACCCACTGCTCACCGCAGCATCCCAGATACCTAGCCCAAGCCACATCATTCTTAAGGCCCACACCAGCCCGTCTCTTACCCGTCGTCACTTCAGAGCCACAGCAGCTCTCTACTTCCCTGTACAGCTACGAACACCATCAAGACGGCGGCCTCTCTTCAATATACTGGCCATACCAACTCGCCTTCAAACAAACCCTTGATTTCATGTGGGCCAACGCTCTCAGCAAAAGCCCCCAGCAGCTCTCGTACCAGCTACCTCTGTCCTTTGTGCTTCCCACTTGTATGGCTGCACTTTACCCGTCTTTACCAGCAGCACCTAGCCCACGCATGGCTGTGCTTTACTCTGCGTCAGCACCAGCTCCTCTCTACACCAGCCCGTCAGTCAGCATCCACTGTGATTAGCCCCTCACCCTGGGCGGCTACTCTCTCCTTTTCGTCTCTGCAGACCTATCACCTGTCAGCCAGCCGTCGCCTCCAAACACCAGGCGACCACTATTTGCAGCGCTTCATGCAGCTTACAGCTTCTGAGCCAAGGCCACCACACGCTGCGCCTCTCCTCTTCACCAGCTCACTTCGCTTTATTTTGAAGATGCGCCTGTTCTTACCAACTGCGCTCTACTACTCAGACCCACCAGCAACTCGCCTTGCATGCCCAACCAAGGCTCCCTCTACACCAAGTCACAGTCGGCTTCGCCTCAGGTGCCTCTCTCCTTCACCTGCAGTAGCGACCCCCACAGACACACGGCAGCCAGTCGGCTCTCTCTGGCGTTGCAGCCCACTCGCAAGGCGACCACCACTTCTCACTGCACCCGGCTCCTCAAAACGGCCGCCTTCCTGTCTGGCGTCTCACACTATACACGCCTCTGCTTCCTTAATACGTAGGGCCTCCTCACAACAAGGGCGGCGATTCCTTCTCGAAGCGTTGCTGGTTGCCGACTCCTTCACCTTCCAGACGTTGAGCTGGCGACCAAGCTAGGCTTCCACGTGGCCCTTTAGAAGGTGGCCATATTGCATATTTAATATTTTTTTTTATTAAAGTCTCCAAGCCACCAAGCAAAGGCCACAATTATTACCAAAAAACTCTCCCTCTCCCTCCTTTTCTCAGAAAACACGGTGCCCACACGGCTTCCAAGCAAATGCGAGAGTACTTGTTCGTTGTCTTCAGCATCATCCACTTACTAATCATGACCACTTCCAGCCGGTGCTCTGCTTAGTAACCATCTGCACACCATACCATTGCCATAAAACTTCAAATCTCCCGCATCTTCTCGGAAAAGAAAACACGTGCATAATCCACTCACGATCAAACCGCTCGGCCTGTACACTTGCCAGGGCATTCAGGGCAAATTTTATTCACACACCACACGCACTCTATGTACACTGATCCAAAATACCTCTCAGATTTTAGCCTGACAATAAGCTTTATCCCTTAGAAAAAAAATTGAGATTTATCAGTCATAGTAGCGGAGCTATGGCAAAATTTTTATAGAAATCACGCATAAAATAAATTCATTCAAAGCATAAAAAGAGGACTTCCTACCATATCCTAGGAACTATCATCCTAGATTAATTAAAAGAATATTATTATGCATGGAGATATGGATGTTTGCATGTAGATGTAGAGGTATGGATGTGAGTGTGAATGTGGAGGTGGATGTATGCATGTAGATGTAGATGTATAGATGTAGATGTGGATGTGGAGGTGGGTGGATGCATGTAGATGTAGATGTATAGGTGTAGGTGAGAATGGAGATGTGGATGTATACATGTAGATGTAGATGTATAGATGTAGATGTGAATAGAGATGTGGATGTATACATGTAGATGTAGATGTATAGATGTAGATGTGGATGTGGAGGTGGGTGGATGCATGAAGATGTAGATGTATAGATGTAGATGTGGATGTGGAGGTGGGTGGATGCATGTAGATGTAGATGTATAGGTGTAGGTGAGAATGGAGATGTGGATGTATACATGTAGATGTAGATGTATACATGTAGATGTAGATGTATAGATGTAGATGTGGATGTGGAGGTGGGTGGATGCATGAAGATGTAGATGTATAGATGTAGATGAGAATGGAGATGTGGATGTATATATGTAGATGTAGATGTATAGATGTAGATGTGAATAGAGATGTGGATGTATACATGTAGATGTAGATGTATAGATGTAGATGGGAATGGAGATGTGGATGTATGCATGTAGATGTAGGTGTATAGACGTAGATGTGGATGTAGAGGTGGATGTATGCATGTAGATGTAGATGTATAGATGTGGATGTGAATGTGGAGTGGATGTATGCATGTAGATGTAGATGTATGGAGGTGAATGGAAATGTGGATGTGGATGTATGCATAGGGATGTAGATGTATGCATGTAGATGTGAATGTACGCATATAGTTGTGGATGTATGGATGTGAATATACGATTGTGATGTGAGGGAATCTGAAGTGATGAGATGGAAATGATGTGATGGGATGAGTATACATATAAATGGAATATGGAATAAGTAATGTAGATTGAGGAGGGATAATGTGGAAAAATGAAAGTTAAAATAGAAATTGTATTGTAAACTGTTTGTAAATGCTGTTTGTAAATGCTGTTTATAAATGATTGTTTTATGTCAAGAATGCTGGGGGGAGCATTTTGACCGTCTTGTGATTAAGGTCGTGATGAGAAAGTTGCAACTGCTGACGGGGAGTCAATGAAGGACGTCTCGCGTAGCAAGGTCGGCCGAGGTCTTGACCAGCCTCGGTGCGATTAAAATGGTGAGCTTCCGGTACGGTGGATGAGGGGCCAAGGAAGCGGCCTATGCGTGAAGCGCTAGGTTACCTGCGAAGGATCCTAGAGGGTGCTGACCATACGGTGCTCGGGCTCTGGGTCGCCTAGGATACCCACGCGTGCGTCGAGGAAGATATTGGAACAGAGTTGGAGTTGTTTTCTGAAATCGAGCATGGATCTGGTTGATTGACCTTGCTGGTCTTCAATGGATGAGTCCATGGCTCCTTATATGGATCTGTTGGTTGATCTTGCTGATCTTCAACGAGAGTCCATCTTGTTAAGTGATTATATTGCCAAGTATTATGGGCTAGGAACTATCGAAACGGCTCCTGAGCGTTCTAGTTGCCAATGATGCCATAGATACTCTGATGAAGGAATGATGGGAAATTAAGAATCAATTGGATAAATTGGAAGATGGTGATCAATGATACTATGGTTTTATTAAAGGATTGTTTTAAACTGGTTGAATCTGGTTGAAAAAGGTAATTTCATATTGGGTGTGTGAGTGGTGTGACTAGTTTTATTTTGCATGAACATCCGGCTAGGGGGCCTTGGAACTCTTTTCCTTGGTACCCGGGACAAAACCTAACCAAATTTTTAATTGGATCCCATCACTACAGTGGTTGGGCGGTTGGCTAACCCATGGGATTGGATGGGGTTAGGCTGGACTGATGGATCCGTAAATCGAGACTCAAACTTTTGTTTTTACGATAGAAAAAAAAAATCCCGGACAGTAATTGTTCTATGGATAGAAATCAACGGCTGTGCCTCTTGAATGGGGAAAAAAGCATTGATCCCAATGATCCTAGTGCAAGTTTCTTCCTTGAACTGACTAAGTATCTTATAGATGTAATTGGATCATCTCGATCAGAAATGATCTTGACTACGTTAGAGTAAAAAGTTATCCTGGTGGAATCGCCCGTGCTTCCAGTTAAGGAAGTTTTTTCGGGATCGGTTTTGGAACAACCGACGGATTAGTCTCTTATCCGGATATCCGTGGGCGAGGCCCCGAGTGTGGGACCCCTGTCCCGCGCGAGAAGCGTTACTTCCGCTGCCAGTACCCCGAATCCGTTGCTCGGTGGGAACAGGGATCTTACAAGACTCGAGCCTAGATCCTTCCGTCCCGTGAATGCAACCAACCACTGCCAACCACTCGGTCCTTTGGATGGATTTAATGTGTATAATACATACACATGTCCATTTAAACTCAGAAAATCAAATAAAAAATCAAGTTCATCTTGATGCACACATGTACTTGAGACTGATTTCCCATCACTGTACATGTTCATTGGTGACCCATATTGAATTCACCTCTAGCTAACGTGGTTCTCGACCTTTGTATGTCCATGGGTTTAATACCCAAATGATCCTTGGGATTTGTGAATACACTACTTCTGGACATTTCAAGATTCCTAGGTCACAACCTATCTTGGGTCGCATCTTGAGACCTTGTCCTAGTCACACCTAGGGGGGACCCAAGGAGGAGGTTGGGTCAAAGCCCCTTTGATCCTCATTGTTTCTTTATTGATCATGTTAGTGGTACCAATGGAGCACCATCCCTCGCACAGAGACCAATGTCCTTCCCTCGGATGGGAGGCCATCCTCACTCGAAAAATATAGTCAAACATGGATAAATCCATAAATACATTTCAATCAACATACTAAGCTTTGGTTATTTTCTCATCTTATGCATGTTGCTTTTAGTAGCTCCATCCCTTTTGGGACATTTGTCTCCAAGTAAAAATCAGTTTGGGGGTTTATTTTTAAATTCTTAAATTCCATGTCAACCTTAGACAAATCTAATGTTATCCCCCTAATGAAACTTGTTAAGTGTGAGATCCCTGTTCCCACCGAGCAACGGATTCGGGGTACTAGCAACGGAAGTAGCACTTCTCGCGTGGGACAGGGGTCCCACACTCGGGGCCTCGCCCACGGATATCCGGACAAGAGACTAATCCATCAATTTGTCCAAAACCGAAACCGGAAAAACTTCCTTTACCCGGAAAGCATGGGTGATTCCACCAGGATAACTCTTTACTCTAACGTAGTCAAGATCATTACGGATCAACTGATCTGACTGCACCTTTAATGGTACTTGGTCAAATCAAGGAAGAAACTTGCACTTGGATCATTGGGATCAACGCTTTTTTCCCCATCAAGAGAGGCACAGCCGTTGATTCCTATCCATAGAACAATTTCTATCCGGGATTTACTTCATCTATCGTAATAATAGAAATTAAATCTCGATTTACGGATCCATCAGTCCAGCCTAACCCCATCCGATCCCATGGGTTAGCCAACCGCCCAACCACTGTAGTGATGGGATCCAATTTGGAATTTGGTTAGGTTTTGTCCCGGGTACCAAGGAAAAGAGTTCCAAGGCCCCCTAGCCGGAAGTTCATGCAAACATAAAACTAGCCACACCACTTACACACCCAATATGAAATTGCCTTTTTCTTAGCATCAGCTAACTTTAAAACAATCCTTTAATGAAACCATAGTACCACTGATCACAATCTTCCAATTTATCCGGTTGATTCATAATTTCCCATCATTCCTTCATCAGAGTATCTATGGCATCATTGGCAACTAGAACGCTCACCACCTGTCCACACAGGGGCCTTTTCAATAGTTCCTAGCCCATAATACTCGGCAATATAATCACTTATAAAAATCAAGATGGACTCTCGTTGAAGATCAGCAAGATCAACCAACAGATCCATATAAAGAGCCATGGACTCATCCATTGAAGACCAGCAAGGTCAATCAACCAGATCCATGCCCGGTTTCACAAAACAACTCTTACTCCTTGTTCCAATATCTTCCTCGACGCACGCGTGGGTATCCTGGGCGACCCAGAGCCCGAGCACCGTATGGTCAGCACCCTCTAGGATCCTTCGCAGGTGACCTAGCGCTTCACTCATAGGCCGCTTCCTTGGTCCCTCATCCACCGTACCGGAAGCTCACCATTTAAATCGAACCGAGGCTGGTCAAGACCTCGGTCGACCTTGCTACGCGAGACGTCCTCCATTGACTCTCCGTCAGCAGTTGCAACTTTAACAGTTAGGTCTTCATGACCTTAATCCACAAGATGGTCAAAATGCTTCCCCAGCATTCTTGACATAAAACAGTCATTTACAAACAGTCACAAAATACAGTTTCTAAATCAAACTCTCGTCTTTCCACATTATCCCTCCTTAGTCCACATTACTTATTCCACATTCCATTCAATGTGTACTCATTCTCATCCATTTCCCCATCTCGACGACACATTAATTCACATTCACATTCATACATCCACATTTACATGGATACATCCATTTTCATATCCTCATTTATACATCCACATCCCATATCCACATTCATACATACACATCCATATCCACATCCATACATCCACATTCACATCCACATTCACATTCACATCCTCATTTATACATCCACATCCACATCCATATTCACATCCATACATCCACATCTACATGCATACCTCCATTTTCACATCCTCATTTATACATCCACATCCCTTATCTACATTCATACATACACATCCATATCCACATCCATACATCCACATCCACATTCATATTCACATCCATATATCCACATCTATATGCATACATCCATATATCCACATCTATATGTATACATCCATTATCACGTCCTCATTCATACATCCACATCCACATACATACATACATCCACATCTACATACATACATACATCCACATCCACATTCCCATTCACATCTATACATCCATATCTACATCCACATACATACATACATCCACATCCACATTCCCATTCACATCTATACATCCACATCTACATCCACATTCATATACATCCACATCCACATTCCCATTCACATCTATACATTCACATCTACATCCACATACATACATACATCCACATCCACATTCCCATTCACATCTATACATCCACATCTACATCCACATTCACATCTATGCATATACATCTTCATGCATACATCCATTTTCACATTCATACATCCACTTTCACATTCATACATCCATACTCCCATCTCCACATCCACACATCCACATACATACATCCATTTCCACATTCCCATTCATGTAACTCCATATGTCTTCACATCTAATCTTTTACATCACATCCATTCTCGCCCTATCACAACCCATATACATCCTATTCTATCACATACACTTCTTACCTCATCCCATACACATCTTATCACATCCTATCACTTTCCATACGCATCTTATCAATTCTTATCACATCTCATACACCTCTTATCACATCTTATCACATTTCATATCTTTTTAAAAAAAAAGAGAATTCTTATATTTGATATAAGATTTCTCTACACATTTATTTATACATAAATTCCATTTAAGGAGACTAACACTTTCGAATTTAAAATCAATCTTTTATGCATCTTCTTATGCATAAATTCAGTTTGGTAGGAATTTACACTTTTAGAATAAAAGAATTTCTCTTATGCATCTAAGTTAAGCATAAAATCCATTTATGAGAAAAATCACACTTTTAGTATAAAAAGAATATCTTTTATGCATACCTATATGCATGAAATCCAATATGATAAAAGTAACACTCTTACAATAAAATAATCAACTTTTATGCATACCTCTATGCATGAAATTCAATTATGATATAAGTCACACTTTTATAATAAAATAATCAACTCTTATGCATACTTCTATGCATGAAATTTAAAAATGATAAAAGTAACACTTTTGATATAAAAATTTATCATTATGCATACTCTTATGCATGAAAATAGAAATGATAAAAGTAACACTTTTGATATAAAAATTTATCATTATGCATATTCTTATGCATGAAAATAGAAATGATAAAAGTAACACTTTTGATATAAAAATTTATCATTATGCATATTCCTATGCATGAAAATAGAAATGATAAAAGTAACACTTTTGATATAAAAATTTATCATTATGCATATTCCTATGCATGAAAATAGAAATGATAAAAGTAACACTTTTGATATAAAAATTTATCATTATGCATATTCCTATGCATGAAAATAGAAATGATAAAAGTAACACTTTTGATATAAAAATTTATCATTATGCATACTCTTATGCATGAAATAAAAATGGTAAAAATAACACTTTTGATATAAAAATTTATCCATTATGCATACTTCTATGCATGAAATAAAAATGGTAAAAATAACACTTTTGATATAAAAACTTATCCTTTATGCATGATATTAAAATTCAATTTCTCCATGATTGTAATGAAATTCTTTCAATTAATCTAGGATGATAATTCCTAGAATATGGTAGGAAGTCCTCTTTTTATGCTTTGAATGAGATTATTTTATGCATAATTTTTATAAAAATTTTGCCATAGCTCCGCTACTATGACTGATAAATCTCAATTTTTCTAAGGGATAATGCTTATCATTAAGGAAATAATTAAAATAATCTCTAATTGGATTATTAATCCATAATGGATTGAATCATTAATATACATAAACTAAAAGCATAGAAAAAAAAGCCATTAATTTGGCCTCAAGCATAGCTTAATCTTGGGTTAAGGAAAAGCTTTATGAAAAGCTTCATGTGGATTGAGAATGGGTCATGAGTATGACCATTTCTTGAGTGAGAGAGAGAAATTACATAAAAACCATTAGAATTTAAACATAAATAAAAATTAACTTCAATAGCATTTATTAAATTATGTAACTCTTCACTACTATTCACCAATTAACTTTAATAGCATTTAAAAAACCATACCAATTAAGCTTCTCAAGCTTGAGAGGGGTTGAGAAGAGAGAAACATTGAGAAATTATAGAAAAGAGCAATATTCACTAATTACCTTACAAATTGCTTGATTCTTTGTTCACGGGTAGAGGCCCCCAACCAATCAATTGGTTAAGTATGTTGATGGAGCCACTAATGGGGATTGAAGAAAGAGGGAAGCTCCAAAAACTAGTGAATTATTAAATGAATTCACAGTTCTTGGCTTAGGTGGAGTAGAGTAACGATGCATAAACACTATCTATTTTTCAACAAGGGGGAGGCTTCTATTTATAGGAAAAATTGAGCTCCTAACCAAACAAACTGATTCTAGAATTTTCTAAATCAGTTTGGTCAATATTTGACCATTTTTAGGTCAGTTAAGCTAACTTTTTGGAACTAGACTTAAATGAGGAGAGAGGAGAGATGAAATATCTCAATTTTTATGAGTTTAAAACTCATTCAAGCATGTGAAATATGCACCTCCTTTAAAGAACTCTCTTTCCTTACATAAGTGTCATAATGGAATCATTTTAATATTGCTCATAGTTTTTTACTAATAAACCTTGTACATTTTCAACTCTTCATCTTATGTGAAATATGCACATCCTTTAAAGAACTCCCCTTCCTTACATATGTGTCATAATGGAATCATTTTAATATTGCTCATAGTTTTTTACTAATAAACCTTGTACATTTTCAACTCTTCATCTTATGTGAGCATTTAAGGGACTCTCCTTCCTTACATATGTGTCATAATAAAATCATTATTCCCAAAATATCTCATATTTTTAATATTGCTCATAGTTTTTTACTAATAAACCTTGTACATTTTCAACTCTTCATCTTATGTGAGCATTTACTCATTTTTGGGTATCTTCTTTTTTACAAATTGGATTTATCTACTCCCTACACATGGATTGATGCTATTGGCCCATAGGAACCTTAATTGGACCATAGTCTAAAGATTTCTGAAAATCTAGACCCTTAGACTAAGGTTCTTTATACCTATTTCCAATTAATTCCAATTGCACATTGGAAAATTCTTTTTGAATTTCTGTTTCAGGGGAACTCATCTGAATTATAAGAGATATTTTTCTATCCAAAAATATTCAAAATCTGAATATTCTCTCTCTAGAATATTTTCTCTCTCTAGGCTAAAATAGTTAGAAACAAGGTCTTTATATTTCTGAAGAGGGGTTGATTACAGGGGAAGATACTAGACATCAAAAAGGGGTTTGGGGGAGGAATCTTACATTCTACCCCACTTAAAAAATGCGAGATGTCCTCATCTCGCAACTTGTGATAATTTCGCAAGATTCACGAATATGAGACTTAGAGAAAAATTTTAATCAAGATTAACCACCAAGATAAGTCTTAAAGAGAGCAAGATTCAAAATACGAACAAGATTTAAACTTTATTCATTCTCGGAACTTATACAGTAAAGATAGAGGAACTCTTTACACTTCCATAAGCCCGTCCATCATATGGTCACAAAAGCAGTCCTCACAAGCTGCACAAGTATAAGGTAACTCATCTATGGGAATGATTCTGTGGGTTATTGCTGCGCCTATCTCAGTGGTATGAGGTGTTCTAACAAAAGGACCTCTGAGAGGCAAGCCAAAAACGGGGTAAAGGCATATCTTCTCATGAGGAAGAAAACACGCCAGTAAGAAGACCCGCTCAGAAAACCCAGGATGTCTTGATCTCATGACGCAGTAGTATCGGGGACCCAATCCCAAAGCTTCAATAGCCATGGCCAAGCGGACATTATTACGAAAATGTTGCTGACCCCAGGGTGTTACCCTAGTTATGTCTTGATAGGTCCGCCATTTGGTTTGCGCTACAGAAGTTCCCAAGTGAGGGAAAAGTGAGCGCTCATACTGCTCTATAGAATCCTTCTTCACAGACTCACTTGCGTCTTGAAGGTGAGGAATCATTATGGATAAAACTAGTTCTTGTTGCCAAGCCATGAAGGAGATTAAGAAAGAAAGGAGATCGATGGAAGTAAGATTACTGTGAGCGACAAGTAAAAGTTACGACTTATATAAAGGAAGGAGCTAGCGTAACTTAGAAGCCAACGGTAACTTGCCACTGAAGTTTTACCGTCTTTCCATGATTTGGGTTTGGCACGTTTTTCTATAGAAGGCATTCAAAACTTTGAGATGAGGAGATAAAAGAAGTTCGTAAGCTAAATCACCTACTTTCTTTGGTCCACAATATCTGGGAGATAACTTCTTATACTTCCCAAGAGATAAAGAACTTCTTTTGGGCCGTACTCGAGACCAAAACCTTGATATCCAAAACATCGATTCTCACTTCTGAACTCGTTGTTCTGAATCCTTAAAACAGGTGGGACTCTTGAGAAGTATTCAAGAAAAAGGTTCTTCCTTTTTTAAACAGAATCTTTCTTTTATTTTAGAGAGAGAATAATTATAAGATCAGAAAGGGAGATTCTTACTCCTGTATACCTCTAAGGCTGGGGGAGAATCTTACATTCTACCCCACTTGAAAAGAGCGAGATGTCCTCATCTCGCAAGGTAGAGGACAACTCTTTTTCTTAAGATCCAATTTTATTCTGGGTTCCTTATATTCTGGTCAACCCAACAGAAGACTGGGATAATTATCCCTTAAATAGAACTCATCATTAAATAACAAATCATTTAAATCATATCATTCATAACTTTAACACGATAATGGTCCATTAGACCGAAAAAATTCCTTCTGAACATTCCTCTACGGAAATTTCAGTTTAGCTAGATCTCAATTTGTCATCCCTTAACTTGATCTACCGGTCAAGTGTTAACAGTAGCAATCTGACAGCACAATCCACTAATCTCATAGTGATTTGCTGAAATCATTATCATCATTCCAGTTATGAATATCATCACTGGGAGTCGTCCCATTAATCCTCATTGTGGTTTTGTTCGGATTTTTATATTTCAACTAATTTCAGAAATCATCATTTTTCAATCAGAATTTTCAATCAGAATCCAATTCAATTCATCAATTCTCAAACAAAATTAAAAATCATATCAACCACATTCAAATTCATCATCTGGATAGCATTAACGCTTATAATTTCAAGTCTTAGATTTACTCGTATATACTGTCAGTAAAGAGCTGCAGTTATACTCTCGGTATATACGGATAGTCACGGCCCTTGGAATTATAAGGTAAATACCATCATGTCTAGGCCTCAAGCAAGCCAAGGATTCTATATAATTGCGGTACTTCCATCTGAAGACCCAATTACCAAATTACGAATTTCAATTTGAATATCAAATTGTATGAATTATATCACACAATTACAACCTTTTTGGTGTTTCTTGATAAATTTCTGACCTATTTGTCTTCTCAATTGATCTTTATTAACCAAATGCTCTGATACCAACTGTGAGATCCCTGTTCCCACCGAGCAACGGATTCGGGGTACTAGCAACGGAAGTAGCACTTCTCGCGCGGGACAGGGGTCCCACACTCGGGGCCTCGCCCACGGATATCCGGACAAGAGACTAATCCGTCAATTTGTCCAAAACCGAAACCGGAAAAACTTCCTTTACCCGGAAAGCATGGGCGATTCCACCAGGATAACTCTTTACTCTAACGTAGTCAAGATCATTACGGATCAACTGATCTGACTGCACCTTTAATGGTACTTGGTCAAATCAAGGAAGAAACTTGCACTTGGATCATTGGGATCAACGTTTTTTTCCCCATCAAGAGAGGCACAGCCGTTGATTCCTATCCATAGAACAATTTCTATCCGGGATTTACTTCATCTATCGTAATAATAGAAATTAAATCTCGATTTACGGATCCATCAGTCCAGCCTAACCCCATCCGATCCCATGGGTTAGCCAACCGCCCAACCACTGTAGTGATGGGATCCAATTTGGAATTTGGTTAGGTTTTGTCCCGGGTACCAAGGAAAAGAGTTCCAAGGCCCCCTAGCCGGAAGTTCATGCAAACATAAAACTAGCCACACCACTTACACACCCAATATGAAATTGCCTTTTTCTTAGCATCAGCTAACTTTAAAACAATCCTTTAATGAAACCATAGTACCACTGATCACAATCTTCCAATTTATCCGGTTGATTCATAATTTCCCATCATTCCTTCATCAGAGTATCTATGGCATCATTGGCAACTAGAACGCTCACCACCTGTCCACACAGGGGCCTTTTCAATAGTTCCTAGCCCATAATACTCGGCAATATAATCACTTATAAAAATCAAGATGGACTCTCGTTGAAGATCAGCAAGATCAACCAACAGATCCATATAAAGAGCCATGGACTCATCCATTGAAGACCAGCAAGGTCAATCAACCAGATCCATGCCCGGTTTCACAAAACAACTCTTACTCCTTGTTCCAATATCTTCCTCGACGCACGCGTGGGTATCCTGGGCGACCCAGAGCCCGAGCACCGTATGGTCAGCACCCTCTAGGATCCTTCGCAGGTGACCTAGCGCTTCACTCATAGGCCGCTTCCTTGGTCCCTCATCCACCGTACCGGAAGCTCA
Organism: Cibotium barometz; assembly: GCF_041138505.1. Taxonomy (NCBI): domain Eukaryota; kingdom Viridiplantae; phylum Streptophyta; class Polypodiopsida; order Cyatheales; family Cibotiaceae; genus Cibotium; species Cibotium barometz. The sequence goes on along the minus strand of NC_141065.1, from coordinate 22,591,882 downwards.
CCATTTAAATCGAACCGAGGCTGGTCAAGACCTCGGTCGACCTTGCTACGCGAGACGTCCTCCATTGACTCTCCGTCAGCAGTTGCAACTTTAACAGTTAGGTCTTCATGACCTTAATCCACAAGATGGTCAAAATGCTTCCCCAGCATTCTTGACATAAAACAGTCATTTACAAACAGTCACAAAATACAGTTTCTAAATCAAACTCTCGTCTTTCCACATTATCCCTCCTTAGTCCACATTACTTATTCCACATTCCATTCAATGTGTACTCATTCTCATCCATTTCCCCATCTCGACGACACATTAATTCACATTCACATTCATACATCCACATTTACATGGATACATCCATTTTCATATCCTCATTTATACATCCACATCCCATATCCACATTCATACATACACATCCATATCCACATCCATACATCCACATTCACATCCACATTCACATTCACATCCTCATTTATACATCCACATCCACATCCATATTCACATCCATACATCCACATCTACATGCATACCTCCATTTTCACATCCTCATTTATACATCCACATCCCTTATCTACATTCATACATACACATCCATATCCACATCCATACATCCACATCCACATTCATATTCACATCCATATATCCACATCTATATGCATACATCCATATATCCACATCTATATGTATACATCCATTATCACGTCCTCATTCATACATCCACATCCACATACATACATACATCCACATCTACATACATACATACATCCACATCCACATTCCCATTCACATCTATACATCCATATCTACATCCACATACATACATACATCCACATCCACATTCCCATTCACATCTATACATCCACATCTACATCCACATTCATATACATCCACATCCACATTCCCATTCACATCTATACATTCACATCTACATCCACATACATACATACATCCACATCCACATTCCCATTCACATCTATACATCCACATCTACATCCACATTCACATCTATGCATATACATCTTCATGCATACATCCATTTTCACATTCATACATCCACTTTCACATTCATACATCCATACTCCCATCTCCACATCCACACATCCACATACATACATCCATTTCCACATTCCCATTCATGTAACTCCATATGTCTTCACATCTAATCTTTTACATCACATCCATTCTCGCCCTATCACAACCCATATACATCCTATTCTATCACATACACTTCTTACCTCATCCCATACACATCTTATCACATCCTATCACTTTCCATACGCATCTTATCAATTCTTATCACATCTCATACACCTCTTATCACATCTTATCACATTTCATATCTTTTTAAAAAAAAAGAGAATTCTTATATTTGATATAAGATTTCTCTACACATTTATTTATACATAAATTCCATTTAAGGAGACTAACACTTTCGAATTTAAAATCAATCTTTTATGCATCTTCTTATGCATAAATTCAGTTTGGTAGGAATTTACACTTTTAGAATAAAAGAATTTCTCTTATGCATCTAAGTTAAGCATAAAATCCATTTATGAGAAAAATCACACTTTTAGTATAAAAAGAATATCTTTTATGCATACCTATATGCATGAAATCCAATATGATAAAAGTAACACTCTTACAATAAAATAATCAACTTTTATGCATACCTCTATGCATGAAATTCAATTATGATATAAGTCACACTTTTATAATAAAATAATCAACTCTTATGCATACTTCTATGCATGAAATTTAAAAATGATAAAAGTAACACTTTTGATATAAAAATTTATCATTATGCATACTCTTATGCATGAAAATAGAAATGATAAAAGTAACACTTTTGATATAAAAATTTATCATTATGCATATTCTTATGCATGAAAATAGAAATGATAAAAGTAACACTTTTGATATAAAAATTTATCATTATGCATATTCCTATGCATGAAAATAGAAATGATAAAAGTAACACTTTTGATATAAAAATTTATCATTATGCATATTCCTATGCATGAAAATAGAAATGATAAAAGTAACACTTTTGATATAAAAATTTATCATTATGCATATTCCTATGCATGAAAATAGAAATGATAAAAGTAACACTTTTGATATAAAAATTTATCATTATGCATACTCTTATGCATGAAATAAAAATGGTAAAAATAACACTTTTGATATAAAAATTTATCCATTATGCATACTTCTATGCATGAAATAAAAATGGTAAAAATAACACTTTTGATATAAAAACTTATCCTTTATGCATGATATTAAAATTCAATTTCTCCATGATTGTAATGAAATTCTTTCAATTAATCTAGGATGATAATTCCTAGAATATGGTAGGAAGTCCTCTTTTTATGCTTTGAATGAGATTATTTTATGCATAATTTTTATAAAAATTTTGCCATAGCTCCGCTACTATGACTGATAAATCTCAATTTTTCTAAGGGATAATGCTTATCATTAAGAAAATAATTAAAATAATCTCTAATTGGATTATTAATCCATAATGGATTGAATCATTAATATACATAAACTAAAAGCATAGAAAAAAAAGCCATTAATTTGGCCTCAAGCATAGCTTAATCTTGGGTTAAGGAAAAGCTTTATGAAAAGCTTCATGTGGATTGAGAATGGGTCATGAGTATGACCATTTCTTGAGTGAGAGAGAGAAATTACATAAAAACCATTAGAATTTAAACATAAATAAAAATTAACTTCAATAGCATTTATTAAATTATGTAACTCTTCACTACTATTCACCAATTAACTTTAATAGCATTTAAAAAACCATACCAATTAAGCTTCTCAAGCTTGAGAGGGGTTGAGAAGAGAGAAACATTGAGAAATTATAGAAAAGAGCAATATTCACTAATTACCTTACAAATTGCTTGATTCTTTGTTCACGGGTAGAGGCCCCCAACCAATCAATTGGTTAAGTATGTTGATGGAGCCACTAATGGGGATTGAAGAAAGAGGGAAGCTCTAAAAACTAGTGAATTATTAAATGAATTCACAGTTCTTGGCTTAGGTGGAGTAGAGTAACGATGCATAAACACTATCTATTTTTCAACAAGGGGGAGGCTTCTATTTATAGGAAAAATTGAGCTCCTAACCAAACAAACTGATTCTAGAATTTTCTAAATCAGTTTGGTCAATATTTGACCATTTTTAGGTCAGTTAAGCTAACTTTTTGGAACTAGACTTAAATGAGGAGAGAGGAGAGATGAAATATCTCAATTTTTATGAGTTTAAAACTCATTCAAGCATGTGAAATATGCACCTCCTTTAAAGAACTCTCTTTCCTTACATAAGTGTCATAATGGAATCATTTTAATATTGCTCATAGTTTTTTACTAATAAACCTTGTACATTTTCAACTCTTCATCTTATGTGAAATATGCACATCCTTTAAAGAACTCCCCTTCCTTACATATGTGTCATAATGGAATCATTTTAATATTGCTCATAGTTTTTTACTAATAAACCTTGTACATTTTCAACTCTTCATCTTATGTGAGCATTTAAGGGACTCTCCTTCCTTACATATGTGTCATAATAAAATCATTATTCCCAAAATATCTCATATTTTTAATATTGCTCATAGTTTTTTACTAATAAACCTTGTACATTTTCAACTCTTCATCTTATGTGAGCATTTACTCATTTTTGGGTATCTTCTTTTTTACAAATTGGATTTATCTACTCCCTACACATGGATTGATGCTATTGGCCCATAGGAACCTTAATTGGACCATAGTCTAAAGATTTCTGAAAATCTAGACCCTTAGACTAAGGTTCTTTATACCTATTTCCAATTAATTCCAATTGCACATTGGAAAATTCTTTTTGAATTTCTGTTTCAGGGGAACTCATCTGAATTATAAGAGATATTTTTCTATCCAAAAATATTCAAAATCTGAATATTCTCTCTCTAGAATATTTTCTCTCTCTAGGCTAAAATAGTTAGAAACAAGGTCTTTATATTTCTGAAGAGGGGTTGATTACAGGGGAAGATACTAGACATCAAAAAGGGGTTTGGGGGAGGAATCTTACATTAAGAGTGTTGAAACCGCAGGGGGTTCACTATATGTAAACTCTCTATATCGTGTGCATTCAAAGCCTAATTTAAAAACCCCTTATCTGTAAAATTTTCATGAATAAAGCACACCCTTTTTCTATTTAATCTGTAAATACCCCCTTTAAATGGTACCCTTCTGTATGTAAAAATGTCTTAAAAAACGGATTTAAAAAACCCCTTCTGTTGAACCCACGTGCTATGCTTACATATTTATGAGTGAACCCCCCAAGGTTGAAACAATTCATAGATCTAGTGTTTGTGTCATCTAACACTACAATAGAATGAGGGTGTAGTAATGAAAATAGCAACACTTTTATAACTAGAAGGGTAGGGAGATGTCAGGCTATTTTGCTACTAAAAAAGTTGTTATTTTTGCTACAACGGAGTCGACCAGCAAAAAAAGCAACGAAACAGCGCTGCTAAGCAGCAAAATTTTATTGTTGAGCTGTTCAATAGTGAAATAGCACTCTGAGCAACGATATTTCGATGTTATTTTCGTTGTTCTCAGGAGTGAAAGTACTACATAATAATAAAAAAGCTGGGGTAGTTTGGGGAGTCTGCGCACAAGACTTCCCAATCTGACTTAGCTCTTTTTTTTAATTAAAATAGTCACAATTTTATGATACAAACATAAACATGAAAAATACATAGATTAAGAAGAATACAAGTGAGTCCAAAATTTATTATATTTCACGAATTGTCGGGCCTTTGGCCATATATATATATATATAATATCGGTGAAGAGGTGGCTCCTTATCGAATTCTGAGTGCTCATCTTCATCGTCTTTGTCCTCCTCTTTACTTCCTTCTACCGCTTCATGCTCGTAATCTAGATCTTCCTCTTCCTCTTCCCCTGCATCCTACATACATGCCATCAAGTGCAAGGTAAGAATAGGGTAGTAAAATACAATTAGATATAGATAAGAGAAGGGTTGTTTCACTACTTACCTCGTCTACTTGAGTTCCCAAAATGGACTCATCCAAGTGTACGCCTCGCATACGCATCCATGCCCACAATTATAGACGGTGCTCTGTAGCTACTCCTCCTTTGTTGGTTTACGCCCAATAACCTCCCTCTACAAAAAATAATTAAGAAAATTTATAATTATTTAAAGAAAATAATATAGTACAAAACAAGATGAAAGAGGAGAAGAAAATGATTAGTAAAATAGGTACTTACAAAACAAACAATGAAGGAAGACTTCCTCCTAAGCCAAAGTGTGAAGCCCCTTGCTTCTGTAGTCAGGAAACACTCACCACCTCTTGTTGAAAAGCATGTGGGTGCTTTCAGCCTTTCTCACATGAAGCTACATGCGTGCCTCCACTTCTCATGCGTGCAAACGTTGGGCTTTTCCAAATATCTTGATGTTTGCTCTCCTATTAGAGATAAAAATCTTTATTCTTCTCTTCATCCATTTCTCCGAGATGCAAAGGTCCGCATGTGGAATAGGGAACTCAGACTTAAGCATACCAATGACATATTGCTTTGAAAGCTTATCTTGTTCTTTTCCACTTTTTGTTGAAGGAGTTCATGAACTCTCGGTTAGCAAGTACATGCATGTGGAATAGGGAACTCGGATTTAAGCACACCAAGGACATATTGCTTTGAAAGCTTATCTTGTGCTTTTTCACTTTTTGTTGAAGGAGTTCATGAACTCTCGGTTAGCAAGTACATGCATGTGGTTCATGACTTTCTTCCCTCGTACTTCATCACATGAGGGCACCATCAACATCCACGTTGTATGGTAGGGTGCATGCATCAAATGGAGGAATCAGTATCCTAGGGGGGCTGGCTCATAATGAGTAGATGAAGAGCCCCTACTTGGGAGACACATCACAAGAACTAGTGCTAATTTTTCCAAACCAAAAGCAGCCTACTCCCCCCTGCTGCTAGACGTGTACTAGCCCCCTAGACTCAATTCTGTTATGGTACGATAGATGAAGTAAATCCCTGATAGTCTTTGTTCTATGGAAAAGAATCAACGCCTGTGCCTCTCAATGAGGAAAAAAGCGTTGGTCTCTATGATCCAAGTGCAAGTCTTTTCCTTGATCTAACCATGTGACTTACAGGTTCGGTCGGATCAGTTTGGTTAGTTAAGGCTCTTGACTACATTAGAATAAAAATATCATGGGGAGGAATCGCCCGTGCTTTCTGGGCAAGGGAAGTTTTTCCGGGTTCTGTTTTGGAAGAACCGAGGGCTTAGTCTCGTCCGGATATCCGTGGATGAGGCCCCGAGTGAGAGGCTCTGCCCTACGTAAGAAGTGCTACTTCCGCTACTAGCACCCCTGATTCCGTTGCGCGGAGGGGGCAGGGATCTTTCAGAGCCAGCTAGGGGGCCTGGGAACTCTTTTCCCTGGTACTCGTCGGGACAAAACATAACCAAATTTTCATAATGGATCCTATCAATACAGTGGTTGGGTGGTTGGCTAACCCATGGAACTGAATGGGGTTAGGCTGGACTGATGGATCCCTATAATTAAAATTCAATTCTGGTCAAGTTTCAATAGTTGAAGTAAATAATGGATAATCCTTGTTCTATGGAAAAAAGAATCAACGGTTGTGCCTCTTTGACGAGGAAAAAAGTATTGGTCTCTACGATCCAAGTGCAAGTTCCTCCTTTGATTCCACCATGTGACCCGCGGGTTCGGTCAGAATACAAAGGATAGTTAAGGCTGTTGACTATGTTAGAAGCTTTTTCCTGGAGGAATCGCTTATGCTTTTTGGGCGAGGGAAGTTTTTTCCGTGCTCGATTTTGGAAGAACCAAGGGATTAGTCTCTTGTCCAGACATTCGTGGTGGGCGAGGCCCCGAGTGGGAAACCCTTCCCGCATGAGAGGTTGCTAATTCCGTTGCTAGCTCCCCAGATTCTGGTGCGCGAAGGGGGAAAGGGTCTCACGGCTGGTATCAGAGCAAATTAGTTGAAGTTGATGAATGATGAAGTAAGAAATGTCAAAAATTTATGAGTTACCAGTGAAAGATTATAATTGTGTGTTAAAACTCGTACAAATTGAGATTCAGAATGGAAATTCATAAATTGGAAATTGGGTTCTTAGATGGAAGTACCGTAACTATGTGGAATCCTTGACTTGCTTGAGGCCTAGAGATGATGACATTTGCCTTATAACACCAAGGACTGTGACCACCCGTATATACCATGGGTATACTACAGCTCTTACTAGCAATATATACGAGTGAATCTAAGACCTTGTAGTTATGAGCAAAATGTTATCCTAGATGATGATTTCGAATGCTGGTTGATATGATTTTAGAATTCTGGTTGAGAATTGATGAATTGATTTGGATTCTGATTGAAAGATGATGATTTCTGAATTCGGGATGATGAGCTGAATAAGTCATGATGATGATGAATGGAGAGAATTCCAGTGTAATGATGGTAGCTGGGAGGACGATCAAGTGTGGTCCTGGATGATGTTGGCAGTGAGATGAAGTATCAAATCTGCGAGTTATGCCATGTAGTCTTTTCCCTTGCACGACTACATGGGATAAACTGGATAGCTCCAAGAAGAAGGAAGGAGTTGTTTCTCAAATCAAAAGTGAGTTTATGCCAGCACCAAGTAGTGAAGAGGTCCATGCTAGATGGATAAAAGATCATCTTTGGTGAACATGATAAAGGATTGGCATAGCGATATCACACGCAAGGTAAAGATAGGGGCAGAAAAGCCTTGGAATTGTACACAAGAGATTTGGGAAGAGGAGTGTAGAAAGCATGTTGAAAATCATGGAAGGTATAAGCAGCAGGAGGAGGCTACAACAAAGTGAATGGAGAGCATAGGGAGCTCCCATCTTGGAAGCGATGCCTGGGATGATTTCCATATGTACTTTGTAAGTGTTAATAGTATCATCACTCACGTTTTTTTGCATAATGGGCATTTCATTTTTGTTAGTAAGTATTCATGCTTCATTCTTTAGCAAAGAGTGGTCAGTCGTACAACGAGTGATGTGGAGGAAAGGTACGCCCTAATGCACGGGACGTATACCCTCCTCGAGCAACATGAGCAAGATAGCATGAGCATGAATTGGATGGATGTGGTGAACATGGTAAACCTCTACATTTTCCACCCATCAAATAGTATTTTCCTCACTTCTCATTTCGGATTTTTTGCCCCTTGAATACTCTTTTGCAGGGACCAAAGCCAAACCTTGAGCACAACGAATCTGATTAGGTTCTATGTATAGCAGTTAGGCCTCTTTTGTGTACTTCTTTTTGTCCGCTCTATGCCTCTTTTGTGTACCTCCTTTTGTTTGATCCATTATGATCTATGTAACTTTTGTTAATGAAAATTAAAGTTTTATGACCTTTTAGTAAAGAAGAGGGATGTACTTTGTAAAATTGATATACTGGTACACCCAGCTATAGGACTGCACCTGGGTGTACCATTATTTAAAAAAAAACTACATTCATCAATATAGCTATCGTTATCATCATCAAAATATCAGTCGTAAATGTCGTTGTGCATGTCGAAACAAGCATGGCAATAGTAGTCAAAAAATTAACCTGACTTTCGATGGTTGTAGTGTCACGCATTTTGATGATTGTAAAGATGTTTATTTCGATGCCAATATTGATGTTATGATATCAATGCTTTTTTTGACGTGCATATCGATGCTTTTAGGGATTTTTAACATACGCAAATCTATCAAAAAAAACGTCAAAAATCAACCCACCCTATAATAGTGCACTCATCCCAAACACCTTGCGTATCATGTAAATAATGCCTCAAGTTAGCCTTCACCCACTTGTTTACTCTATCAGCTTTTCCATCAATTTCGGGGTGATAGGTGATCCTAGGTGTCAAAACAGTCCCCATGATCTCAAACAATGTCCTCCAAAATATACTAATACACTTCACATCTTGTTCACTCATGATTTATCGTGGCACTCCATCTAACTTCGACACATGATCCACAAACTATTTTGCAACCATAGATGCTCAAAATTTGACCTTAGAAGAAATGAAATGTGCTACTTTTGTCCAACGGTCCACCACCACATATATGATATCCCATCCCCTTCTTGTGTGAGGTAGCCTCGTGAAATCCATAGAAAGATGCATCCATTTTTTATTGGAAATGTGCAAAGGATGAAGCAAGAAGCGAATGGGCTTATGTGTGGGATTCTTGTTTTGTTGTTGACAAGGTAAGCAACTTCTCACAAACTCATATATATCTTTCCACATTCCCTTTAGATAAAGTAGCTTCTCTTCTTGTGGCAGCTTCTCTTCTCATGTCCATGTCTTCCTTCAGCTTTTCTTCTTGGTGTGGATCCTCTTCTTGGGAAGAGATATTCTTCTTCTTTCATGGCTGGGACCATGAGCTCGTCCGTCAGGTCTTTTTGCTCCATGTGAGCAACATATTCAAATGATTTGCTGACAGTTTCTTTGGGCTTTTGATGTTCATTTTGTATCTTTATGCAATGCAAACCCAAATTTATGCGGGAGGTCTTACCTCTTACCTTAATCTGGACAAGGGCAGTGTCTGTTCCCATTTTTACACTGATGTAATGTGCCCAATACATAATGCGTATAGCATTCATTCTCATGCACATTCCAAATGCAACTCTGGCTATGAATAATCTTGAATTTGAGTGAGATTTACAGGCATTAACCAAGGGTTAAATGCAAAATGATGATTATCACAATTTTATCATCACAATTTTCCCAGATATTACATTAAATCAAGGGTAACCAATTTGTACGGGATGGTTGGAGTATCAAACCAACTCCGATTTGCAATCTGAAGCTTTAGGGATCTGTATCAGGTACCTAATGGTTAATTTGAACCCTCAATTGCACCAAAGTATAGTGATTAGTACTGATTAATCACTGATTAGCAAATTAATGCTCTGTTTTGTGTGCAGAAAACAGAGTATGCGGGGAGTCCAGATCTGGTGCCTTCCACTTCAAATGATCTCAAATGCTTTCAAAGGCATCAATAGCAATGAGTCTAGTAGAGGATTAAGCCAAGAAACACAAGATTTGACCAAATAATGAAAGCTTAATCTCTGTTTTACCAAAGTCACCTGCAGATTTGATGAAGAGCTTGGATCTCAATGTAGACTTGATGAAACTCAATTCTGTCTTCACCAACTTGTAGAGCATGATTGAAAACCCCCGAGGCTAAGAGGAATTGAAGCAATGTGATTTGATGAAGTAGCAATGTCAAAAATAGCTCAGAAAAACGATGCCCAGCAAATCTGCGATTTCTCCCTCATCGCTTGACGGTTTGCGCTTTTGTTTGAATAGGATTGAAGAGCTTTGAAGTGGCTACCATATGCTAGAAGGGCTTGCCCTAATTTGATGTGTGCAAGGTGCTAGAGACCCTCCACTGGCTGGGGGTGAAGGGGGAAGTGGAAAACTCACTAAAAATTTGATTTTTTGCTAATTATCTACTAATCTAGATTAATTAACTAATGGGCTCATAAACCTAATTGATTCTAGGCATGGCTCTGATACCATGTTGAAATTTGAGCATAATGATGAGCTATGGTGGATCAAACACTAGAATCAACATCATTAACAAAGTGATGATTAAGATGTAATTAGTGAATAATTAGCAAATAGATTAATGTAGGCATGGATACTCAAAAACCAGCAAATTCTCATTAAGGCTATGCCTCAATTTATAGAGTTTACATCAAGCATCAAATCCCATTGATTTCTCCATGATTCACTCCCAGAATATCTCCACCTTTTGCCTGATTCTCTCCACCTCTTCTCTTTTCCCTGAATATCTCCCAGAATATCTCCACACTCCTAAATTCCCTCATGCTACCCATTATTCTCTCCCAGTAGATTCTTCTCACCTTTTCACAGGTTCTTTCACAATTACATCTTCTCTTTTACAGCCTCTAACCAAGAGCTTGTTCCCACACACACCCTATTCACTTGTATATTTCAACAATTTCTACACCTTGTTTCAACCATAGGTCAGTTAAAAGTCAAAAAAAGGGGGATTTTTCATGATGTCAAAACACAAGCTATATTAGAAATTTGACAAAAAACTCTAACTTGAAATTTGAAGGTGTTTTGTCAAAAATCCCATAAAATGCCTATAACTTCTTGAATAAATCATGATTTTCATGTTTGTAAAAGTCAATTGGTAGAACTTGGGGTTTCAAAACAACACAATCTCCTTTAGGTCCTAGTTCCTAAGCTACTTGTGAACTATAACAAAAATCTCATAATTGCCAAGATGCTGAAAAAGATGAAAATTTTGGCCTTCCAAAGGTACTTCCATAAAACTAGGGTTATGTTAGTGCAACTTGGCAATCGAAAATGATTATATAGTTCAAAACCAAGTTAATACATATTTTTTGGGGTCCCAAGCTCAAGTAAATCTTGCTACTTGAGCGCTATCTTAGTTTTTCAATCGTACTACATTTTTCAAAATTTCTAAATTCTCTCTCAACAACCATGAAACAAAGGTTTTAGGTGCTCAAATTATGTTTGTACAATGTACCTTAGCAGAATTATTCTATACAGACAAAATGTTGCAAGTTTACTAAGGAATGTAATGCGTATGACTCAAGAATCTAAATCCATAATTTTTGTTGTGTGCAGTTTTGACATTTTGAAACAATTAATATTTGTAGCTTACTAATGGGCTTTTACATATAACTTTAAGATCTCAATGGATAGAGTAAGCATTGTATCACCTTAAAAAACTTGCAAACACATTAAAACCATGTATTGGTTTGGATACAAATGGATGCTAAAAAGTGGTGTATCAAACACACACAACTTCCTACTATTTTAGACACTCTCAATTGAATTTTATTTCAATTGAAACTTGGCAGAATCTTTGACACAAATATGAAATAATTACTTGGAATTTTTCATGGGGCTTAGTGATTTTTTTCTCTAAGCTTATAAGGTAGTTTTCTCAAACCTGAGTTGCAGTCTCATGCAAGTCCTATTTATGGGTGTAATTCCTTATCGTGCCAGCATCCAAATTGCAAGGTTACATTTTTTAAAGACACACTAGGTCACATATTCAAACTCCTCAAGAGGGATTTTGAATATGTCTTTCCTAGCGCAAGTAGCATTTTATTTGCATCGTCCGAAAAAGGACACTTAAGTGTCCTTTTTTGGTACCAAACTAGTGTTAAGGATTTTTGAGGATTTATGTCTTGAATTTTAACTATTATGTGAGCGATCAAGGTTACTCTTGGAAATGGTGTTTGGGCTCATAAGAGTGGTGGGGTTATGCATGTGTTTGATACCCCAAGGATGCCTTTTTGTGGGGTTTTCTCCATATCAAGGAATGATTTTTGTGGTGGGTTGTTACAAGGAGTGTCATTGGATGATTAGAGAAGGAGCATTTGGTGTTGCGTGTAAGCAATATGTTAGTAAGGATAGTGTGAGGTGTCATGGCTCAGACATGCACAATAAGCTTATAACACAATTGATCTTGGTCTAAGATGAAAAAAATAAAATCTTAGGTTGTTTCAATTACAATACTTATACTATAATATATCTCCTTTTGGATAAACATGAGAGGTTCCTACTCATAACTTAATTGTGCTATTTTATGCAATCAAATGTAGAGAAACTTACATCCTTAGTTGGCATGCCAACAATTAGTTTACCTTTTTTCTTGATATTTGATTATTTAAAAGTGAGGGATTGTAAGAAATCTAATGAAACTTTTTCTATAATTGGAGGAGGGTTCCATAAAACCATGTTGTTTAGTAACATTTGAAAGACAAGCTATTAGCTTATCTTGAGGTATTGCCACTACTTTAGCTAAAAAGACTTTATCTTATTCAACTTCACCAATCTACTTGCTAAGCCAAGTTTGGCTCTTACCTTGAATTGTTGTAGGGATTTAATTCCAAAGAAACTCATGAAGCAACTCCCATGCATTGGTGTGCTAGCCTAGCACACTAATGTATGTGTGCTAGTCTAGCACTCTGCACTTCCCGCCTTGTTGCCTTTGTTAACATCTAATCTCTTGAACCTTAGAGATCTTCTCTCCTTGTAATACACATGAGAGAAAGAAGATCTAGCATATTTTGCTCCCTCACATTCCAAGGATTATACTGTATGATCATGCTTATTGGAAATCCATCACCAGAAAATAGTGGTGGAAACTCATTCCTAAGGTCTTAATTTTGATGTCACATAGGACACTAAGATTTAACAATGTTTCCATTGGCTAACTTCATGAGGAGACTGGTATTATCCACTTGTGGACTACCCTAAGTTTCGTAATAATTCTTAGTGATAATGCTAACTATAAAACCATCATTCAAGATTTTTTGCATGGCATTCCTGCCATCACTTTCAAAGTAATGTCCTAACTTATTCATTGGGACAATGTGCAATCCTTTCTTGGTTTTGGTTTTTGATTTCACCTTGAGGGTTGAATATTATTTAGAGCTTGACTCTAACTCCATAGGATCTTAAATATGAGATTCTATCTAGTCCTTGAGATCTCTCCACACATGTGGATTTCTTTGTAGTAAGAAGTTTATAGGTTATTGGACTTCAAAAGATAGGAAGAAAAAATGACTCGAGCCAACAACTTGTATGCAAAGGAGAGAATGTGTATATTTATGGCACAAAAGGTTGAGTATCTTGGACATATAGTGAGCGAGGAAGGCATTATGGTGGATCCCAAGAAGGTGGAATGTGTTAAGAACTAGACCATGCCTAGAAATACCACTCAATTAAGGGGATTCTTGGGCTTGTCATCATTTTGTAGGAGGTTCATTAAGAAATATGCTCATATTATCGCTTCTCTTATTAAGAAAGAGGCTTTCTTTTGGGATTCCATAGTTGATAGGAGCTTCCAAGAGCTCAAGGGAATGTTCACATTAGCCCTTATACTTGTATGCCATGTTCACATCCACCCTTATACTTGTATGCCCAGACTTCACGAAGCCATTTATGGTTCAAGATGATGCATACGGAGGAGGCTTTGGGGATTTTTTGTTTCAAGATCATGGAGTAATTACATTTGAGACCCGAAAGCTTGATGAGAAAGAGATGGTTATGCATGTCTATGATGAAGAGATGTTAGCAATACTTCATGCAATAAAGAATTGGCATTATTACTTGTATGGGAGTCACTTCTTTGTGAAGAGTGATTGTAGAGTACTTCAATATTTTTTATCTCAACCTACACTATCTTCTAATCAAAGAAGATGGATGGCTACATTACAAAACTATGATTTTGAAATCTCTTACATAAAAGGGAAAGAGAACGTTGTGGCAGGGATGCATTTTCACGCATTTGGGCATGTACACGCATGGCAATTTTGGAGGTACATAAAGATTAGATATTGAATATCCAAGAGGAGTATCTATTAGATGAGGAAGTCGCACCAATGTGCGAAAATTTATAGTAATGGTCCCATCATGATTTACCATATTTTGAGCTTCGTAATGGACTCATTTACTACAAAGGCAAAGTCTACCTTCTGCCTACATTGAGCTATAAGAAGAGGGTGTTAGAAGAGATGCATTCTTCTTATCAGGGCACATGGTGATGTTCAATACCTTTGAGGAGTGCACCTTGCTGCCCCAAGAAGACTGAAAGAAGAGACGGACACGTGGAGAGATGCTGCCACAAGAAGAAGACTGAAGACAAGAGAAGATGTGAGGCTCCAAAGAGTGAGTAGCCATGTGAAAATCTCTGAGAGAGAGAGAGAGAGAGAGAGAGAGAGAGAGAGAGAGAGACCCCACAACCCAATGTAACCTGCCCCAATAAAGTAAAACCACCTCTGAGCCACCGATGATGTAGGCCACGTGGTAGATGTATGTGTGAGCACTTTAGTCAAGGTCGCGGGCACTTATAGTAGCCTTGGACACATAGAGAGAGAGAGAGTGTCAAGGACTATGGAGTTTAGGGACTTGAGGCACTGGTCGCGGACTGTCAAGTAAGAAAGAAACTTGATACAGGGCCCAAGTGTGCTGAGAGAACTTGAGGGGAGTAGACACTAGTCGCGGACTACCAAGTAAGGGGAGGCAAACTTGGTATAGGGTCTAGGTGTGCTAGGATTATTCACTTGAGGGGAGGTGTTGAAATATACAAGTGAATAGGGTGTGTGTGGGAACAAGCTCTTGGTTAGAGGCTGTAAAAGAGAAGATGTAATTGTGAAAGAACCTGTGAAAAGGTGAGAAGAATCTACTGGGAGAGAATAATGGGTAGCATGAGGGAATTTAGGAGTGTGGAGATATTCTAGGAGATATTCAGGGAAAAGAGAAGAGGTGGAGAGAATCAGGCAAAGGTGGAGATATTCTGGGAGTGAATCATGGAGAAATCAATGGGATTTGATGCTTGATGTAAACTCTATAAATTGAGGCATAGCCTTAATGAGAATTTGCTGGTTTTTGAGTATCCATGCCTACATTAATCTATTTACTAATTATTCACTAATTACATCTTAATCATTTACTAATCACTTTGTTAATGATGTTGATTCTAGTGTTTGATCCACCATAGCTCATCATTATGCTCAAATTTCAACAGAAATGTTGTTTCTAGGTTCCCCAAAAAATTCCAAAGTTTTGGTGAGAAACAGGACACTAAAGTGTCCTCAGGACACTTTAGTGTCCAATTACAGAACTAGTGTTAAGGGATAAACACTCAAAAATCCTCAAGATACATGGAACTAGACTTGAAAACTCTACCCCATAGTAGGAAAGAGCTATAAGTAATGTGGAAAGATCACTATCATCATAGTATTCTCACAAACATGACCTATATAGAGGTGTTGAATGCCTACACATGCACTAGCATAACTTTAGCTATTAATTATTTACCACCCTTGTGTGATTGGTATGGATCCAAACACATGTATAGAGATTTCCCACTAGTATTTGTAGGTGAAATCAAAACAAACTTGATAACAAAGCTAAAAGTAGTTTTTTGGGTCCAATTCCAAAGATTTAGGTTGAGGCAAGTCTGACTTATTTATTGGAAACTAATTTTGTTTCTGGAATATACGACGCGATTTGTTTCTTTTCTCCCTGTTTTCTACGTAGAATTTCATTTCAATATTTTATACCTCTTCCTTTATAAACTTCAGGGGTTATCAAGGAAGTAGAAAAAAAATCAAACTCACAATAGGTGAAAGAATATGCCATGACCTAAAAAGTGGCTAAAGACAAGCAAGCTACAAAAGGTTCTATATCAAGAGTAAAAGGGCTACAAACCTACTCGTCCACTTTGGCCTTAAAAGAGACTAAGATCAAACAAGATATGGAAGCTTTGTCCCTTAGTGATGAAAAAGGTAAACAAAGTTGACCAGAAAAAACCAAAAATATTGTGGAACCTTCAAACTTCAAAGAGGAAAAGGGGAAAGAAAAAGAAAAAAACCTCCGATAGGTAGTAAACAAAATCCATAGTCTTCACACATAGGAAGTTGTAAGAAGAGGGTAATGGATTTAAGATTGAGATAACCATGATTAGCTTATCTAAAACCTCTAGCAAAAAAACTCAAGATTCATTTTGTGGTGAGCCTATCATTGTGAGTGGAGCATAAAAGGAGTCTCCTTCAACATATCAAGACCTAGGTGAGAAATTTTCCCTATGATTAAGTGAGAAAAAGGAATATGTCACCTTGAAGAGGCCACAAAATTGGCCAATTAAGGCTAAGGAAATTTTCAATAGAGAAATAACACTGACCAAATAATTCCTCTAACCACAATGCCTATTGAACCAACCAACCTTGGACCTAAAAATATTAGAAGCTATTCAAAGAACGAAAGGAAACTTTTGAGGATGAGTCCACGAGTATACAAATTTTGGATGTTTGGTGACCCCTAGCCCCTAGCAAGAGCAAGCATTAGCCTAGATATATTGGCTTCTCATTCCCATCTACTAAAATCAAAATTCCCATAGGTTCATTTATGTAAAATAGTCCAAGCCTATGGCAAGATCTTAAGACTAGATAGAATGAGAGCTGTAGAGGAGAGTTGAAGAACTACAAGAGACATTAATAGCCCAAGCCAAAAGTCCCATTATTCCACAAAGCACTAAATACACTAAATTCCCCAAAGTATCCAGTAATAAATTAGGGCATTATTTTGAGGGCGATGAGATAAACATTGAGCTGCCCGTGTGTTTTTTTTTGCAATTTCAACTGGAGCAGCTAGTATCCTCACATTAGTAGGTTCGATGGGTCAAATGACCATTGGAAAAAACTATTAAATCAATTGATGTAAGATATCCAGGAAATGTGCATAATTTGAAAATTAATTTTGTTGCCTTAGCCTTTAAACCGAAATTCATTGTAATGGACTTATAAAGTTTGTGTGAAACTTTTAATTCTATTCTGAGAGATGCAAGATTGGTCCATAATTGGGGCATCCAAACCATGGACCACACTATGAAAGTCAACCTCCACACATGGAAACCCAAACCATGCGTAGAGAGGTGTTGGCAAACAAGACTAACGCTATAGGTGGAAGCAACAATCTAATGAAAATATGTCATACTTGTAAAATGAATACCTTGAATATGGGCACACATGACCAAGTTATGTGCCACTTAGTGATCTAGAAGATTCATAATTGGTATTAGTAGATTCTTCCACTCCCACTGCTATTATATGCATTGGGTTTGTAGATTCAAACCACAACCCAATTGCTTTACTTTACATGATGAGCATCATCCTCCAAGAAATGAGTGGGACAAGACCGCTTGAGTATTGATCTATGGCTTGGTTACCCAATCAAAAATGACATAGAGGTAAAGAAATCTCTATGTGAGCCCATACCATAACCTTATGACTTTGGATGCTAAAAAGTATCTAGGCCAAACACTAATTGTGACCCATCATTATTTGAACATGCTCTTTCCTCTTCTACTACATCTGAAATTGTGATTGCTTTGGCTGCTGCAGTCTGAGGTGGAACTCTTTCTCTTTGGTTGCCTCCAGTTCTGAGAAGGAGTTCTGAGGTTACTCTGGACAGAGGCGGATCATCAATTGCGGAGGCACTTCTGGGGGTTACGTTTGGAAGAACGTACCAACTATGTTTATGATGTTTTGGAGTCATCATGCCGCATTGACAATATGGGTACACGAAAATACAGTTTTATATTCAATGGGAAAGTTGTATGCGGTAGGGCATGGTATGGGATGCATGGCATCCCCAAAACATCTTTCTATAGGTATAGGTTGCATTTTGAGAATGGTGTAAGGAGGGCAATGCATGGCAATAAAGGAGCAATCAGAGCAGCTTGGGATCACACACAAATGGGCAGGGCAATCTTGAGAGACTTTATTGAGAAGAATGCAGAGCAAATGCCACATAAAAGTAGAACCATGCAGGATGGTTCCAAAGAGACACAATTGGTCATCCCAGATGTTTATAAGCAAATAGACATTTGGGGAGAAGTGAATGCCACATTAGATGCTATTGAATGTAAGCAAATGTCTTTGTCCACATTCAATTGAATTTGGAATACAGAGTTCAAGCATGTCACCTTAGCAAAGACAAGCGAGTTCTCCAAATGTAGTGTCTGCTCAGAGATCAAAGAACAACTTGCAGCAACCAACAAATGCCTTGAAGAATGCAACATACTATTAAGGAAACGTCGAAGTCACATGCTGCAACAACAAAGTTGTCGAAACATATACTATGGATGGTGTCTAGCATCAGTGCTAAATCCTGAAAAGAACTTGTGCATCATACATGACAAGATGGACCAACAAAAGACAGCTATCCCAAGGTTGAGAGTTCGATCAAAAGAGACAGCTACCAGTTTCCTTGACAGGCATGATCACACATGGGCATGGGGAAGGAAGATATGGGCACTTTAAAATTGATCTTTGGCCCCATGATCCTAACTTCACAGTTGCCTCATTGTCTCTGTGTTTCAAGAACTTGGAGCGACTTGACAGGCATGAAGCTGGTGATCTACAACTAGATGGAATGCCAAGATCAAGCTCTTTGTTGCTAACTGCTTTAAACTCAAGGAAAGCACTAGACTACCATCAACAAGGTTCTCATACTACTACACAAATGGAGGACATAATACTACAGGATGGACAACAAGGTTTTAGACGACTACCAGAGAACTTGTTGCTACAGCTAGATAATTGTGGATCAGAAAACAAAAACCGTTATCTCTTTGCATATTTATCATTGCTTGTGGCACGAGGGACCTTCAAGATGATCCAAGTTGGGTTTCTCATGGTGGGTCACACACATGAAGACATTGATGCTATGTTCAGAAAGTTCTCAGAAAAGCTTAGAACAAGCATGACATTCACTTTTCCTCACCTTATGCGGCATTTTCAATTGTGCCAGTCAACAAGGCCTTCTCCTTTTTTGTTGACACATGTACCAGACTTCAAGAGTTACATTGAAGGATACTTATGTGACTCCAAGGATGCACTTGTTGGTCACTCAAAACCACTTCACTTTCGTTTCTACATGCAAGGGGATACACCTCTAATGCAATACAAGATCCATCCTAAGTCAGTAGAATGGTTGCCAAGAGAAGGCGGTATTGAACTATGGAAAAGAGACTCAACAACAGGAAAGCCTACCCTTCCAAAGGGTCTTTTGCTACCCATGTCTGAGTATATTAAAGATCATCAAGAGGTGGTAAGTGGAATCAAAGACTATCTCAAGTATTGGGAAAGATGGTCAAGTGTACAAGGTCCTGAAGCGGAGTACACAAAGTTCATAACACCAGTGATTGATTATTGGAAAACCATGCTTGATGCACTTCAAGCTCCAAATGTCCAAGAAGCAAGAGTATTCATGGACTTTTGGCCAAGGACACAAGGTGATACATTATTTCAAGACATAGATGATGTGGATGACTTTCTTGGCTTGGAGGAGTTGAATGACCACTACTGTGGTCCTCTCAGCAAGCGACCAAAAGATGCATTTCAACCAATGATAGATGTCAAGAAAGATGACTTTGTACTTGTTCGACCTTCAGATCCAATATATCCAGTATGGCTTGGTGTTGCACAAAGTGAGGTTGATACAAATAAAAAATCAAGCAACTATCAAAAGATCTGTATACAATATTGGGCACCAGTTTGTGGTCGACAAAATGCTACAGATGAGGAGGTATATCAGAATTGCTGGGATAAATACTGGATGTGCAACAAGAAAGACCCTCAACGTTGGGAGAGAGTGGATACAATTGTTTTCTCTTGGATAACAAAAGCTACCAAAGTTCCCCAAAAAATTAAAATCCCTCCAAAGGTTGTCTTGAAGGCTAAAGCCAATCTACAAGAATCATTGGGTTAAAGACTTCCATATGCTGGAGAGGTTGCCAAAGATAAGGTGTTTATTAACACCACCTATTTAAGATTTTATCAATATCTTCTACATATACAATAAATATACTTCACCAATATTCAAGGTTCCAAATTAATAAAATTCCCAAATTCTCGAATATGGTGTTGATGGCTGAGCTGGAGTCCTTTTGGGGTTTCCCTGGTTTGGGCGAGACGGACCCTGATTAGATTGGTATGAAGGAGTTGGTCTCTGAACTCAGGGTCCTTGACTTCCCTGTCCCCTTGACATGGCAAGAGTTGGGTTGTCTTTTAACTGGTGACCAAAACCCTGGCATCCAAAACATCGGTTTTCAGTTCTGAGCTCATCCCTCTGATTTCTTGAAAGAGGTGGGGCTCTTGAGAAAGTATTCTGGGGGAAGGGTCTTCCTTCACTTCGGAACCTTCCTTCACTTCCTTCACTTCCTTCACTTCGGGACCTTCCTGCATCCTGATTATGATTCGGGCCTTGCTGCCTCTTCGGGGGTGGAAAGTTTGAAGTACTTCCCTGGGCTTGGAATCTTTTAAAGTTAGAGGGTGCAGGCTTTGGTGGGACCTTTACTACAAAGGCTTTGACAAAATCCTTTGCCATTCTTACTGCTTCAGCCATGGACACTGGCTTGGCATTTTTGACCAGTGTGTCCAAGGATTCGTTCATTCCCCGAATGAACCTGGCCATGAGTCTAGAGGTGGTGAATATTTGAGTAAAAGAGCAAAGACCTGGTGATATTCCTCGATGGTTTTTCTCTCCTGCTTTAGCTCTAAGAATTCGTTCATTTTGGCTTCCAAAAATCCAGGGGGACAAAATCTCTTTCTTAAATAGGTTTTTAGGTCATTCCAAGACTGAGTATTTCTGTCCAGACGGTTGGTGTCACAGTGGTTCCTCCATGCTACTCTGGCTGTTTCCACTATTTTCAGCCGGGCAAAAGCCATTTCGCTCTGCTCATTATAGCCTGTGACGTCAAAATATTCTTCCATGGCTTCCACCCATTTCTCCACAGCCTTGCCCAGGTTCTTCCCTTCTCCTTTGAAGGGTCCTGGGGCTGAGTCCTATGAAGAGCCTTGCGAACATCAGGGTCAAGCTCGTCATCTTTAGAGAGAGGGTTTGGCTGACGGCCATGGTTTCCTCGTCTCATGATTCTGTCAAAAATTTATATATTATTAAATTTTTATTTTGATATCATCCACGAGATCCTGAGACTTAAGAGGTTCGGAAAACAATTTCTTAAACAAGACAATGATCTTATTGGAGATCTATGACATATGTCTGATAACAGATTTTTCTTTATCAGATCGTCCATAAACAAATACTTATACAACAGGGAACTTTTCTCCAGAAAACATTTCTATATTTATATAAAAATTGCAATATGTACATAGAGCAGCTCGGCTCCAGAATCACTGCCTCAGACGTAATCGTATAAAGAAGCGAAATTGTGAAGAAGACATACCATGGTGCACACAATTCATTACACAAAGAGGTGCTGTAATTCTATTTCTCGGGATAAAGCGGCTAAGAAGTCTAAAAAATCGGCATGAAGTTCTGAAGTTCATGGGTGAATGATCACAGAGTAGAACGTGCTGAACAATCCCTAGTCTTATCAGAATCATGGCCAAGGAAATATTTTGCCTGAGCCTTTGACGCTGACTGGTACTGATATTAATACACCGTCCTCCATTGAACCACATATACCGACGTCGCTCAAGAGGATCAGGAAAGTAAAGACTCTCAAAATGGCGTGCGAGTCTCACTCTACTCATTTGGGTCGTAGCAAAATTGACAAGGTGATCAAATGCAAAAGCTATCATATCCTGACTCTGAGAGAGTCCAGGAATTCCAGATAGGTTCGGGATGTCCATCTATAAATTTCCAATTCAATTTATAAGTTTTCAATTTTTGAAGTTCATTCTCATAGTATTAACAAGTGAAAAACATTTCTTTCCCAGATTTCCATTAAAAATTTAGGCAATTTTTTCTCTGATACCAACTGTGAGATCCCTCTTTCCCCTTCGCGCACCGAACTCCCGGTAGATGACAGCAGAAGCAGCCCCCTCATGCGCGGGGCAGGGTTTCTCACTCGGGGCCTTGCCCATGAATGTTGGGGCACACGAGACTAGGCTGGTGGTCACGCCGAAAACCGAAACCGGGAAAAATTCCTATGCCCGGAAAGCGGGGACGATTCCACCTTTTTGATTTTTTCTTAACGAATTTTCTTCTAACGAAATCAATTCTAAACTATCCTTCACCTGAATAAACTAGATAGAAGGAAACTATCACTGATATAATTTGATCATCTGAGTAAATTCAACGCTTTTTTCCTAATCAAAATCAGGCACAGTTGTTGATTCACTCAATTGAGAAATTTATCAGGGAATTAACTAACTACTCAAATCCGAACGTAAACCTAAGATTTTTCAGTTTGATTATTAAGACTCCACTGATTCCAGCCTAACCCCATCCGGCCCATGGGTTAGCCACCACCCTACCACTGGAATCGGTAGAACCAAACAAGTACTCACCCACCCATAATTGAAATGCCTTTCTTAACTTTAGCTTTAGAAAACAGATACGCACACACTCCTCTTTAAAACTTTAGCTTTAGAAAAAAGATACGCACACACTCCTCTTTAAAACTTTAATATAAAAAAAACAATCCATTGACAAACAATTTACTGGTTACACATGTCATACTTCAAAATTTCCATTGAGTTTTTGTTTCTCACAAAACAGTATCACTCTGGACTCTCCGTTGAGACCACCGAGTCAATAACGAGATCTAGTGTGATAGATTACAATAACATTGGTCCTTCATACAATATCTTTCTCGACATACGTATGGGTGTTCTCGGCATCGCGAGCCCGTGCATCACCTGGTCAGAACCCCCCAGGATCCTCCTTAGGTGTCCTGGCACTTCACTTAGGGACCGCTTCGTCGGCCCTCGCCCATCGTACCGGAAGCGCACCATTTTTACCATACCGAGGCTGGTCAAGACCTCGGCAGGCTTTGCCGCGTGAGCTGTCCTTTGAACACTCCCCGCTCAGCTGTTGCAACCAAACTTCCCTTAGAACACACATATACCAAATGCTCCTTGCAGCATTCTAGTGTAAGACAGTCTTTTAAGAAAACAGGATTTCTATGCAAGTTTTCAGTTTTGATTTTGTTTGAAAACCATGAATAATCTTAAATCCGTATCGCAATACTTCTAGATCAAGGACAGAATTCCAAACAAAATTCCTCGAATTCTGTTAACTTGATCCTCAGATCAAAATCAAAAGTCTTAACTTAGTTTTAGATTCGGTGGGTATTTTGAGTGCATTTTTCTTGAAGTGAGCACATCGTCATTGACGAAGGAATTAGGTCTTGGTCAATAGTCTAAATCAGAGTTTGGGTCTGGAAGGGTTCTTCCTAAAATATCTTTCTTGAAAGGTACTAATTCAATTTCTCTTTTTCTAAATTTTGTTTGACGAATATTTGCTTACAGATTTCTAAAACATGAATTTCTTAGGAGGAATAAAATAATCATTTATCTCGATCTCCGACTTCGATAGTTTAATTGAATTTTCTCATAACCATCTTAGTGAATATGAAACAGTAAAATCTTGACCCTTAGGCTAAGGTCTTTTGTGCACATTATAATTTATTTCTAATGCACCTTAGAAATTTCTTTTTAAACTTCTATTTTAGGAGAATTTATTTTAATAATAAGGGATATTTTTCCATCCAAAGATATCTAAAATCTAAATTACCTCTCTCTAGAACATTTTTACTCTCTAGGCCAAAACAAGTAGAAACAAGATCTCTTATTATTCTGAAAAGGGGATTGATTATAGGGGAAGAAACTGGAAATCTTGAGGTGTTGGGGAGGAATCTTACAATGATGAAGATCACTTGGAATCCGATGAGGATTCTCGGTAGACACCTCTTCATACCTCTTCGTTGTAAAAACTTTATGTATATATGGCCAAAGGCCCAACAATTTCTGAAATATAATAACTTTTTGGGCTCAATTGCATTCTCCACAATGTATGTGTTTCCTATATTTTTGTTTGTGTTATGAATTTGAAAAGTGACTATTTTAATTTTTTGAAAAAGAGCTAGGACAGACTGGGGAGTCTTGTGCAGACTCCCCAGTCTTCCACAACTCTTTTTTTGCTATGTAAAGCATTCGCTGCTCTGTAAGATTCCTCCTCAGCCTTAATAATAATGAATAAGCTTTACTTCAATCCCCTGTAATTATTTCCTATTTCTAAATACAAGAAAATATTATTATTCCTTGATATTGTCTAGAGAGAGGTAATTCAATATTAAGATATTTTTGGATAAACAAACTCTCCTAATATCAAAAATATATTTCCTTGAAATAGAAGTTCAAAATAAATTCTCTAAGGTGCATTAGGAATCAATTAAAATGATTTAAAAGACCTTAGCCTAAGGGTCAAGATTTTTTGGAATTTTTAGATTATGGTCCAATTAAGGTTCCTATGAGCCAGTAAGATTAATCCAAGTGTTGAGATGAGATAAATCCAATGAATAAAAGAAAATACCCAAAAATGAGTAAATTCTCACATAAGATGAAGAGTTGACTGAGTACAATGTTTATTAGTTAAAAACTATGAGATATTACTAAAAAAATGAGATATTTTAGAATAATGATACATTTTTGACACCTTGGTAAGAAGGGGGGGAAACTTTAAGGAGGCGCCTATTTCACACATGTGGATGAGTTTTTAAATAAAAAATATTAAGATATTTTTGATGCAATTTCATGGTTTCTCTCTAATATTCTCAATGTTTTCACTTCTCAACCCCTCTCAAGCTTTAGAAGTTTCAAATGAATGGTTTTTCAATGCAAATTAAGCCTTTGACCCGTTAGATTAACTCTCCCGTTTGAAGATTTTCTATGGAGGAATCCCACGTGCCTTCCGGGTGGCGAGGGAAGTTTTTTTGGCCTCGATTTCGGAGGAACCGCCGGACTAGTCTCTTGTCCGGATATCCACGAGCGAGGCCTCGAGTGTGGATCTCTGCCCCATGCGAGAGGCTGACGCTGCTTCCGCCACTAGTGCCCTCCTCGGAGGGGGCACCACCGCGGAGGGGGCGGGGGTCTCACAGCTGGTATCAGAGCTTTGTTGAAAGCTAATAAGGACAAATGAATTCTTATCCGAAATTTGTAGTAAAAACTCACAAAGGGCATTTACATGTGTATTTTCATTCCTTAAGCTTCATTAACGAAGAATTTTAATCTAAGAATTTAGTTTTATAGATGGAAGTTCCACATTTATCTGGTGTTCCTGACCTCACCCACTCACTCATTACAAGACATGACTGCGTTCGCCTTCGAGCATCTCATCTCTTTCGCTACAACTCGAACACAAGCCGAGCCAAACTCGCAGGCCATTTCGAGGATCTATATTTCCCTGATGACGACAGCAGCACAAGTGGTTTGCAGGGCAGTATGTCCACGCCTCTTGCGACCAACGTGCGATGCTGAGGTAGAATCTCTCATTAACCATGATTTTGTGATGAGGCTGAAAGTGATACATGGTGTTATTTTATATCACTCAAGGCCTCAAAATTTTAGACTTTTCTGCCAAATCTATAGACTCCTTAGTCGCTTTATTCCTAAAAGAAGAAGATAGTAGCTCCCTTGTGGCAGTAAGGGAACATTTGTATCAGGGCATGTCTATAGACTAGTATCCCTGTCTTATGCGTCTTGAGGAGATTTTGACTTCTGGAGCGAGCTTCTCTATGTACATATTTCAACCTTTCTATAAATAAAGAAATGTTTTGTGGAAAAATTCCCTATTGTATAAGTGATTGTTTATTGACGAATTGATGAAGTAAAATCTTTTACCAGACATATGTCATAGATCTCCAATAAGATCATTTATCTTGTTTAAGAAATTATTTTTTGAACCTCTTAAGTCTTAGGATCTCGTGGTGGATGAAATCAAAATAAAAATTTAATAATATATCATTTTTGACAGAATCATGAGGCAAGGGAACCATGGTGGCCGCCGTTAGCCAGATCCTCTCACTAATGAAGAAGAACTTGACCTTGAGGTTCGTAAGGCTCTTCACAGAACTCAGCCAAGACCCTTCAAAGGTGAAGGGGAGAACTTGGGTGAAGCTGTAGAGAAATGGGTTGAAGCAATGGAGGAGTATTTTGATGTCACTGGCGAAACTTCTCATGAGGAAGCGCCTTTGTGAAAAGGTTGGCGAGGTTGTCCTATGTGGTGTTGGCACATATGCCAAACTGATCTCTCCTGCTGAGAGTCTCTCCCTGACATAGTGATAATGCACCTCAATGTGCTTTGTGCGCGCATGAAAAACTGGGTTTCTCACAACTGCCAATGCGCTCTGACTGTCAGTGTAGATAGAGGTGGCAGACTCCTGTCCAACACCCAAGTCAGCCATAAGCCGTCTGAGCCACACACACTCAATCGTAGCGGTGAAAGCTGCTCTGTACTCAGCTTCACAACTAGAAGTGGCCACAGTAGGTTGCTTCTTGCTCAACCAAGATATGCGTGAGCTACCGAGCATGAAACAAAAACCACTTGTGGACACTCTTGTGTCATAGCAACCAGCCCAAGATGAGTCCGAAAAAGCATGTAAATCTAGCGGCAACAATCCCCCCTTGGGATAAAACAACCCAAGGTGTATGGTGCCACTCAAGTAGCAAAAGATGCATTTAACTGCCTTCCAATGCTGAGACCTTGGGCTATGCATAAACATGCTCACCTGTGAGACTGCAAACTGAATGTCTGGCCTCGTAATGCATACATAAATGAGGCAACCAATAGCTGTCTGATAGAGTGTGACATCAAAGTGATCTCCAGCATCATGAAGACTCAACTTCAAACCTGTCTCCATTGGAGTAGCAATAGGCTTGCAGTCTTCACGGCCAAATCTCTGCAACAATGTCTCAATATACTTTGTCTGACACAAAGCAATACCTCCATCACACTGCTTAAATTGTATCCCCAAATAATGATGCAAATGCCCCAATTCTGACATCTCAAAAGAGGCATTCAAATCAGCCTTAAAATCAGCAATATGACTCTCATTTGGTCCTGTGAGCAGTATGTCATCGACATAGAGATCAATGATTAGATGTACATCATCCACACGTTTAACATACAAAGTGCTTTCTGTTGGACTATTCTGAAAACCATGTGCAGTCAAATATGCATGTATCTTTTCATACCAAGCTCGTGGAGCTTGCTTTAGACCATACAAAGCCTGTTTCAACCTGCACACTTTGTTTTCCTGCCCTCTTTGAACAAAACGACGAGGCTGATACATACACCTCCTCATGCAAATTTCCATTCAAGAACGCAGTCTTTATGTCCAACTGATGTACATTCCAGCCATTATGAGCTACCAATGCACAAATGCTACGAATGGTAATCATACGACAAGTGGGAGAAAAAGTCTCATCAAAATCAATGCCCTTTTCTTGAGCATAACCCTTTGCAACAAGTCTAGCCTTATAGCGATCAACAGTGCCATCTGGCTTTCGTTTCAACTTAAAAACCCACTTACATCCAATGACCTTTTTACCAATAGGCAAATCACACAAAGACCATGTACCATTCTTCATTATAGCATCATATTCACTTTGCATTGCAGCCAATCAATTTTCTAATTTTTGTGCCTCATAAAATGAAAGAGGTTCTTCCTCTTCACACATACTAGACACAGCCAAAGCATAACAATCTAATGCATAAGAGGCATGCTGAGAAAACCTGAATGCGTACGACTAGAAATAGGTGCATCAATTTTACTATCACGCAAGGTTTGCACCAGCCATTTAGGCATACCTCTAGCCTTCTCATTTCAGCCCTATCCTCATAAATTACATCATGTAAATCTGCATCAGAAATAGGCTGATCTATGATGTCGTTTGAAATCTACATAGGCTGAATATTTGCCTCATTAGGACTTACATTTGAATTCCCACCTGTAAACAGAGGCAACAATGCATCAAATACATCCATTGAGCTTACACCAGTCTCTTTGGTACATGATAACAAAGGCTGCACAGCATCTTCCACAAAAACAACATCTCGACTAATCAAGATATGGTTTGACTGTGGATGATACAATCTACTGTAACCCTTGCTCTTAGCACTGTAACCAACAAAAATGCATTTGACAGCCTTATCATCCAATTTTCTACGTTGCTGCACAGGCACTAAAGCGCATAGGCTAAGCAACCAAAGACACGCAAGTGACCAATAGAAGGCTTCCTGCCATCATGCCAAGCTTCATATGGAGTAATAGACTGCAAGGCCTTAGTGGGACACCTGTGGAGTACATATGCAGCACACATGATAGCCTCAAGCCAAAACGCATGTGGCAAAGCTTGGCTCTTGACCATACATCGTGCCATCTCCATAAGTGACCTGTTTTTCCTCTCAGCAACACCATTTTGCTGAGGGGTATACGACGGCACTGTACATTGGTGTTTTATCCCACGACTAGCTAGAAATGCATCAAACTCTTTAGACATGTACTCCCCCCCTCGATCAAAACGGAGAGTGCCCACAGTACAATTGTGTAAGATTCCTCCCCAGCCTCTCAAGATGTCTAGCATCTTTCCCTATAATCAAATCCCTCTTCAAAAATATAAAAGATCTTGTTTTTACCAGTTTTGGCCTAGAGAGAGAAAATATTCTAGAGAGAGAATATTCAATTTTTAAATATTTTTGGTGGATAGAAAAATATCTCACCTTATTAAAATAAGTTTCCCTAAAACAGAAGTTCAAAAAGATTTTCAGAAGGTGCATTAGAAATTAAGTATAATCTGTTTAAGAGGCATTATCCTGTGGGGGTCAAGATTTTTTTGAAATTTTAAATTAAGGTTCCTATGGAACAATAAGATTCATCCAAATGTAGGGAGGAGATAAATAGAAGAATAAAAGGAAAATCCCCCAAAAATGAGTAAATACTCACATAAGATGAAGAGTTTACTAAGGACAAGGTTAATAGTTAAAAAAGAGAGATATTTAGGTGACATGATGCATTTTTGACACCTCTGTAGGGAATTTCCCTCATGAATGAGGCACCTATGTCGCATGCTTGAATGAGTTTTAAGCTCCCAAATAATGAGATATTTTTATCTCTCCTCTCTCTTGTTTCAACTAGATCCAAAAAGTGAGCAAAATTGACCCAAAAATGGTCAAAAATTGACCAAACTGATCTAAAAATTTCTAGAATCAGTTGGCTTGGTTAGAAGCTCACTTTTTCCTATAAATAGAAGCTTTCCCCTTTGTTGAAACTTAATAGTGTTTTGCACTGTTACCCTGCCTCTCCCAAGTGCCAAAAACAGTGAATTTTACTCATAATTCATTAGTTTTTCACCTTCCCTCTTCCAAAAGATTGGTGGCCACTCATGTTTCAAACAAGAGTTGAACCCTCAAACCATCAAGCCAAAGGAAAGCTCTCAAAGTATCTATGTAAGTTGGAGATTCTTCTCTTTTCTATTCTTTTTATGGTTTTTATGGTTTTTTGTGATTTTTGTCTTCTCTAAATTAAAAATGATGTTATGCCTCATTGCAAAAAGGCATTCCCCTTTCTTCTCTAGTAAATCCAACCATTCTTTATCCTAGATGAATGATTAATGAATAAAATCAAGTTTTTCATAATGTTTCTCTTAATTAAGTAGAAAAATGTTTACTTTAGAATGATTTAAATACTCTTGGTGCACTTTGAATTAATTTTAGAGACTTAAAAATTAAAAATTGGTCAGCCATACAAAGGAGGTTATGGCAAAACTTTTCAAAAATTTGGAAATAAGTATTATCTTTTATTATTCTAAAAGAGTAATCCTTATGGTTTCTATATTCTAAAAGTGTCATTTTCCTGCATAGAAGATGTATTTTGATTATTTGTATAAAAGAAATTTATTTTTATTTTAAAAGTGTTATTTTTATCATATTAATTTTTATGCATAAAATAATGCATAAAAGATTATTTTTATGCATAAAAGAATTTTTTTAATATTAAAGTGTTACTTTTATCATTATTGATTTTTATGCATAGAAGATATTTTTTAAATATTAAAAGTGTGATTTTCATCATAAAATATTTTTATGCATAAACATATGCATAGAAGATATTTTTTTATATTAAAAGTGTGATTTTCATCATAAAAGATTTTTATGCATAAACATATGTATAGAAGATATTTTTTTTATATTAAAAGTGTGATTTTCATCATAAATTATTTTTATGCATAAACATATGCATAAAAGATATTTTTTTATATTAAAAGTGTGATTTTCATCATAAATGATTTTATGCATAAACCTGTGCATAAAAGATATTTTTTTATATTAAAAGTGTGATTTTCATCATAAATGATTTTTATGCATAAACATATGCATAAAAGATATTTTTTTAATTAAAAGTGTGATTTTCATCATAAATGATTTTATGCATAAACCTATGCATAAAAGATTTTTTTTATATTAAAAGTGTGATTTTTATCATAAATGATTTTTATGCATAAACCTATGCATAAAAGATATTTTTTATATTAAAAGTGTGATTTTCATAATAACTGATTTTTATGCATAAACATATGCATAAAAGATATTTTTTAATATTAAAAGTGTGATTTTCATCATAAATGATTTTATGCATAAACCTATGCATAAAAGATATTTTTTTATTAAAAGTGTGATTTTCATCATAAATGATTTTTATGCATAAACATATGCATAAATGAAATTCTTTCATGATAAAAGAGTGACTTTCAACATAAATGATTTTTATGATGATAAAAGTGTGACTTTCATCAAAATTGGATTTTATGCATAATAAGATGCATATAGAATCTTTATAATTAAATAAGGGTTCTCCTTAATCCTCTGTTTAATTTTCACAAAAATTAGAAAAATGAATAAGTAGATAATCTGTGCCCCCCCCAAACTCCCTACTACACCATCGTCATGGTGAAGACAGACATGAGGGAGCGGGGGTGGGTCTAGTAGAGGAAGGTGGTGTAGGCTCATCACAACTATATCATGATGGGCTTGCACCACTCGGCCATGCGCCTATCAAAGGCATGGTCTGCCTTGACTAAGCAAATGGCCCCATGGTGTCGACTGGCCCACCGAAACCGACTGCATATAAGATTAAAATATAAGACAAATACAATACATAAAAGATTAACTTTGTGTATGTGAAAAGGTTTGATGGAGCCATACCTCTGTCTATGTAAACTGCGACCAAGCTAGCTGTCCATATCGTTCATTTATAATTGATAGCAGATTGGTTACATCAGGATCTTGTGAGTGACGAGTCGATTGACATTGCTGCTACATACATGCATAGGCAACAAAATAGGATTGCTCTAACCCAAGCCATACTTAAAGCTTAGATAAAGAATACAACATGTGATATTAGAACATTGTTAAGACATCCTATAATACTGCTTAAACAAGCAAGGTGGATAGTGCCCCTTTCGAATGATAGCTTCTAAGGACTTTCCACATGCTCCCCACTATGAAAGCCAAAGGCAACTCCTCTTTTTCAAGATAAGGATAGTGAGAAGACCAAGGACTCCCCACCCACTATAACCACCTACTCGCGGATAACCACTCCTAACTTGACATAAGCAGCATTCTACATAGCATGTAACAATGCCCCATATCTCTATACATAAGTCCATTTCCTAAACCCGGCGCACCCAAGGGTGCAATAAACATGAGGTTGAATGAATTAGGCTACTTACCTCAACAATGTCAAGCCAACGAAGAGAAAACAATAACACAATCTTAGACAAAAAATACAACCTGTGATATTAGAACATTGTTATGACCTCCTACAATACTGCTTAGACAAGCTCGATGGACAGTGCCCCTTTTGGATGATAGCTTCTGAGAACTTTAAAAACACTCCCCACTATTAAAGCTAAAGGCAACTCCTCTTTTGCAAGAGAAGGATAGTGAGAAGATTGAGGGCTCCCCCTCCACTATAACCACCTACTTTGCGGATAACCACTCCTAATCTGACATAAGAAGCATTCTAGATGGCATATAACAATGCCCCATATCTCTATGCATAAACCATAGCGTATATATAGGCCGTACGCATAGGTTGTATGCGTACGGTCTATGCGTAGGGCTTATGCATAGGCCGTATGCCGTATGCCTATGTGTAGGCCGTATGCCATATGCCTATGTGTAGGCCATATGCATAGGCCATCTGCTATACACATAGATTGTACGCATAGGCCATATGCCATAAGCATAGGTCATATGCATAGGTTGTATGCATACAACCTATGTGTATGGCCTATGCGTATGGCCTATGCATAGGCCATATGCATAAGGCCTGTTCATATGGCCTATACGTAGGCTTTATGCATAGGTCGTATGGACAGGCCTTATGCATAGACCATATTCCCTATGCATACGCTATGCATAAGGCCTATAGGCTCTTGACCTAAACCTAATCCCTGACAGCCAAGGGTGTAAAAATACAAAGAGAAGAAGCATAAACAAAGAGGGCTTACCTCTACTAGGTGAATCCGTATGGGTTTTTACGTGGCCTATGCCCTTGGTGGTTATTCGCTTGAATAGACCTACAAAAGGTTATCATGATAAATCAAAACATTAGTTCACTAGTTCATAGACCTATTACATAAGAGGTCTATGCATAAGGCCTATTACATAAGAGGTCTATGCATAAGGCCTATGCATAAGGCCTATGTATAATCCCTATTGCATATTCCCTATCCATAAGGATATGCATAAGCCCTATTGCATAAGGCCTATGCAGCATAAGCCCTATTGCATAAGAGGGCTATTCATATCGCTTATGCACACCCTATGCATAAGAGGGCTATTCATATCGCTTATGCACACCCTATGCATAAACCCCTATTGCATAAGGCCTATGCAGCATAAGCCCTATTGCATAAGAGGGCTATGCAGCATAAGCCCTATTGTATAAGAGGGCTATTCATATCGCTTATGCACACCCTATGCATAAGAGTGCTATTCATATCGCTTATGCACACCCTATGCATAAACCCTATGCATAAACCTATGCATAAGGCTATGCATAAGGCTATGCATAAGCCCTATTGCATAAGGCCTATGCATAAATCCCATTGCATAAGAGGGCTATGCATAGGGCTTATGCATAGCCTATGCATAGCCCTATGCATAAGGCCATGCATAAGCCCTATTGCATAAGGCCTATGCATAAGCCCTATTGCATAAGAGGGCTATGCATAGGGCTTATGCATAAGCCCTATGCATAAGGCCTATGTATAAGCCCTATTGCATAAGAGGGCTTATTCATACCCTATGCATAGCCTATGCATAAGCCCTATGCATAGCCCTGTGCATAAGCCCTATTGCATAAGGCTATGCATAAGCCCTATGCATAAGAGGGATATGCATAAAAAGGGCTATGCATAAAGAAGCCTATTGCCTATTGACCTAACCCTAGATCCCGGCACCCAAGGGTGAAAAAACACAAAGACAAGAAGCACAAATGAAGAAAGATGGCTTACCGTATGAGAGGATATGCCCAAAACCTTGCTCACTTGAATAATCCTACAAAAAAGAAACATAATAAATAAAAAAGTTAGTCATCATTAACACATTAGTAAGCAAGAAGAACAAGAGAAAAAAGAGATGAGTATCCTAAACCCTGCTCTTAATGCATAAGTGAATGGAAAAACTAGTTTGTGTTAAACCTAAACCCTAGCATAATGCATAGAATGCTTAATAGAAAGCTTTGATGGAGAGCTCCCCATCAAATCTCTCTATTATATCTCTATGCATTAGGCTCGGGTTAGGGAAAGAGAGAGGAAAGAGAATGGAAGGGAGAAAAGGAGAGAGGGGAAGGGAGAGAAGCTCATATAAAACTATGTCCAAGCTTTCCATGAAAGCTTAGAAGAAGACATGAAACCATGAAGAAAGCAAGAAAGTGCTTACCTTGGAGAGGGGGCTTGATTGATCCAGCACCCTTGAAGGATGAGTTGAGGTGGGAGAAAAACTGAGGCTGGCAGGCATACGATGTGCATGTGCAGAATAGGAGAAGTAGGTAGGTATTGACACACGCCGGTAGGCGATTTAGGTGGGAGTCACAATTTCATAAGTCACTGCTGAGCAACGAAATTTCATTGTCGAGCAGCGCATCAGTGGATTTTTGCTGTTGGGCAGTGAAAAAATGTTGCTGTGGTCATTTTCTGGCAACGAAAACCTAGGTAAATTTTTGTTTACAGTACTGGATGTTGTTGTGTGTTTTGTATGAACCCTAAATCAGTTTTAGCTAGGTTAAAGATGTTTAACAGTGATCATCAAGGGACGGAAGTTAGATCCAAGGCATGGTTAAGAGAAAAAAATTGATGTGTGTGTGTGATCAATGCAAGGGCCAGTATATACGACAATGTTGTATAACAATTGAGCGTGTCTAAACATATGGTCTTCATGAGGTAGTGGCATGACCAAGTACAGATGATAACATGGAGGAAAACCATAGGAGAGTTCTAGGTAACATGCCACACCATTCGGTGACATTGAGTAGAGTGCAAAAGGTGGCAAGGCTTTATATGGAAAGCATGGCTGAGACTCGTCTTCCCCAACCAATGAATGAGATGCCTCAACCATTACCACATGAGGAGGAAGAGAATTTTATCATAGACGACACGGTGAGTGACTTGTTTGGACGGGAGATTATAGATAATAGTGAGCAAGCTCCAATGTCACAAGAGGAGGAAACCTTGCATAGAGAGTCAAGCACACCTTTGTATGAGGGATGTTCATACTCCACACTTGGAGCTATTGAACTTGCAAACAACTTATGGATGGAGTGTGCAAGTGTGACAAGTCTTCTTTGGTAATACCACCTCATTCTATTGAAAATATTTCATGTTCTATATATACTCTCCTTTTTCTAATATTTTGACGTATGATTTCTTACCCTATGTTGTAGGCTTCTAAAAAAGATTCTTCCCCCTTAAAGTCTATTACTGAACTCACGAGATGGGTGTCGTAAAATGCTCTCTATGCTACGTATATATTATACAAAAATACTTGCATGTCCCAATGATTGCATGCTATTTAGAGCGGTTAATAAAGATGCAACACAATGTCTACAATGTGGGGAGAGACACTATAGGGATGATTTGCAACAAGGAGGTAAAGTTCCTCGAAAGGTTTTGTGAGATCCCTGTTCCCACCGAGCAACGGATTCGGGGTACTAGCAACGGAAGTAGCGCTTCTCGCGCGGGACAGGGGTCCCACATTCGGGGCCTCGTCCACGGATATCCGGACAAGAGACTAATCCGTCGGTTTTTCCAAAACCGAACCCGAAAAAACTTCCCTTACCCGGAAAGCATGGTCGATTCCACCAGGATAACTCTTTACTCTAACGCAGTCAAGATCATTACAGATTAACTGATCTGACTGTACCTTTAACGGTACTTGGTCAAATCAAGGAAGAAACTTACACTTGGATCATTGGGATCAACGCTTTTTTCCCCATCAAGAGGCACAGCCGTTGATTCCTATCCATAGA
Source organism: Cibotium barometz (assembly GCF_041138505.1). NCBI lineage: Eukaryota > Viridiplantae > Streptophyta > Polypodiopsida > Cyatheales > Cibotiaceae > Cibotium > Cibotium barometz. Next base: position 22,555,980 of record NC_141065.1, on the reverse strand, counting down.
ACAATTTCTATCCGGGATTTACTTCATCTATCGTAATAATAGAAATTAAATCTCGATTTACGGATCCATCAGTCCAGCCTAACCCCATCCGATCCCATGGGTTAGCCAACCGCCCAACCACTGTAGTGATGGGATCCAATTTAGAATTTGGTTAGGTTTTGTCCCGGGTACCAAGGAAAAGAGTTCCAAGGCCCCCTAGCCGGAAGTTCATGCAAACATAAAACTAGCCACACCACTTACACACCCAATATGAAATTGCCTTTTTCTTAGCATCAGCTAACTTTAAAACAATCCTTTAATGAAACCATAGTACTACTGATCACAATCTTCCAATTTATCCAGTTGATTCATAATTTCCCATCATTCCTTCATCAGAGTATCTATGGCATCATTGGCAACTAGAACGCTCACCACCTGTCCACACAGGGGCCTTTTCAATAGTTCCTACCCCATAATACTCGGCAATATAATCACTTATAAAAATCAAGATGGACTCTCGTTGAAGATCAGCAAGATCAACCAACAGATCCATATAAAGAGCCATGGACTCATCCATTGAAGACCAGCAAGGTCAATCAACTAGATCCATGCCCGGTTTCACAAAACAACTCTTACTCCTTGTTCCAATATCTTCCACGACGCACGTGTGGGTATCTTTGGCGACCCAGAGCCCGAGCACCGTATGGTCAGCACCCTCTAGGATCCTTCGCAGGTGACCTAGCGCTTCACTCATAGGCCGCTTCCTTGGTCCCTCATCCACCGTACCGGAAGCTCACCATTTAAATCGAACCGAGGCTGGTCAAGACCTCGGTCGACCTTGCTACGCGAGACGTCCTCCATTGACTCTCCGTCAGCAGTTGCAACTTTAACAGTTAGGTCTTCATGACCTTAATCCATAAGACGGTCAAAATGCTTCCCCAGCATTCTTGACATAAAACAGTCATTTACAAACAGTCACAAAATACAGTTTCTAAATTGAACTCTCGTCTTTCCACATTATCCCTCCTTAGTCCACATTACTTATTCCACATTCCATTCAATGTGTACTCATTCTCATCCATTTTCTCATATCGACGACACATTAATTCACATTCACATCCATACATCCACATTTACATGCATACATCCATTTTCACATCCTCATTTATACATCCACATCCCATATCCACATTCATACATACACATCCATATCCACATCCATACATCCACATCCACATCCACATTCACATCCATACATCCACATCTACATGCATACCTCCATTTTCACATCCTCATTTATACATCCACATCCCATATCTACATTCATACATACACATCCATATCCACATCCACATCCACATTCGTATTCACATCCATATATCCACATCTACATGCATACATCCATTATCACGTCCTCATTCATACATCCACATCCACATACATACATACATCCACATTGACATTCACATTCATACATATACATCTACATGTATACATCCACATCACATTCATACAACCATATTACATCCATTCTCTTTCTAACACATCCCATATACATCTTAACACATCCTAACTCATCTTAACACATTCTATCACATCTCATACACATCTTATCACATCTTTTTACATCTCATACACCTCTTATCACATCCTATCACTTTCCATACGCATCTTATCAAATCTTATCACATCTCATACACCTCTTATCACATCCTATCACTTTCCATACGCATCTTATCAATTCTTATCACATCTCATACACCTCTTATCACATCCTATCACTTTCCATACGCATCTTATCAATTATTATCACATCTCATACACCTCTTATCACACCTCTTATCACATTTCATATCTTTTTTTTTTAAAAGAGACTTCTTATATTTGATATAAGATTTCTCTACACATTTATTTATACATAAATTCCATTTAAGGAGACTAACACTTTCGAAATTAAAATCAATCTTTTATGCATCTTCTTATGCATAAATTCAGTTTGGTAGGAAATTACACCTTTAGAATAAAAGAATTTCTCTTATGCATCTAAGTTAAGCATAAAATCCATTTATGAGGAAAATCACACTTTTAGTATAAAAAGAATATCTTTTATGCATACCTATATGCATGAAATCCAATATGATAAAAGTAACACTCTTACAATAAAATAATCAACTTTTATGCATACCTCTATGCATGAAATTCAATTATGATAAAAGTCACACTTTTATACTAAAATAATCAACTTTTATGCATACTTCTATGCATGAAAATTAAAATGATAAAAGTAACACTTTTGATATAAAAAAATTTCTTTTATGCATACTTCTATGCATGAAAATTAAAAATGATAAAAGTAACACTTTTGATATAAAAATTTTTCCTTTATGCATACTTCTATGCATGAAAATTAAAAATGATAAAAGTAACACTTTTGATATAAAAATTTTTCTTTATACATACTTCTATGCATGATATAAAAATTTTTCTTTATACATACTTCTATGCATGAAAATTAAAAATGATAAAAGTAACACTTTTGATATAAAAATTTTCCTTTATACATACTTCTATGCATGAAAATTAAAAATGATAAAAATAACACTTTTGATATAAAAATTTATCCATTATGCATACTTCTATGCATGAAATAAAAATGGTAAAAATAACACTTTTGATATAAAAATTTATCCATTATGCATACTTCTATACATGAAATAAAAATGGTAAAAATAACACTTTTGATATAAAAACTTATCCTTTATGCATGATATTAAAATTCAATTTCTCCATGATTGTAATGAAATTCTTTTAATTAATCTAGGATGCTAATTCTTAGAATATGGTAGGAAGTCCTCTTTTTATGCTTTGAATGAGATTATTTTATGCATAATTTTTATAAAAATTTTGCCATAGCTCCGCTGCTATGACTGATAAATCTCAATTTTTCTAAGGGATAATGCTTATCATTAAGGAAATAATTAAAATGATCTCTAATTGGATTATTAATCCATAATGGATTGAATCATTAATATACATAAACTAAAAGCATAGAAAAAAGCCATTAATTTGGCCTCAAGCATAGCTTAATCTTGGGTTAAGGAAAAGCTTTATGAAAAGCTTGATTTGGATTGAGAATGGGTCATGAGTATGACCATTTCTTGAGTGAGAGAAAGAATTTACATAAAAATCATTAGAATTTAAACATAAATGAAAATTAACTTCAATAGCATTATGTAACTCTTCACTACTATTCAAACTTCAATAGCATTTAAAAAAAAAACCATACCAATTTAACTTCTCAAGCTTGAGAGGGGTTGAGAAGAGAGAAACATTGAGAAATTATAGAAAGATCAATATTCACTAATTACCTTACAACTTGCTTGATTCTTTGTTCACGGTAGAGGCCCCCAACCAATCAATTGGTTAAGTATGTTGATGGAGCCACTAATGGGGATTGAAGAAAGAGGGAAGCTCCAAAAACTAGTGAATTATTAAATGAATTCACAGTTCTTGGCTTAGGTGGAGTAGAGTAACGATGCATAAACACTATATATTTTTCAACAAGGGGGAGGCTTCTATTTATAGGAAAATTTGAGCTCCTAACTAAACAAACTGATTCTAGAATTTTCTAAATCAGTTTGGTCAATATTTGACCATTTTTAGGTCAGTTAAGCTAACTTTTTGGAACTAGACTTAAATGAGGAGAGAGGAGAGATGAAATATCTCAATTTTTATGAGTTTAAAACTCATTCAAGCATGTGAAATATGCACCTCCTTTAAAGAACTCTCTTTCCTTACATATGTGTCATAATGGAATCATTTTAATATTGCTCATAGTTTTTTACTAATAAACCTTGTACATTTTCAACTCTTCATCTTATGTGAAATATGCACATCCTTTAAAGAACTCCCCTTCCTTACATATGTGTCATAATGGAATCATTTTAATATTGCTCATAGTTTTTTACTAATAAACCTTGTACAACTCTTCATCTTATGTGAGCATTTAAGGGACTCCCCTTCCTTACATATGTGTCATAATAAAATCATTATTCCCAAAATATCTCATATTTTTAATATTGCTCATGGTTTTTTACTAATAAACCTTGTACATTTTCAACTCTTCACCTTATGTGAGCATTTACTCATTTTTGGGTATCTTCTTTTTTACAAATTGGATTTATCTACTCCCTACACATGGATTGATGCTATTGGCCCATAGGAACCTTAATTGGACCATAGTCTAAAGATTTCTGAAAATCTAGACCCTTAGACTAAGGTTCTTTATACCTATTTCCAATTAATTCCAATTGCACATTGGAAAATTCTTTTTGAATTTCTGTTTCAGGGGAACTCATCTAAATTATAAGAGATATTTTTCTATCCAAAATTATTCAAAATCTGAATATTCTCTCTCTAGAATATTTTCTCTCTCTAGGCTAAAATAGTTAGAAACAAGGTCTTTATATTTCTGAAGAGGGGTTGATTACAGGGGAAGATACTAGACATCAAAAAGGGGTTGGGAGAGGAATCTTACATTCTACCCCACTTAAAAAACGCGAGATGTCCTCATCTCGCAAACTGGGGGTAATTTCACAAGATGCACGAGTATGAGACTGAGAGAAATTTTTTTTAATTAAGATTAACCACCAATTAAAAAAAAAGTCTCAAGAGAGCAAGATTCAAAATACGAACAAGATTTAAACTTTATTCATTCTCGGAACTTATACAGTAAAGATAGAGGAACTCTTTACACTTCCATAAGCCCGTCCATCATATGGTCACAAAAGCAGTCCTCACAAGCTGCACAAGTATAAGGTAACTCATCTATGGGAATGATTCTGTGGGTTATTGCTGTGCCTATCTCAGTGGTATGAGGTGTTCTAACAAAAGGACCTCTGAGAGGCAAGCCAAAAACGGGGTAAAGGCATATCTTCTCATGAGGAAGAAAACACGCCAGTAAGAAGACCCGCTCAGAAAACCCAAGATGTCTTGATCTTATGACGCAGTAGTATCGAGGACCCAAACCCAAGGCTTCGATAACCATGGCCAAGCGGACATTGTTACGAAAGTGCTCCTGACCCCAGGGTGTTACCCTAGTTATGTCTTGATAGGTCCGCCATTTGGTCTGCGCTACAGAAGTTCCTAGGTGAGGAAAAAGTGAGCGCTCATACTGTTCTATAAAATCCTTCTTCACAGACTCACTTGCGTCTTGAAGGTGAGGAATCATTATGGATAAAACTAATTCTTGTTGCCAAGCCATGAAGGAGATTAAGAAAGAAAGGCGATCGATGGGAGTAAGATTACTGTGAACGACAAGTAAAAGTTACGACTTATATAAAGGAAGGAGCTAGCGTAACTTAGAAGCCAACGGTAACTTGCCACTGAAGTTTTACCGTCTTTTCATGATTTGGGTTTGGCATATTTTTCTATAGAAGGCATTTAGAACTTTGAGATGAGGAGATAAAAGAAGTTCGTAAGCTAAATCACCTACTTTCTTTGGTCCACAATATCTGGGAGATAACTTCTTATACTTCCCAAGAGATAAAGAACTTCTTTTGGGCCGTACTCGAGACCAAAACCTTGATATCCAAAACATCGATTCTCACTTCTGAACTCGTTGTTCTGAATCCTTAAAACAGATGGGACTCTTGAGAAGTATTCAGGAAAAAGGTTCTTCCTTTTTTAAACAGAATCTTTCTTTTATTTTAGAGATAGAATAATTATAAGATTAGAAAGGGAGATTCTTACTCCTGTATACCTCTAAGGCTGGGGGAGGAATCTTACATTCTACCCCACTTAAAAGGTGCAAGATGTCCTCATCTCGCAAGTAGAGGACAACTTTTTTGCTTAAGATCCAATTTATTCTGGGGTTCCTTATATTCCGGTCAACCGAACAGAATATGGGGATAAATATCCCTTATATAGAATTCATCATTAAATAACAATTCATTGAAATCATATCATTCATATCTTTAACACGATAATGGTCCATTAGACCGAAAATTTCCTTCTGAACATTCCTCCACGGAATTTAAGTTAAGCAAGTTCTCAATTTGTCATCCCTTAACTTGATCTACCGTCTCAAGTATTAACAGTAGCAATTTGATAACATAATCCACTAATCTCATAGTGATTTGCTGAATCATTTTCATCATTTATCATTACAGGGACTCGTCCCAATCATCCACATTGTGATTTCGCTCAGCTTATTACATTTCAACCCATTTTCAAGGATCATCATTTTTCAATCAGAATCCAAATCAATTCATCAGTTCCCAAACAGAATTAAAAATCATATCAACCACATTCAAAATCATCATCTGGATAGCATTAACGCTTATAATTTCAAGTCTTAGATTTACTCGTATATACTGTCGGTAAAGAGCTGCAGTTATACCCTCGGTATATACGGATAGTCATGATACTCGAAACTATAAGGTAAATACCATCATGTCTAGGTCTCAAGCAAGTCAGGGTTCCATACAATTGCGGTACTTCCAATTGAAGACCCAATTACTAATTTACGAATTTCAATTTGAATTAACAATTTGTATGAATTATATCAAACAATTACAACCTTTTTGTGCGTCTTGATAAACTTTTGACATAATTTGCTCCTCAGTTGATCTTATTGGAGATCTATGACTTAAGTCTGATAAATAGATTTTTCTTTATCCGATCGTCCGTAAAAAAAAACATTTGTATATTTATATACAAGTTGCAATAATTACATAGAGTGGCTCGGCTCCAAAATTCAAAATCTCTTTGAGAGATGTATAAGACAATGGTACTGGGCCATAGTCATGCCCTGTTACATAAGTTCTCTAACTGCGAAGGGAGCTATTATTTTCTCCTTAGGGATAAATCGACTAAGGAGTCTATAAACTCGGCAAGCACGTCTGAAATTTTGAGGCGTTGAAAGATATAGAATGACACCACGCGTCATTTTCAGCTTTATCAAAATCATGGCCAATGAGAGGTTCTGCCTCAGCATTGCACGCCGGTTATAAGAGGCGTGGATATATAGCCCTGCAACCCACTTATGCTGTTGTCTCTCCACTGGGTTAGGAAAATATAATTCCTCGAAATGGCGTGCGAGTCTTGCTCGGCTTGTTCGTGTTGAAGTGGAAGAGATGAGATGCTCGAAGGCAAATGCAATCATATCTTGAGACTGGGTGAGGTCGGGAATACCAGATAAATGGGGAACTTCCATCTATAAAAACAATTTCTTTGATTAAAATTTCTTCATTAAAGAAGCTTACGGAATGAAAATACATTATGAAAATGCTGTTTCTGAATTCTTATTACCAATTTCAGATAAGAATTTAATTATCTTTATTAGCTTTCAAAACTGCTCTGATACCAACTGTGAGATCCCTGTTCCCACCGAGCAACGGATTCGGGGTACTAGCAACGGAAGTAGCGCTTCTCGCGCGGGACAGGGGTCCCACATTCGGGGCCTCGTCCACGGATATCCGGACAAGAGACTAATCCGTCGGTTTTTCCAAAACCGAACCCGAAAAAACTTCCCTTACCCGGAAAGCATGGTCGATTCCACCAGGATAACTCTTTACTCTAACGCAGTCAAGATCATTACAGATTAACTGATCTGACTGTACCTTTAACGGTACTTGGTCAAATCAAGGAAGAAACTTGCACTTGGATCATTGGGATCAACGCTTTTTTTCCCATCAAGAGGCACAGCCGTTGATTCCTATCCATAGAACAATTTCTATCCGGGATTTACTTCATCTATCGTAATAATAGAAATTAAATCTCGATTTACGGATCCATCAGTCCAGCCTAACCCCATCCGATCCCATGGGTTAGCCAACCGCCCAACCACTGTAGTGATGGGATCCAATTTAGAATTTGGTTAGGTTTTGTCCCGGGTACCAAGGAAAAGAGTTCCAAGGCCCCCTAGCCGGAAGTTCATGCAAACATAAAACTAGCCACACCACTTACACACCCAATATGAAATTGCCTTTTTCTTAGCATCAGCTAACTTTAAAACAATCCTTTAATGAAACCATAGTACTACTGATCACAATCTTCCAATTTATCCAGTTGATTCATAATTTCCCATCATTCCTTCATCAGAGTATCTATGGCATCATTGGCAACTAGAACGCTCACCACCTGTCCACACAGGGGCCTTTTCAATAGTTCCTACCCCATAATACTCGGCAATATAATCACTTATAAAAATCAAGATGGACTCTCGTTGAAGATCAGCAAGATCAACCAACAGATCCATATAAAGAGCCATGGACTCATCCATTGAAGACCAGCAAGGTCAATCAACTAGATCCATGCCCGGTTTCACAAAACAACTCTTACTCCTTGTTCCAATATCTTCCACGACGCACGTGTGGGTATCTTTGGCGACCCAGAGCCCGAGCACCGTATGGTCAGCACCCTCTAGGATCCTTCGCAGGTGACCTAGCGCTTCACTCATAGGCCGCTTCCTTGGTCCCTCATCCACCGTACCGGAAGCTCACCATTTAAATCGAACCGAGGCTGGTCAAGACCTCGGTCGACCTTGCTACGCGAGACGTCCTCCATTGACTCTCCGTCAGCAGTTGCAACTTTAACAGTTAGGTCTTCATGACCTTAATCCATAAGACGGTCAAAATGCTTCCCCAGCATTCTTGACATAAAACAGTCATTTACAAACAGTCACAAAATACAGTTTCTAAATTGAACTCTCGTCTTTCCACATTATCCCTCCTTAGTCCACATTACTTATTCCACATTCCATTCAATGTGTACTCATTCTCATCCATTTTCTCATATCGACGACACATTAATTCACATTCACATCCATACATCCACATTTACATGCATACATCCATTTTCACATCCTCATTTATACATCCACATCCCATATCCACATTCATACATACACATCCATATCCACATCCATACATCCACATCCACATCCACATTCACATCCATACATCCACATCTACATGCATACCTCCATTTTCACATCCTCATTTATACATCCACATCCCATATCTACATTCATACATACACATCCATATCCACATCCACATCCACATTCGTATTCACATCCATATATCCACATCTACATGCATACATCCATTATCACGTCCTCATTCATACATCCACATCCACATACATACATACATCCACATTGACATTCACATTCATACATATACATCTACATGTATACATCCACATCACATTCATACAACCATATTACATCCATTCTCTTTCTAACACATCCCATATACATCTTAACACATCCTAACTCATCTTAACACATTCTATCACATCTCATACACATCTTATCACATCTTTTTACATCTCATACACCTCTTATCACATCCTATCACTTTCCATACGCATCTTATCAAATCTTATCACATCTCATACACCTCTTATCACATCCTATCACTTTCCATACGCATCTTATCAATTCTTATCACATCTCATACACCTCTTATCACATCCTATCACTTTCCATACGCATCTTATCAATTCTTATCACATCTCATACACCTCTTATCACATCCTATCACTTTCCATACGCATCTTATCAATTATTATCACATCTCATACACCTCTTATCACACCTCTTATCACATTTCATATCTTTTTTTTTTAAAAGAGACTTCTTATATTTGATATAAGATTTCTCTACACATTTATTTATACATAAATTCCATTTAAGGAGACTAACACTTTCGAAATTAAAATCAATCTTTTATGCATCTTCTTATGCATAAATTCAGTTTGGTAGGAAATTACACCTTTAGAATAAAAGAATTTCTCTTATGCATCTAAGTTAAGCATAAAATCCATTTATGAGGAAAATCACACTTTTAGTATAAAAAGAATATCTTTTATGCATACCTATATGCATGAAATCCAATATGATAAAAGTAACACTCTTACAATAAAATAATCAACTTTTATGCATACCTCTATGCATGAAATTCAATTATGATAAAAGTCACACTTTTATACTAAAATAATCAACTTTTATGCATACTTCTATGCATGAAAATTAAAATGATAAAAGTAACACTTTTGATATAAAAAAATTTCTTTTATGCATACTTCTATGCATGAAAATTAAAAATGATAAAAGTAACACTTTTGATATAAAAATTTTTCCTTTATGCATACTTCTATGCATGAAAATTAAAAATGATAAAAGTAACACTTTTGATATAAAAATTTTTCTTTATACATACTTCTATGCATGATATAAAAATTTTTCTTTATACATACTTCTATGCATGAAAATTAAAAATGATAAAAGTAACACTTTTGATATAAAAATTTTCCTTTATACATACTTCTATGCATGAAAATTAAAAATGATAAAAATAACACTTTTGATATAAAAATTTATCCATTATGCATACTTCTATGCATGAAATAAAAATGGTAAAAATAACACTTTTGATATAAAAATTTATCCATTATGCATACTTCTATGCATGAAATAAAAATGGTAAAAATAACACTTTTGATATAAAAACTTATCCTTTATGCATGATATTAAAATTCAATTTCTCCATGATTGTAATGAAATTCTTTTAATTAATCTAGGATGCTAATTCTTAGAATATGGTAGGAAGTCCTCTTTTTATGCTTTGAATGAGATTATTTTATGCATAATTTTTATAAAAATTTTGCCATAGCTCCGCTGCTATGACTGATAAATCTCAATTTTTCTAAGGGATAATGCTTATCATTAAGGAAATAATTAAAATGATCTCTAATTGGATTATTAATCCATAATGGATTGAATCATTAATATACATAAACTAAAAGCATAGAAAAAAGCCATTAATTTGGCCTCAAGCATAGCTTAATCTTGGGTTAAGGAAAAGCTTTATGAAAAGCTTGATTTGGATTGAGAATGGGTCATGAGTATGACCATTTCTTGAGTGAGAGAAAGAATTTACATAAAAATCATTAGAATTTAAACATAAATGAAAATTAACTTCAATAGCATTATGTAACTCTTCACTACTATTCAAACTTCAATAGCATTTAAAAAAAAAACCATACCAATTTAACTTCTCAAGCTTGAGAGGGGTTGAGAAGAGAGAAACATTGAGAAATTATAGAAAGATCAATATTCACTAATTACCTTACAACTTGCTTGATTCTTTGTTCACGGTAGAGGCCCCCAACCAATCAATTGGTTAAGTATGTTGATGGAGCCACTAATGGGGATTGAAGAAAGAGGGAAGCTCCAAAAACTAGTGAATTATTAAATGAATTCACAGTTCTTGGCTTAGGTGGAGTAGAGTAACGATGCATAAACACTATATATTTTTCAACAAGGGGGAGGCTTCTATTTATAGGAAAATTTGAGCTCCTAACTAAACAAACTGATTCTAGAATTTTCTAAATCAGTTTGGTCAATATTTGACCATTTTTAGGTCAGTTAAGCTAACTTTTTGGAACTAGACTTAAATGAGGAGAGAGGAGAGATGAAATATCTCAATTTTTATGAGTTTAAAACTCATTCAAGCATGTGAAATATGCACCTCCTTTAAAGAACTCTCTTTCCTTACATATGTGTCATAATGGAATCATTTTAATATTGCTCATAGTTTTTTACTAATAAACCTTGTACATTTTCAACTCTTCATCTTATGTGAAATATGCACATCCTTTAAAGAACTCCCCTTCCTTACATATGTGTCATAATGGAATCATTTTAATATTGCTCATAGTTTTTTACTAATAAACCTTGTACAACTCTTCATCTTATGTGAGCATTTAAGGGACTCCCCTTCCTTACATATGTGTCATAATAAAATCATTATTCCCAAAATATCTCATATTTTTAATATTGCTCATGGTTTTTTACTAATAAACCTTGTACATTTTCAACTCTTCACCTTATGTGAGCATTTACTCATTTTTGGGTATCTTCTTTTTTACAAATTGGATTTATCTACTCCCTACACATGGATTGATGCTATTGGCCCATAGGAACCTTAATTGGACCATAGTCTAAAGATTTCTGAAAATCTAGACCCTTAGACTAAGGTTCTTTATACCTATTTCCAATTAATTCCAATTGCACATTGGAAAATTCTTTTTGAATTTCTGTTTCAGGGGAACTCATCTAAATTATAAGAGATATTTTTCTATCCAAAATTATTCAAAATCTGAATATTCTCTCTCTAGAATATTTTCTCTCTCTAGGCTAAAATAGTTAGAAACAAGGTCTTTATATTTCTGAAGAGGGGTTGATTACAGGGGAAGATACTAGACATCAAAAAGGGGTTGGGAGAGGAATCTTACAGGTTTTGAGACACTTCCCTATCATTCCTCGCATCCAACACATGTTTAAATGTAAGGGGATTGTAGAAGTCATGACATGGTATACTACTCATCGATCAACTGATAGCATCATGAGAATCGCTGATAGCATCATGGTATACTACTCATCGGTCAACTGATAGCATCATGAGAATCGCTGATTCAATTGCATGGCAACAGAGTATCAATGGCCAGAGTTTAAAGATGAGCCTCATCACTTATGTCTTGGCTTGGACATGGATGGTGCTTACCCAAATTCTTTATCTCAAACTTTTGGTTCAAAAGCCTCCTGACATCATGTATGTCAGCATCACTATCACCAATGATAATCAAGTCATCCACATAGATGACTAATTTCATGATCTCTCTATCTGTCTTTTTCACATAAAGTGAAAAATCTCCATTGGATATCTGAAATCCAATGGTAACGAGATACTCCTTGATCTTTTTTGACCATGCTCTAGGTGCCTGCTTCAAGCCATACAAGGCTTTGCATAACCTGCACACAACATTTGGGTGTGTATCACTCTCATAACCTGGTGGCTGCATTATGTATACTTCTTGCAAATCACCATGCAAGAAGACATTCTTTACATCCATCTGATGTAAAGACCAACCCTTTGTTGTAGCCATAGTAGTGACAACTCTCACGGCTGTCATTCTTACAACCGAGCTGAAGGTCTCCTCATAGTCAATGCCATAATTCTGCACATAATCCTTGGCAACCAATAAAGCCTTACACCTACTCAATTTTGCGCAAAGCCCTTGACAACTAATCAAGCCTTATACCTACTCACTGAACCATCAATATTATGCTTGACTTTATACACCCACTTACATCCAATTGTCTTCTTTTCCTTAGGCAAAGGCACTAATTCCCATGTTGTATTTGCATCCATTGCTACCATCTCCTCATTCATGGCATCTTTCCATTTCTTGTTTTCAAGTACTTGCTCAAAACAAGTGGGCTCCAACTCTTGTATTGATTTAACCATGTAAGCATAATGATGGGATTTATATCCATTATATCTCAACCTATCACAATAGGGTACCTAACCCTCATAGATCTACATACACCTGGATCATTGTCAAGTGTCCTCAAAATAGCCCTCGTTCTCCTTACACCAAGAGTAACTACAAATGGAATACCAAGCTCCTTATCAAGGCTCTGCTAAGAGTCGCTAGAGTAGTTATCCACATATGAGTGACCTGCTGATAGACAAGGCACAAAAGGTTGATCTACCTTTTCCTTTACTTTGCATGAGACATGTGTACCTACATCTGTGTTTAACCTATCTGACCATGGACTAACATTGGATCCACTACTGGAGAACTCTCCAAGTCCACTAAGCATCTAGGATTGCTGCTCTACATGTGGTACAACATCAACACTTCTTACTTCTGCATCTTCTGTTGCCTTCACTGTTGGTCCATACTAGCTACTCATCTTGTCAAAGACAACATCTCTGCTTGCTCACATCTCACAAGTGGTCCGGTTATAACATCTTTACCCCTTCTACTCTATAGCAGAACCAATAAAGATGCATTTCTCTACAACACTATATTGGGGAATATGGGAATTTCCCACAAGTTTGGGACACATGGTCAAAACTTTGGATCTTCCATAACTTGAACATCACTACTCCAAATTGAGCACACTATAGCTCACTAGATCTCATTTTTCAAGCGCTTTAGCAATGATAGGTCACATGATAGGATTTTGAAAAACTTATAGGCATGTTAATCGGGTTCCACTTTTCTAGTATTCAAAAATGGGAATTGGGAGATTCCCAAATTCACGAATATGGTGTTCTACCTTTGTATCCAACTTTTTTCTTACTTCATCTTGAACATGCACATATGCAATGCACCCAAACACTTTTAGGTGAGACACAACCGGTCTTATGTTTATAAACTTCTATTCAGGCGTTATACCATGAACAACTGCAGTGGGTGTCTTGTTTGTAATGTACACAACAGTTGCCACTGCTTCTATCCAAAAATCATGTGGCATATTCTTTTTAGCCATTAAGGCATGCACTACTTCTGCAATGTGCCTATTCTTTCTTTCTACAACACCATTGTTGAGTTACCTACATTTGAATTATCTCTTGGTTCCTTTCTTTCTTTATGAAATCGTTGAACTCATTGGAGAAATATTATCTCCCACCATCTGATCTTAGGCATTTTATTTACATGTGTTTTTCCTTCTTGACCAAGGTTTTAAATCTTTGAAAGTGAGAAAGCATCTCACTTTTCTCCTTCATGAAGTAAACCCACACTTTCTTAGTATGGTCATCAATGAATGTAACATAATACTTTCAACCAATAATTGTTGTAGTCTTGGTTGGTCCCCATACATTTGAATGTATAACATCTAATGGCCTTGCATTGATATGCTTTTCATGTGAGAAAGCATGTTTGTCCTGCTTACCAAGATGGCATGCTTCATGTACTTTATGCATACCATCAACCTTAAACTTTGGCAAACCTCCAACAATATTTTGGGTCTGCATAGACTTCAGTATTGTATATTCATATGACTAATGCGCTTGTGCCATATGTCAATATCTGCAATGACACTTATTTCATGTGCAAACTGTTGAAAAACAGGTAGAGGTAGAGGAGACACACACACAGGAGCAAACCCTAATGTATATTGCAAACCCTAACCATGGAGGGAAGCCATCTCCCTTCTCACAATTCATAAAGCCATAATCCATAATACACTAGACACACTATGAGTTGTGTCCACACACATCTAACCCTAGCTAATGTCCACACACTATGACCAGCTGGATGCGATCATTTATGTCTCACACATGTTCCTACCTAACATGCCAGCACATAGCACAGTTGGCACACACTGATATCGAGCTTGAATCTCAACGGCCCCTCTCAAGCTCATGATGTACTACCATAGATGAAGATGTAGATGAGCTTGGGATATCAAAGCTCTCAACACTCCCCCTCAAGCTCATCCCACGTACTCCCAACATAGTATTAGTACTCAAACTTCTCCCTGCTAAGTCGCTTTGTAAAGATGTCGGCCACCTGCTCTTCAGTCTTCACATACTGTAGATCCACTGTACCATCCAGCACTTTCTCTCTGACAAAGTGATAATGGACCTCTATGTGTTTGGTCCTCGCATGAAACACTGGATTCTTGGCCAACTGTATGCTGCTCATGTTGTCACAATGAATGACAACTTTGCCATCAATAGGCTCACCCAAATTAGCCAAGCGATTCTTTAACCATATTCCTTCACAAGTAGCAATGGTTGCACCCTTGTATTCAGCCTCTGTACTGGATAAAGAAACAGTAGGTTGCTTCTTGCTACTCCAACTCACCACGGCACTTTCAAGTGTAAAGGCATAACCACTAGTAGACCTCGTGTCATATGAGCTACATGCCCAATCAGCATTTGTGTAGCCATGTATATCCAAGTCTTTACCATGCTCATAGAGAAGACCATAATGTGCAGTGGTCTTTACACGCATAATGCATCTCACTGCATCCAAATGAGGTTTTCTAGCGCTCTACATAAATTGGCTTACTAGCCCCACATCATAACTCAAATCCGAGTGTGTGATAGTTGTTGAAAGAACGGTAGAGGGAGAGGAGACACACACACAGGAGCAAACCCTAATGTATATTGCAAACCCTAACCATAGAGGGAAGCCATCTCTACTCTCACACAAAGCATAATGCCATAATCCATAATCCACACAACACACTATGAGTTGTGTCCACACACCTCTAACCCTAGCTAATGTCCACACACTATGACTAGCTGGACATGCGGTCATTTATGTCTCACACATGTTCCTACCCAACATGCTAGCACATAGCATAGCTGGCTCACACTGACATCAAGCTTAAGCTCATGATGTACTGCCGATGAAGATGTAGATGAGCTTGGGATATCAAGACTCTCAACACTCCCCCTCAAGCTCATCCCATGTACTCCCAACATAGTCCGGAAGTACTCAAACTTCTCCCTACTAAGTGGCTTCGTAAAGATGTCTGCCACATGCTCATCAGTCTTCACATACTGTAGATCAACTGTACCATCCAGCACCTTCTCTCTGACAAAGTGATAATGGACCTCTATGTGTTTGGTCCTCGCATGAAATACTGGATTCTTGGCCAACTGTATACTGCTCATGTTGTCACAATGAATGACAACTTTGCCATCAATAGGCTCACATAAATCTGCCAAGAGACCCTTTAACCATACTGCCTCACAAGTAGCAATGGTTGCACCTCTGTATTCAGCCTTTGTACTGGATAAAGCAACTGTAGGTTGCTTCTTGCTACTCCAACTCACCACGGCACTTCCAAGTGTAAAAGCATATCCACTAGTAGACCTCGTGTCATATGAGCTACCTGCCCAATCAGCATCTGTGTAGCCATGTATATCCAAGCTTTTACCACTCTCATAAAGTAGACCATAATGTGCAGTGGTCTTCACATATCTCATGATGCGTCTCACTGCATCCAAATGTGGTTTCTGGGGCTCTGCAAAAACTGGCTTACTAGCTCCACAGCATAACTCAAATCCGGGCGTGTGATAGTCATATATATGAGACTACCAACCATCTTCCTGTACATAGAAGGATCATCCAATTCCTCGCCATAATCAGCCCGCAACTTCACATTTTGCTCCAATGGTGTACTCATAGGCTTACACCCTGTCATGCCATACTTTGCCAACATATCCAATGCATATTGGCGCTGTACTAACCAAGTACTTGCATGATCTTTGACCACTTCTATTCCAAGAAAGTATCTCAACTCACCATGGTCTTTTATGTCAAATTGCCCACTCAAAGCTTTCTTGACATGCATCACATCTGTACCATGATCACCTGTGATAATCAAGTCATCCACATAGATGACGAGTAAAACAATCCCATGCTGTGTCTTCTTCACATAGAGTGAAGAATCTGCTGTAGAAATCTGAAAACCAAGTGAGATAAGATATCTGCTCATCTTATCACTCCAAGCACGAGGTGCTTGCTTTAGACCATACAATGCCTTTTTCAATCTGCATACGTGAGTGGGATATCTTGGGTGTACATACCCTTCTGGCTGTGCCATATACACTTCCTCTTGTAAATCTCCATTTAGAAATGCATTTTTGACATCCATCTGATGCATTTCCCATCCATTAGCTGCAGCCATAGCAATGACTGCTCTTACTGTGCCCATCTTAGCCACTCGACTAAACGTCTCATTACAGTCCAATCCATGGGTCTGTGCATAACCCTTTGCTACCAATCTTGCTTTATGTCTCTCAATAGAACCATCAGATTTGCACTTCACTTTGTAAACCCATTTACATCCAATAACATTCTTGTCCTTTGGTAATGCAACCAAGTCCCATGTGTCATTATGGACCAATGCATCCATCTCTACATCCATTGCTTTCTCCCATACATGCTCTCCAATAGCCTTTGTGTAGCATGTAGGTTCCACATGCTTCACCATAGATGTCATATATGCATAGTGCATAGCAAAATCTCGATATGTCAATTTGTCAACTGGATATCTGACTCTCTCGGATCTCCGCAATGCATGCGGGTCACTCTGAACACCTGTAACTCTAGCATGTGGTGGCACATATCTATCCTGTCTAGCACCAAGTGTGCGTAAAAAGCAGGTATGCCAAGCTCCTCATCCAAACTCTCTGAACTAGATGACTCATAACCTGTGATTCCAATTCCTTCAACCTTCTTCTTTCCTTTATCCATAGCACTACTCCCAGTGCTCACACTCTCATGCCTCAAACGTCCTGACCATGGACGTACAGTACTACTCTCAGCTTCTGCTCTGCTGCCTGCTGGCCCAGACATAGAAGTAGAACTAGAACTTGCTTGTGGTGGCAAGTTCACAGGCACATCTGCTTCAAGTGACTCAATGACACCCTCATCTTTTGCTTTGTACCAACTAGCAAGCTCATCAAACACCACATCACGTGAGATGACCACTTGTCTAGTTTGTGGATTATAACATTTGTATGCCTTTCGATCCTGTGCATATCCAACAAATACACATTTCTCTGCCTTAGGATCCAACTTCCTTCTTCTTTCATCAGGCACATGTACATAAGCTATGCATCCAAAAACTTTGAGGTGTCCAATGTCTGGCCTATAACCTGTAAGCCGCATCTCTGACGTGCTTCCATGAATGGCTGCTGTAGGTGTTTTGTTCAATATATATACTGCAGTAGCACATGCTTCTGCCCAATAATAATCTGGCATGCTCTTTTCATTGAGCATCGCCCTAGCCACTTCACATATGACTCTATTCTTTCTCTCAGCCACACCATTTTGTTCAGGTGTATACCTGCAAGTCAATTGTCTTCTTATTCCATGCTTCCTCAAGAAATGCTCAAAAGCTTTTGAGGTGTATTCACCACCTCCATCTGTCCTCAAACATTTAATCCAATAGCCATATTGCTTTCCTGCAAAAGCTTTGAAATCCATGAACTTTTCCAACACTTCACTCTTCTCTCTGAGAAAGCATATCCATGTCATCCTGCTGAAATCATCTATGAATGTCACATAGTATAAACTGCCTTTGATAGATGGGTTTTGTGCAAGACCCCATACATCACTATGTACGATCTCAAGTGGCCTGCTACTCATATTTCCTTCTCTAGGAAACCTCAACCTTGCCTGCTTTCCAAACTGACAGGCTTCACAAACATGCATATTCCCATCATATTTAAATCTAGGCAATCCACTGACAATGCCTCTAGTTTGCATGTTCTTCAATCTTTGTATATTGACATGTCCAATCCTCTTATGCCACATATCAATGTCCTGTACCACATGCATATTCCCATCATATTTAAATCTAGGCAATCCACTGACAATGCCTATAGTTTGCATGTTCTTCAATCTTTGTATATTGACATGTCCAATCCTCTTATGCCGCCACATATCAATGTCATGTACCACATTTTTACTTTTGGAGAACATGGCTGATTTTAGCTTAGGAATTCCAGCATCCAGCTTAAACAATCTGCCTTCTTTCTTGCCTTTAGCAATGACTCTACATCCATGTTTGAAGTCCTCAACGAAGCAACCATGCTCGTTGAAACGAACCTGTAATCCCTGTTCTACCATTTGACCAACTGAGGCCAAGCTCTTTGTGATAGAAGGCACATACAACACATCTGACATAGACTTTGTCTGACCATTGTGCATAACCAAGGGTACACTTCCAACATGTGTAATGACATGCTGGGTATCAGCACCTGTCTCCACATAGCCTTTTACATCCATAGGCTTCATATGCTCAAACCATTCACCATGACATGTCATATGGTTTGATGCTCCTGAGTCCATATACCATGTGTCATCATTCTCAGCATTTGTCGTCATAGAACCCACAACATGCTTCATGGCAAACAAATGATTTGCAGTGCCATCATTACTGCTTGATGCATAGTTTCCACCATGTTGTTCATAATTTCCACCATAATGACCACCACGTTGTGCCCTTCCCCCTCTCAAATCATTCTGTTTGCGGAAACAATCTCTCGCCATATGTCCAAATTTGCCACAGTAATGGCATTCCACATCTTGCATAGAATTTTGTTGGCCTTGCCAACGTCCTCTACCACACGGGGGTTACCTCTGCCTCTCTGAGGTGCATATCCACGACCACCTCTGGCACCATATGAAGGCTGAAAATTCTGTTGTGATGACCTATCCTGCCATCCATGACCATTACCACCACGTCCGCATGATGTGAATCTCCCCCTGCCTCTAAAGCCTCTCTGAGAATAAAAGGCCTGATTTCTGCCATTATCATCATGGCTAGTAGATGCATCCAGAAATGAATCACTGAGTTTGATTTCCTCAACCAGCAAGAGGGAAACCAACTCATCAAAGTCTGGTAAACCTGTACTCCTCACTGAGATAGATGTATCAAAAGATTTGTATTCCTTGCCAAGACCACGCAAGGTAATATCCACCAAATCATCATCAGGCATGGGGGCATTTTATTGTGGCCAATGCATCTGCAAACTTCTTGATTTCTTGCACATAATCATGTATGCTCCTTTTATTTCTTTTCACATTATGTATCTGCTGTCGCAACTGAGACTTGCGACGAGCACTCGTATCTGTATCAAATATCTTGACCAAAGTATCCCATGCATCTTTAGGATTCTCAGCATCCTGTATGTGTATGAGCATAGCATCAGAAATACATATAGACAGATAATGCAGCACTTTGAATGCTCTCTCTGACCATTGCTTATGAGCAATAAGCTGCTGCTGTGTAGGTTGTCGAGGTAGCTCAGGCTCTGGCTCAGCACCTGTAATGAGATTCCAAAATCCTTTTTCTTTCAAGAAACTTTTTATCTTGTACTTCCATGCCTGGAAGTTCTTCCTATCCAGCTTTTCACCAGCAATCTGAACTGGATTATCCGACATGTTTGCTCAATGTGCACCTTCCGCACTCGTCCAAATTTGTAACCGAGCCTTCCTCAGCTCAACCACACTCCAATGAATGTTCCAGATACTCCAAGGTAGCCAACAATCTTCAAATTTGATGTAGAAAATCAACCTGTATGCATCCAAGATGAACTGACTCATGCAGTCCGAGATACCCTGCTTTGATGCACTTTCCACGGCTCCAAATCACAATGTAGTGGTGCAATCAGGTATGGACAACTTGTATTGACACCTAAAAAACCTCAATGTAGAGTATCAACACCATCTGACATGTGTACATAATTTTTGAAAACCCCTTTCTTTGTTTTGGGAAAAACCAGAAAAACCAGAAAACCAGTAGTAAATTGGCTCTAATTTCTTCAATATTTGTCCAAATTGAGCAACCAGGCATTCATTAGCTTAGCAATAGTGTCCACCAACTCCATGTAAGAGGAATTTGTCCAATTGTATAAGACCAAAGATTAATTGCTCAATTAAAATTGCTTTGTTTCTCTGCAACCAGTGGACAGCCTGTTTAATCAACTCATTCCCAGCTCAATTAGGCATAATTCATCAATCCAATCACATAGCCCTCTTCTCCAAAGTGTATAGCAACCAATTGCTAAAGCAATTGTGAAAGGAACCAAGCAACCAATGAGTAATGGATCTCCTCGTACCAATGAGTAATGGATCTCCTCGTACCAAAATGATCAAAAAATCAGCTCTGTTTCCCTGTTCTGGCTGCGCCGCCTGCTGTAGAGGCCTTTGGGAAGGTTTGAATTGCTAATTTATGAGTCCTACAAGTGCCCAAGATACCTAGGTATGTGTGCAACCAGTCATCAATGGTTTTATTTTAGCCAAAAACACGCTCCAAATGCATCAAATCTTCACCTCCTTTTCTCTGTTTTGTGAAAGCTCAAAAAACCAGTAATTGCACTCATTCAAATGCATGTAACTTGCTCCAAAATTTGTTTAAGGCTTGCATAGGGGTTGCCAATGCATCCCTCTTTGTCAAATACATGTGTCTTTTGCCAGAATCACCTCTATTTCACCATACATCAGTGTTTCCAAGCTTTAATGGAAAGCTTCCAAAAACCAGAATTTCTCTTTGCTTTGATTTGCTTTGTTTTTGCCTGTATCACCTGCAATCCGCTCAAGGATGTTTAGAAGACCTTACCTGATAGGCCAAGCTCTCAAATCTGATAGTATTTGGTGTGCTCCAAGCTTCACAGCTCCAATGGCAAGCTTCACAGGTTCTTCTCCCTCTTCTCTTCACTCACTCATAAACCCTAATAAACAGCACAAGGCTCTGATACCATGCTAAAAGAATGGTAGAGGGGGAGGAGACACACACACAGGAGCAAACCCTAATGTATATTGCAAACCCTAACCATAGAGGGAAGCCATCTCCACTCTCACACAAAGCATAATGCCATAATCCATAATCCACACAACACACTATGAGTTGTGTCCACACACCTCTAACCCTAGCTAATGTCCACACACTATGACCAGGTGGGCACGCGGTCATTTATGTCTCACACATGTTCCTACCTAACATGCCAGCACATAGCATAGCTGGCTCACACTGACATCGAGCTTGAATCTCAACAATAGTCATGTAAATGAGACTACCAACCATCTTTCTGTACATAGATGGGTCATCCAACTCCTCACCAACTTCAACCCACAACTTCACATTCTGCTCCAAAGGTGTACTCATTGGCTTACACCCTGTCATTCCATATTTTGCCAACATATCCAATGCATATTGGCGTTGCACTAACCATGTACCTGCATGGTCTTTGATCACTTCAATTCCAAGAAAGTATCTCAACTCACCCAAGTCTTTCATGTCAAACTGCCCACTCAATGCTTTCTTGACATGCATCACATCTGTACCATGATCTCCTGTGATAATCAAGTCATCCACATAGATGACAAGTAAAACAATCCCATGATCTGTTTTCTTCACATAGAGTGAAGAATCTGTTGTAGAAACCTGAAATCCAAGGGAGATAAGATATCTGCTCATCTCCACGAGGTGCTTGCTTCAAACCATATAATGCCTTCTTCAATCTGCATACATGAGTGGGATACTTTGGGTGTTCATACCCTTCTTCAATCTACATACATGAGTGGGATACTTTGGGTGTACATACCTTTCTGGCTGTGCTATATAAACTTCTTCTTATAGATCACCATTTAGAAATGCATTTTTCACATCCATTTGATGCATTTCCCAACCATTTGCTGCAGCCATAGCAATGACTGCTCTCACTGTTCCCATCTTTGCCATTGGACTAAATGTTTCATCATAGTCCAAGCCTTGGGTTTGTGCATAACCCTTAGCTACCAATCTCGCTTTATGTCGTTCAATGGAACCATCTGACTTGCATTTCACTTTGTAAACCCATTTGCAACCAATAACATTTTTGTCTTGTGGTAATGCAACCAAATCCCATGTGTCATTTATGAACTAATGCGTCCATCACAACATCCATTGCTTTCTCCCATACATGCTTTCCAATAGCTTCTGTATAGCATGTAGGTTCCACATGCTTCACCAAAGAAGTCATATATGCATAATGCATAGCAAAATCACGATATGTCAACCTGTCAACTAGATACCTGACCCTTTGGGATCTCCGCAATAATGCATGCGGATCACTCTGAACACCTATCACTCTAGCATGTGGTGGCACATATCTATCCTGTCTAGCACTAGTAGGTGTGCGTAAAATAGGTATGCCAAGTTCCTCATCCAAAACTCTCTTAACTTGACGACTCATAACCTGTAATTCCAATTCCTTCGACTTTCTTTTTCCCTTTATCCACAGCACTACTCCCAATGCTCACACTGTCATGCCTCAAGTGTCCTGACCATGGATGTACAGTGCTACTCTTTGACTCTGCTGGCCCAGACATAGAAGTAGAACTAGAACTTGCTTGTGGCAAGTTCACATGCACATTAGCTTCAAGAGAATTAATGACACTCTCATCCTTTGCTTTGTACCAACTAGCAAGTTCATCAAACACCACATCTCGTGAGATAACCACTTGCCTAGTTTGTGGATTGTCTGCCTTACGATCCTATGCATATCTAACAAACACACTTTTATGCCTTAGGATCCAACTTCCTCCTTCTTTCGCAAGCACATGTACATAAGCTATGCATCCAAACACTTTGAGGTGTCCAATGTCTGGCCTAAAACCTGTAAGCCACATCTCTAGCGTACTTCCATGTATGGCTGCTCTGTGGGTAGGCTTATTCAGTATATACACTGCAGTAGCACATGCTTCTGCCCAATAATAATCTAGCATGCTCTTTTCATTGAGCATTGCCCTGGCCACTTCACAAATGACTCTATTCTTTCTCTTAGCAACACCATTTTGTTGAGGTGTATACCTGCAAGTTAACTGCCTTCTTATGCCATGCTTTCTCAAGAAGTGCTCAAAAGCATGTGAGGTGTATTCACCACCTCCATCTGTCCTCAAACATTTTATCCAAGAACCATATAGTTTCTCTGCAAAAGTTTTGAAATCCATAAACTTTCCCAACACTTCACTTTTCTCTCTGAAAAAGTAAATCCATATCATTCTGCTGAAATCATCAATGAATGTCACATAATATAAACTGCCTTTAATGGATGGGTTTTGTGCAGGACCCCATACATCGCTATGTACTATCTCAAGTGGCCTTCTACTCATATTGCCTTCTCTAGGAAACCGCAACCTTGCCTGCTTTCCAAACTGACAAGCTTCACAAACATGCATATTCCCATCATACTTGAATCTAGACAGCCCACTAACAATGCCTCTTGCCTGCATGTTCTTTAACCTTTGTATATTCACATGTCTAATCCTCTTATGCCACATGTCAATGTCTTGTACCACATTTTGGCTTTTAGAGAACATGGCTGATTTCAACTCAGGAATCCCAGCATCGAGCTTAAATAACCTGCCTTCTTTCTTGCCTTTGGCAATGACTCTACATCCATTTTTGAAATCCTCAACGAACTAACCATGCTCGTTGAAACGAACTTATAATCCTTGTTCCACCATTTGACCAACTGAGGCCAAACTTTTTGTAATAGAAGGCACATATAAGACATCTGCCATAAATTTTGTTTCACCATTATGCATAACCAATGGTACACTTCCAACATGTGTAATGGCATGTTGGGTATCATCTCCTGTCTCCACATAGCCTTTCACATCCATAGGCTTCATATGCTCAAACCATTCACCATGACAAGTCATATGGTTTGATGCTCCAGATTCCATATACCAAGTGTCATCATTTTCAGCATTTGTCATCATAGATCCCACAACATGTTTCATGGTAAATAAGTGATTTGCACTACCATCATTACTACTTGATGCATAATTTCCACCATGTTGTGCATAATGTCTACCATGTTGTGCTTTACCCCCTCTCAAATCATTTTGTTTGCGGAAACAGTCACGTGCCATATGACCAAATTTCTCACAGTAGTGGCATTCCACATCTTGCATAGATGTTTGTTGGCCTTGCCAACGTCCTCTACCACGAGGATTACCTCTGCCTCTCTGAGGTGTATATCCACGACCACCTCTAGCACCATATGAAGGCTGAAAATTCTGTTGTGATGACCTGTCCTGCCATCCACGACCATTACCACAGCCACGTGATGCGAATCTCCCCCTGCCTCTAGATCCTCTTTGTGAATAGAAAGCCTGATTTCTGCCATTATCATCATGGCTAGTAGATGCATCATAAAATGAGTCACTGAGTTTGATTTCCTCAACAAGCAAGAGTGAAACCAACTCATCAAAGTATGGTAAATCAGCTCATTTCCAGCTCCATAAGGCATAATTGCTCAAACAAATCATGTAGCCTCCTCCTTGGGTTTGTGTATTAGCCAATTGATAAACCAACTTTGAAGTTAATCAACCAACCAAGTGGAATTTGGCCTCCACTTATCAAAAATCAATGTCAAAAGTACTCTGTTTCTGCTATAGAACTGCGCCGCCTGCTCCTGAGGGAAATTGGGCTGTTATAGTGATAATTGATAGCATATATGTTTGCCTAGCACACTAAGGCAAGTGTATAACCCATCAATGGTCTGATTTCTACCAAAATCTTGGTTTAATTTCATCAAAAGTTTACCTCTTTTTCTCTGTTTTGTGAGAGCTCAAAAACTAGTAATTTTCCATTCATTCAAATGCATCATATTTGCTCCAAATCAGTGTAGGGCTTGCACATGAGTTGCCAATACATTCATCCTTGTCACATACATGTTTCTTTGCCAGATTTGCATCTATTTCACCATACATCACCGCTTCCAAGCTCCAATGGAAAGCTTCCAAAAAACCAGAATTTTCCTTTGCTTTGGGCAACCCTAATTTGCTTTGTTTGTGCCTGAATCACCTGCAATCCACTCAAGGGTGTTTAGTAGACCTTACCCGGTAGGCCAAGCTCTCAGATCTGATAGAAATTGGTGTGCTCCAAGCTTTACAGCATCAATGGCAAGCTTTACAGCTTCTTCTCCCTCTTCTCTCACTCACTCATAAACCCTAATAGAGAGAACCTGGCTCTGATACCATGTTGAAAAATAGGTACAGGGAGAGGAGACACACACACAGGAGTAAACCCTAATGTATATTGCAAACCCTAACCATGGAGGGAAGCCATCTCCCTTCTCACACAATGCATAAAGCCATAATTCATAATACACTAGACACACTATGAGTTGTGTCTACACACATCTAACCCTAGCTAATGTCCACACACTATGACCAGCTGGACGCGGTCATTTATGTCTCACACATGTTCCTACCTAACATGCCAGCACATAGCACAGCTGGCACACACTGACATCGAGCTTGAATCTCACACAAACATGGTTGCCTTTAACTCACTCATGTTCACATCCAAAGTAAACATCCTACCATTTTTGTTACCCTTTACAACCAAGTGACATTGATTTTTAAAGTCTTACACAAAACATCATTGTGGATTAATGTGAAATCCCTATCCCCACCGCGCAACGAATTCAAGGGTGCTAGCAGCGAAAGTAGCACTTCTTGCACAGGGTAGGGTCCCACACTCGGGGCCTCGCCCACGGATATCCGGACAAGAGACTAATCCATCAGTTCTTCCAAAACTGAACCCGAAAAAACTTCCCTTGCTCGGAAAGCACGAACGATTCCTCCAGGATAAATTTTTCTCTAACATAGTCAAAAGCCTTAACTAACTGAACTGATCTAACTGAACCCGTAGTATCAAAGTCAGATCAAGGAAAAGATTACACTTGGATCATAGAGACCAATGCTTTTTTCCTCATTGAGAGGCATAGCCGTTGATTCTTTTCCACCATAGAACAATTTATATCCGGGATTTACTTCATCTATCATACCATAAGAGAATTGAGTCTCATTTTAGGAATCCATCAGTCCAGCTAACCCCATCTAATCCCGTGGGTTAACCAACCGCCCAACCACTATAGTGATGGGATCCAATTAAGAATTTGGTTAGGTTTTGTCCCGGGTATACTAGGGAAAAGAGTTCCCAGGTCCCGTAGCCGGATATTCATGTAAACTTAAAACTAGTCACACCACTTACACACCCAATATGAAATTTTCTTTTTCCCAAAATCAGCATCTTCTAAAAACAATCTTTTAATGAAACCATTGTGTCACTGATCATAATCCTCAAAATCTTTGGTTGAATCCTTATTTCCAATCATTCCTTCATCGGTGTACCTATGGCATCATTGGCAATCAGAACGCTCACCACCTATCCACTCAGGGGCCTTTTCGATAGTTCCTAGCTCATAGTAACCGCCGGCAATATATTCACATAACAAAAATGGAATCTCTGTTGAAGATTAGCAAGATCAACCAACGGATCCATATAAAAGAGCCATGGACTCATCCGTTGAGGACAAGCAAGGTCAATCAACCAGATCCATGCTCGAATTTAGAAAACAACTCTTACTCCTTGTTCCAATATCTTCCATGACGCACGTGTGGGTATTGTAGCCGACCCAGAGCCCAAGCACGGTATGGCCAACACCCTCTAGGATCCTTTGCAAGTGACCTAGTGCTTCACTCATAGGCCGCTTCCTTGGTCCCTCATCCACGGTACCGGAAGCTCACCATTTTAATCAAACCGAGGATAATCAAGACCTCGGCCGACCTTGCTATGCGAGACGTCCTCCATTGACTCTCTGTCAGTTGTTGCAACTTTATCAGATTAGGTCTCCACGACCTCATTCACAAGATAATCAAAATGCTTCTCCAGCTTTCTTGACATAAAACAGTCATTTAAAAATAGTTCAAAAATACAGTCTCTATAACGAACTCTCTTGTCTTTCCTTATTGCTCCACATCAAACCACATTAATTAATTCCACAACCATTTCATAAGTATTCCTATTCTCATCCAATCACATCATTTTCATCTCATCACATCTTTCCTC
Source organism: Cibotium barometz (assembly GCF_041138505.1). NCBI lineage: Eukaryota > Viridiplantae > Streptophyta > Polypodiopsida > Cyatheales > Cibotiaceae > Cibotium > Cibotium barometz. The sequence continues at coordinate 22,527,758 of NC_141065.1, read as the reverse complement.
AATTTAACCTCATTAGATCTCATCCACTCGCATCTACCCATATCCACATCTCATCACATCACATTCATTCACATATCATCCATTCAAACCACATCACATTCACTCACATCTCATCCATTCAGACCACATCACATTCACTCACATCACATCTCATTCATTTTACCTCACATCTCATTCATTCACATCTATCCCGATTCACATCACATTCATTCATATCCATCACATTCACATTCATTCATATCCATCACATTCATTCTCATCACCATTATATCACATCACTTCTATCCACATCATATCTCATTCATACACATCCTATCTCATTCATCCACATCCATCCAATCGTTCACATATACGACTACTCACATCTATCCATACATTCATATCTATCACTTCACATCCACACATCTCATCTCTTTACATCACATCACATTCTTTCACATACACATCTATATCCATTCTTTCACATACATCCACATCCATTCTTTCACATACTCATTCACATCCATTCTTCTCATACACATTCACATCTATTCTTCATATACACATCCTTATCCATTCTTTCACATACTTATTCACATCCATTCTTCACACACATTCACATCCATTCCTCACATACACATTCACATCCATTATCATCACATACATTCACTCACATCTCATATCATTCATTTACATTCTGATTCACATGACATCACATCTCATCCATTCATTCACATTTATCTGATTCACATCACATCTCATCACATCTATTCACCTCACATCTCATCACCTCTATTCACCTCACATCTCATCACATCTATTCTCCTTACATTCTCATCATCTCTATTCACATCACATCCATCCATTCATTCATTCCCATCTATCTTATTCACATCACATCTCATTACATCTATTCTTCTCACATCTCATCATCTCTATTCACATCACATCCATCCATCCATTCATTCCCATCTATCTGATTCACATCACATCTCACATCTATTCACCTCACATTCTCATCACCTCTATTCACATCACATCCATACATTCATTCACATCTATCTAATTCACATCACATCCATCCATCCAATCATCATCTATCTGATTCACATCTTATCTCATCACATCTATTCACCTCATATTCTCATCACCTCTATTCACATCACATCCATCCATCCATTCTTCTCATCTATCTAATTCCCATCACATCTCATCACATCTATTCACCTCATATTCTCATCACTTCTATTCACATCACATCCATCTATTCACATCACTTCTATTCACCTCATATTCTCATTCACTTCTATTCACATCACATCCATCCATCCATTCACATCTATCTAATTCGCATCACATCTCATCACATCTATTCATCTCATATTCTCATCACTTCTATTCACATCACATCTATCCAATCATCTATCTGATTCACATCATATCTATCCAATCATCTATCTGATTCGCATCTTATCTCATCACATCTATTCACCTCACATATCATCACCTCTATTCAAAGAATTTAAACATAGAATTTAAGAGGATCCTAATTTTTGATATAAAGATTCTTTATGCATCTATTTATGCATAATTCAAATTTAAGGAAAATAACACTTTTGAAATAAATTAAATCCTTTATGCATCTTTCTATGCATAAATTCAATTTTAATGAGAATAAAACTTTTGAAATAAAATTAAATCTTTTATGCATCTTTCTATGCATAAATTCAATTTTAATGAGAATGACTCTTTTGAAATAAAAATAAATCTTTTTTGCATCTTTCTATGCATAAATTCAATTTTAATGAGAATGACTCTTTTGAAATAAAAATAAATCTTTTTTGCATCTTTCTATGCATAAATTCAATTTTAATGAGAATGACACTTTTGAAATAAAAATAAATCTTTTATGCATCTTTCTATGCATAAATTCAATTTTAATGAGAATGACACTTTTGAAATAAAAATAAATCTTTTAGAATGCACAAACGGAAGAAATTACTCTTTTAGAATAACCTAATGATAAACTTTAGTTCCACAAAATTTAAGAAAATTTTGCCATAACCTCCTTTGTATGGCTGACCATTTCTCAATTTTAACATTCAATTTATGACGTGAATTAATCCGATTTGAATTCTCATATCTCTAATCTACTCCATTTTCCAAAAAACCAAGAGAGTAAACAATGAAAGGAGTTTAATCAATCATTAAACTTTCTAGGATTAAGAATGGCTGAATTGTAAAGAAGAGAAGGGGGTGGCCTTTCCATCAAGGCATAGCATCATATTTTAATTCAAACATTTTCAAAGAATAAAATTTAAGAAAATCATAGATTTAAAATTCACAATAAGTAAGAATTAAGCTTACAGGGAGCTTGTAAGCTTTCCTTTGGCTTGAGGGATTGAGGGTTCTACTCTTATTTGCAAAAAGAGTGGCCACCAAATTTACTTGGAGAGGATTAGGCCAAAAAATAATTGAATTATCAAGAAATTCAATGTTAAATGGCTCAGGACACAGAAGCACAGTAACAGTGCATAAACACCATTAACCTTTTACAAGGGGAGAGGCTTCTATTTATAGGAAAAAGTGAGCCTCTAACCAAGTAAACTGATTCTAAAATTTTCCAAATCAGTTTGGTCACTTTTTGACCATTTTTAGGTCAGTTTAGCTTACTTTTTGGATCTAGTTGAAACAAGATAGAGGAGAGATGAAAATATCTCACTATTTGTGAGTTTAAAACTCATCCACACATGTGAAATAGGAGCCTCCTTCATGAGGAGAATTCCCCACATTGAGGTGTCAAAAATGCATCATTTTCTCTAAATATCTCTTCTTTTTTAACTAATAAACCTTGTCCTTAGTCAACTCTTCATCTTATGTGAGCATTTACTCATTTTTGGGAGATTTTCTTTTATTCTTCAATTTATCTCCTCCCTACATTTGGATTAATCTTATTGGTCCATAGGAACCTTAATTCAAGAATTTCAGAAAATCTGGACCCTCATGCTAAGGTCCTTTTTACCTATTTTCAAATAATTCCAATTGCACATTGGAAGTTCTTTTTGAATTTTTGTTTCAGTGGAAACCATTTTAGACACTAGGAGGATTTTTATATCCAAAAATATCTCAATTTTGAATTACCTCCCTCTAGACATTTTCTCTCTCTAGGCCAAACAGGGTAAAATAGGATATTTCTTTTATTTCAGAGAGGGGAATAATTATAAGATCAGAAGGGGAGGTTCTTACACCTGCACACCTCAAAAGCTGGAGGGAGGAATCTTATAGCCTACCCCACTTAAAAAACGCGAGATGTCCTCATCTCGCAAAATTAGAGAACAACTCTTTCCCTTAAGATCCAACTGATTCTAGGGTTTCTTATAGTCTGGTGAACCCAACAGAATCTTGGGATAAAGATCCATTATATAGAACTCATCATCAGATAACAATTCACTCAGATCATATCATTTAAATCCTTATCACAATAATGATCCATTAGACCGAACTTTCTATCTTAACAGCCCTCATGGGAATTTTCAATTATACGGATTTTAAATTTAAAATCCCTTAACTTGATCCACTAGGTCAAGTGTTAAGAGTAGCAATCTGTCAGCACAATCCACTAATCTTATAGTGATTTACTGAAGTCATTAACGTCATTCCAGTTTATGAACATCATCATAGGGACTCGTCCCATTCATCCTCATTATGGTTTTGCTCAGCTTATTACATTTCAATCAAAATTCAAAAATCATCATTTTTCAATCAGAATCCAAATCAACTCATCAGTTCTCAACCAAAATTTAAAAATCATATCAACCACATTCGAATTCATCATCTGGATAACATTTTCTTATAATTTCAAGTCTAAGATTTACTCGTATATACTACCAGTAAAGAACTGCAGTTATACCCTCGGTATATACGGTAGTCACGATCCTTGGAATTATAAGGTAAATACCATCATGTCTAGGCCTCAAGTAAGTTAGGGATTTCATGCAATTACGGTACTTCCATCTGAAGACCCAATTACTAATTTATGAATTTCAGTCTGAATAACAATTTGTATGAATTTTATCACGCAATTACAATCTTTTACTGCTTCTTCATAACTTTTTGACATTTTTGGCTTCTTGGTTGATCCTCATTAGCCAATTTGCTCTGATACCAACTATGAAATCTCTGTCCCAACCACGCAATAAATTCAGGGGTGCTAGCAGCGGAAGTAGCACTTCTTGTGTGGGGTAGGGTCCCACACTCGGGGCCTCGCCCATGGATATCCGGACAAGAGACTAATCCATCGGTTTTTCCAAAACTAAACTCGAAAAAAATTCCCTTACCCGGAAAGCATGGGCAATTCCTCCAGGATAAATTTTTCTCTAGCGTAACCAAAAGCCTTAACTATCTGAACTGATCTGGCCGAACCCATAGTATCAAAGTCAGATCAAGGAAAAGATTGCACTTGGATCATAGAGACCAACACTTTTTTCCTCATTGAGAGACACATCCGTTGATTCTTTTCCACATAGAATAATTTTTATCCGAGATTTACTTCATCTATCATACCATAACAGAATTGAGTCTCGTTTTAGGGATACATCAGTCCAGCCTAACCCCATCCAGTCCCGTGGGTCAGCCAACCGCCCAACCACTGTAGTGATGGGATCCAATTAAGAATTTGGTTAGGTTTTGTCCTGGGTATACCACGAAAAGAGTTCCTAGGCCCCCTAGCCAGATATCTATGCAAACTTAAAACTAGTCACACCACTTACACACCCAATATGAAATTGCCTTTTTCACAGAATCAGCATCTTATAAAAATAATATTTTAATGAAACCATTGTGTCACTGATCATAATCTTCAAAATCTCTGGTTGAATCCTTATTTCCAATCATTCCTTCATCAGTGTACCTATGGCATCATTGGCAATCAGAACGCTCACCACCTGTCCACTCAGGGGCCTTTTCGATAGTTCCCCGCTCATAGTAACCGGCAATATATTCACATAACAAAAATGAAATCTCCGTTGAAGATCACCAACAACAAGATCAACCAATGGATCCATATAAAAGAGCCATGGACTCATCCGTTGAGGACCAGCAAGGTCAATCAACCAAATCCATGCCCGAATTCAGAAAACAACTCTTACTCCTTGTTCCAATATCTTCCACGATGCACGTGTGGGTATTGTCGGCGACCCAGAGCCCGAGCACCGTATGGTCAACACCCTCTAGGATCCTTCGTAGGTGACCTAGCGCTTCAATCATAGGCCGCTTCCTTTGTCCCTCATCCACCATATCGGAAGCTCACCATTTTAATCAAATCGAGGCTGGTCAAGACCTCGGCCGACCTTGCTACACGAGACATCCTCCATTGACTCTCCATCAGCTGTTGCAACTTTATCAGATTAGGTCTCCAACCACGACCTCATTCACAAGATGGTCAAAATGCTTCTCTAGCATTCTGGACATAAAACAGTTCAAAAATACAGTTTCTATAACGAACTCTCGTCTTTCCACATTGCTCCCACATCAAACCACATTAGTTAATTCCACAACCATTTCATAAGTATTCCTATTCTCATCCAATCACATCATTTTCATCTCATCACATCTTTCCTCAATTTATCCTCATCAGATCTCATCCACTCGCATCTACCCATATCCACATCTCATCACATCACATTCATTCACATCTCATCCATTCAGACCACATCACATTCACTCACATCTCATCCATTCAGACCACATCACATTCACTCACATCTCATCCATTCAGACCATATCACATTCACTCACATCACATCTCATTCTATTTACCTCACATCTCATCCATTTAGACCACATCACATCTCATTCTATTTACCTCACATCTCATTCATTCATATTCTATTTACCTCACATCTCATTCACATCTATCCTGATTCACATCCCATCACATCACATTCATTCATATCCATCACATTCACATTCATTCTCATCACCATTATATCACATCACTTCTATCCACATCATATCTCATTCATACACATCTCATCTCATTCATCGACATCTCACAAATCTCCCCCCCCCATTCGCGTAGACTTTAAGAAGGGTTTTTTGACTCAAGAAAGGGTTCGTGCGCCATATTCTTTTGCTCATACGGTGAGCAAACGAGCTCGGAATTAAGATCCGACTGAAGCGTTTCGATCGCAGTAGCGAGATCTATAAGACGACGCCTAAGATGGCCTCATCTCGAAGACGACAAAATATTGCCTCAAGAGGAGCGTGTAACAACGAGATGGGGGAAGATGCGCCCAATGCGGCTCCAGTCCTCCCTTTTCAAGCCCCTCAAGGAAACGGTGGCTAGGTTAGCTTGGTTAATTTTCAAAAGAAGAGATTTTTTCTTAAATTAGTATTAATGAATGGTATCTTTTCCTTTTAAAATGACGACATAAAAGTTATATGAAGTTACGAATTATGTGATGTTGTATTCGATAAATTGCGTTGAAATTGTTATCTTCATGAATTGTGAATGCTATATTTAGTAAATTGCATTGAAGTTGTTATCTTTAGAATTCAAGATTTTTTTTGGCTTCAACGCTAACTCCGTTCCGTGCTTGTGTAGCCGGGCAGCGTCGTTAGCAAAGCCCGGGAATGGCCCAAGGTATCCCTCATACCTTTGGGAGAATAAGGATCGCCGATTGAGGCAAGAGATTATGAGGCTGCCTATTTCTGAGGGCCCAGGCTAGTGCGGTAAATAAGCCCACCCTAGTGTGCAGACATCCCTCTGAGGGGCGGGAGGATCGAGCGATGGAGCTTGAGAGGGCGACAGGCCGGCTTGAGTCCTCGCCCCAGCGGCCGACGATGAGGTGTATGGTCCCGTAGGGTTTTGCCCAGCATGTAGAGGCTGGAAGGCCGAATTCTAGATCATCGGCAGAATAAGAATAAGAGAGCCGGTTTGGCTTGTATGGAAATGGATTCATGTATAAATTTTTTATATAATTACATCTTGTCTTTGGTATGATTGTATTTTGTAAGAAGGTTGTTTTAACGAACCTTGTGAAGAAGGGCCCTAATTAAGGAATATGTTTATTTATGTCAAACAGTGTGGTAGTATTAATTAGAAAACAAATTGATGCGTGAGTAGGGTGGAAAGTGGGAGGATGGAATGCCCTGACGGCACCATCCTACGGATGGGTGGACCCGATTAGTCGGGTAGCTTTCCAACAGATTAAGTGAAAGCCCTACGTTAGATAGTTAGGTTCTTGGGCAACTCTATTCTAGAAGACTAGGCCAGCAGCTATGCCTTGCATAAGATGAGGAAAAAAGCGTTGTCTCTAGAAATCAAGTCTAGTAGTTGCCCAATTTTTGATCAATTGTCCTATGGGTGATTCGATGTTTAGAAAATCACGCTCCCTCTACAGGATAGAGCTAGGTCATACCTATGAATCGTATCCTTGAATCTCTATAGGGTCAAGGTGTCGATGAATAGGAAATTTTTCCCAAGATAAGACTTAGCGGACTATCTTAAGTGTTTCTCACATTTTTAAAGGGAGGAACCTTACATAAACATTCTGCCCACTTTGTTACCTTTTGCAACCAACCTGCACTTGTATTTAAAGTCTTCAACATAACAACCATCAGGATTAAACGGAACCTGTAAACCCTGCTCAATCATCTGGCCAACTGAAACCAGATTTTTTGTTATGTTTGGAACATGAAGTACATCTACAAGGTACTTCACTTTGCCATCCTGCATATAGACAATGGCACATCTCCAACATGGGCAATTGGATGAGTAGTGTCATCCCCTATTTCCACAACCTGGTCTTTCAAGGCTTTTCATCTCCTTGAACCACTCCCCCCATGACTTGTCATGTGGTTCGAAGCACCTGAATCAACGTACCATACATCAGATATGGCATTAACGACATGTTGCATAACATACAACCTTTCATTATCCTCATTGTTTCTGCTCGAGGATGCATAGTTGTTTTGCTGCAATTTTCCATTTTGCATGTCAGCCTGCTTCTGATAACAATCTGCTTGCACATGTCCAGGCTTACCATAATAAAAGCATCCATGTGTATCATTATACTGCCTTTGCCAATTTTCATGACCTCTTTGACTCCCCCTGCCTCTGAATTGGCCTCTTCCACCTGCGTGTTGTTGTTGTGAATTCTGGGACTGTTGTTGTTTTTGCTGCTGCTGACCATAATTCTGATTACCTGTTCGGCCACCTCCTTGGCCGCATCCACGGCCTCCTCTACCTCGTCCTCTTCCTCAACTTCTTTAGAAGGCCTGTTGCTCTGAAGTGTTTTTGTTTTGTGAAGACTGTTGGTCTTCACCCAAGCTCTTCTCTTCTATAATCAACATAGACACCAAATCTATGAAATTGGGAATGTTTTCCCGAGTCTTAATAGACATCTTGAACGCCTTGTATTGTGGCCCGCGACCACATAGATAGACTTCCACCTTATCATCATCATCTACTAAAATGCCAATAGATGCAAGGGATTCCACAATACCCTTGATCTTCAATGCATAGTCATTCACATACGTGCTCTTTTTCTCCACACAGTACGAAGTTCATTCTTCAACTGTATCTTTCATGCCTTGGTATTCATTTCATAGAGTTTTACAACCAAGGTGTCCCATACCTCCTTGGGGGACTTGGCATCCTGTATGTGCCCAATCATGGTGTCGTGTATAGTGATAGAGAGCCAATACATAACTTTTTGGGCTCCTTGGTTCCAATCCTTGAACTCTTTCACATCTATAGCAGTCAGATTGATCTCCGGTATCTCCGGTGCCTCTTCATGCTCACCTTCTATGTAGTCCCAGTAATGCTTTCCCATCAAGAAATTTGTCAACCTGAACCTCCAAGCATGGAAGTTGTTCTTATCAAGCTTCTCAGCAACAATCTGGTTTATGCCATCATTTGACATCTTGCCAGACAAACAAAATTACTAAAAATAGCACTCTGGTTTATCCTGCATAAACTATTGTATTTTTTACAGTGGTACTGTAATACACTCAAATGTCACAACCAGTGACCTCAATGTGCATACATACACCCAATGGCAAAACTGTTGACCTCCTTGCAACACACACAATGTCTGCACAACCAATCTGTCTTCCTGCAGTTCTTAAAACAGAGTTCTGTAGAGAATTGATGACGTACCCGCCACAGTGCTCGAAATCGCCTGCTTTCTAAAAAGCGGAGGTCCTAACGTACCTGAAATGCGTTTTTGGCCCAAAAAACTTTGTTTGATAGATCCGATAGGACATTATAGTTACCCTACAGCTTTACTCCCACGAAGAAAGCTACTCAATCAGAGATCGTTTGCCAATGCCTCCCGTAGAGCTCCCGACAAGGGTGTAGTCTTGCCACCACAAATAGGGAAGAGTAGATGAAGCTCTTACCCTCGTACCACTTCTTGTGCTTCTCTTGCTTGCAACTCAGCCCTTAGCATGAACCAGGCTCTGATACCATGAAAAGATGTAGGGGAGACGAGAGCTTGAGCTCTTGCAAAAGCACACACACACTCACAAAACCCTAAAAGAGAACACACAAGGTGAGAGGCTGAAAATTTTCTTCTTCTTCACACAACACTCAACACACCATATACAAAGATAAGAGTACACACCATATGAAAAGGTACTCAACCAAATACATACTAGGGTTCTCTATAGTGTGAAATACTCAACCAAATACATACTAGGGTCCTCTATAGTGTGAAACCAACTAAATGAGTTGGCGCTATAACTATGCCAGTCTCTAGAATGGCTGTCACACAGCCTGACATCCCAGTGGCCACATATCACCCATGATCTCATCAACCATGCCAGTGGTGTAAGTGTGGGGCTTATCCCCTAGGCGGGTCATCGATGTCCACTGCCTCACTAGATGAGCTCAATATCTCAACATTGTGGGTATCAAAGATACAAAGGCTGCGAGGGAAAATTTAAAGAAACAAAAATATAAACCAACTCTATGGCCTATAGTAAGTCCTAAAACAGAAAAGATGACTTATGGGTATTGACAAAGGACGAGATGAGCACAATCAATGATAGGATGAGATTGATTTGTAAATCTATAGGCTATGGTGGATCATTGTGAAACATGTTTACTATGGACGATAACAATCTTTCTAGATTAAAGATACATGACTAGCAGCATAACTTTCTGAAGGTAGACCAAGGTTCTATCTTATTCTTGACATTTGTTAATTTTTATGGATACTAATATCAAAGGTGGACTATTTGGAGCATATCTTGTCACTTATAATTGATGGATTCTTAATCGAGGACATTCAAGATATCATATACCATTTGGGGTTGCTTGCAAGGTACTTCTCCTTCAAAAATGTGTCTAGGATTCTTCTTTGCAATTAAATTTTATTATCGATTGGTGTTTTATCATTTTCCAAGTGGATCAAGTCAAATGAAATAGACACAGTCTCGAGAGATTCCATAAAAAAAATTGGAGCGCATAGAGCTCCTATGCTTGATGGAAAAAGAGCTTCCTATGTCCTTTTTTGACATCCAAGTCCATGTGCTTATCCAACTCATCGAGGAGGTAAAGCTTTGCGAGAGTTGTAAACACATGATGGATGTTTTAGGTTGAAAGATTCATGGGTCTTGAAGGTTTTTGTGCATTACAGGACACGTCCCGAAGGATCTATGGTAGAGGGATGATCACATCATGAGTGCATGCACTATCTCTCTAAGTACTTACAACTTGTTATGAGGAAGATCCCCCTGTTTGGACAACAGAAGAATCAAGTAAATTATTAGAAGAGATGCTATGTGGAAAGAGACTCCCAATACTTCTTGATCTCACGAGCGACAAACAAAAGATCTTAAGTATTTTTGTGATTGACAACTCTGAATGTATGCAAAAATGGATCAAAGAGAACAAAAAAGAATGGAAAGAGAATATGCAAAGAACATCAAAGAGAAAATGAGTGACCCCCCCTCCCCCCACCATGTCAATGGCACGAATACAAGACTGAATAAAAAAGGCACAAGAAGAAGGTGCGCAACTTACGTGTGAGGAGTTCAAGCTTAGTATCGAGTGTGATAAGGAGGTAAGATATGGCATGGCCCACACTTCCAGTATTCTATATGCATGCTTTTGTGATGTTAATATTCTCTATGCTTGTGATTTTAGGTTCAGGCATATAGCAGTATGTGGGCCTATAGACAATATCTTTAAGTCAAAAGGATTGATGATATGCGTCTTACTCAAGATTTGTGCATTGTTGCATCATTTCAACAACAATCTTGTGCAAGTACTCGTTGCACGAATCTTGTCGATGGCAATCTAGGTTATGTTGGGGATGTAGAGAGAATTTAAGAGGTTAAATATTGTTTCATGAAACTGGTATAATCATTCTAGAAATTGGTTCATTCTCTCAAACATTGGTGTATTTGGTGCTAATTTGAGAGAACATGTTTATTATAGGTCATTTTGAAGGTTTAGTGGATAATACAGAGGCAAAGATGCTACCGTGAAAAGAGAGCCCATGGGCTTTTGGACAATTAACTCCTCCAAGTTGTTATACGAGCAAGCAAAGAACCTTATCTTTTTCCAATGCATTGTGAACAAGAATTCTTTTACAAGAATCCAAATGGCAATCCATGGTGGTAAATTGTGCAAGTTAATCCTTGAGCTCGACGGATTTTTGATAGCACACTAGCCTGCTTTCTTGAAGATAGCAACAACCATATTGATATTGAGGAAGATACATCATTGGACGAGGAGAAGTATACACATCCCTACCTCACCGTGATGGTGATTGATCAAGGAGATAGACTAGGAATGAAGATAAACACTGATGTGCTAAAGTGGAGAAGAGAGTAGGTAGTTGTCCCATGAGTTGAGGTAAAACGCTAGTGCGCTCTATTGTAGCAGAGAGGGTTTTTGTCCCATGAACTGATATGAAACATTGATATGATCTATGTGGTCGAGATGGATATCATCCCCAAGTGTAGCTAGATGCAAAATGCTGAAGTATTATGTTGTAGCAGAGCGGGCTGCTCTCCCAAGGTGTGGTCTAATGTAAAACGTTAAAGTACTCGAGTTGGCATGTGATGATAATAAAGCAGGTGTGGTATAGGGTCCGACAGCAGCAACAGTAGTAGCAGATGGTACCTGATATGATCTATGATGTGGTACACATGCTGAATAGTGAGGAAAATGCCATATATAGTCAAGGGGTGTACTGGTTGGCCAATGAAAGGGCAGCTGGCTAGCAGCAAGACACAAACAGATGAAAAAAAATCCAAATAATCTAGATAAATCTCCTTTTTAGGGTTGAACACCATATTCGGGAATATGGGAATTTCCCATAAGTTTGGGACATGTGGTCAAATCTTTGGATTAATCATAACTTGAACATTGTTACTCCAAATTGAGCGCTCTATAGCTCACTAGATTCCATTTTTCAAGCGCTTTCCAACAATAGGTCACATGATATGGTTTTGAAAAACTTATAGGCATGTTATCCAGGTCCCACCTTTTTAGTATTCGAAAATGGGAGTTGGGAAATTCCCAAACTCACGAATATAGTGTTGTTGGACAAAATGCCATTTTCAGACAAGGCAAAGCAGCATCCACAGAACGAAAGCATTTCAAGAGAAGCACATGTGAAGGCATCATAAACATTGTAAGAACTTTAGCAACCTAGGCATCCTAGTCAGCCAGGCCAAGATAACCAATCGGCCAGTTGCCGTAGCCCTACAGCTGACCAGTAGTCATGGGCATAATACAATAGCTGACAAGGTCCTCCACCATGGGAAGGATAAAATATTCCACCTCTGCGAGAGCAACATGCTGAGAAGACCCTCCTTGCCACAATATGGGTCTTCCTCCAACATGAGAGGAAGTTCAAGTAGCACACGGAGGACAAGGAGGCTCTACAAGTGAGGGGAGCATGCCTAGGATTCTATATTTACAAGCACCACCACAATAGGAGGTAGGAGAACCTCCACCACAACCTCATCATGGCTGCCCCAAGGGACCTGCTGACTGGAAGAAGGCTCCTAATCCTCAAAGACCTCAAAACCCAAATGTGCCTCCACATGCACCAAGGAGGAGGAGAAAAAATGGAGTCAAGGCACTCCAAGAGGTACGTAGATTTCAAAAATGTGTGGATATCCTTATTCCCAAGGCACCTTTCACACGTCTTGTAAAAGAAATCCTATATAGTTACTCTCTAGACTATCGTGTGCAAAGCCTTGCCTTGGGAGCTTTACAAGAAGTTGCATAATCTTTTTTGGTGTCCTTTTTTGAGGATGCAAACCTCTATGCTATCCATCCTAAGAGGGTTACTATAATGATGAAGGATCTTAAATTAGCTAGGCTTTTTTGTCTTTAAGACTTGTAATCAGCAATGTTGCTATGTAAAAATTTATCTTTATCAATAGAAAGCTCAAATTTTTTTTGTCTTGTCTAATTTTATCTTATGTAGTCATGGAAATTTGTTTTGGAACACATTTTGAAAATTTTTGTGTGAAATATTTTATATTAATGTACTATGTGCAAAATTAAACTCGATTGTACCATGTTTCTCACTTTGAGTTATAAAACACAAAAGTGTAATTTTTTGTAAATTATTCTAGAGAGTTTATAGATTTATATATTTTTTTTCATTTGAATCACAAAATTGAGTTCTAAATGTGCAACAAAAATTTTCAGGAAAAACTATAATTTGTTTTTCCAAATTATCCGAAACATTTTTTTAGAGCCTGTGTGCAGCCTTCCGGGAAGCCTTGGGGGGGTTTCATGTGCCCAGAAGGCCCCAGGCCAGCACAGAGGCCTGCCTATCTGGCCTTTGGCCTTCTGGGTACATGTAGCCCCTCAGAGGCCTGGGGGAGAGCTTGGAGGGCCTGTAAAGGCTATAAAAAAATGTTTGAGAATGTTTTTTTAATTAATTTCAAATATAATTACAAAAAATCAATTAATTAGTACAAACTCAACTATAAAATTGAACTCACTCCATTAAATTACAAATTGATAATAAACTATAAATTCATAATCAATTACAAAGTTAAAAAAATCACTTCATGTAAAATTCAACTACAAAAATTAAAATTGACCCCCTCGTAGATAGTTCAAAAAAAGTGTATTTTCATTACCAAAACAGGATTACATGATAAGCTTTACAATTTACATCCCAGTTTTTTTCAGTCTTTTGATCGCTTCTTTTGAGGCCGCAAGCCTTCTCGTGCTGAAGGGAAGAGTGTCCCAAGATGGAATCTACAATGCACACGGCATCTCTCTCTCCTCCTACACTTTTGGTGATGGCTTTATTGACAAGGACCTTGGGAGCTTAGCCTCCTTGAAAGGTTGCAAAAACAGCCGACTTGCTGATGAGGATAATTTTCTCTGTATTTTTGGAGATGCTAGACAAGTACAACACTTTAGATAAGGCCTTAGGAGCCAAAAGTTGGAATCCTCCCATAGGGATAAAAGCATTGTGGAAAACCACAATGTCTTTTGTTGGAATACAGCCCATGTAATGGGCCAATGCAGAGTTAGTTCCAAAGGGATCCCTTATGCCACCCTTACGATGTGCCCAGGCATCCAAATCCATGACATGCTACGTATAAACCACATTTTAGTAATCAATCATGCCATGAATAGTTACCGAGTGTAGTTCATCAGATGCTATCACATATGGATGCTCGATACTGATTGATGACTTGTGCTCCTCCAATTATTGAGGAGGTGAATGCACCAAGCTGACTTACAACGGCAAGCTAGCTTGTACTTCTTTGAATTGCTCCTCAAGCACCTGACCCTGCCCAACTTCTTGTATTTTCCCTTGAACAATTTGGACACTCTCTAATACCGTACCATCAATTGGTACAAGTTTCTCCGTCATGTATTGAGAGGATCTGTTATCAAGTGGATAGTCAAAGAGTCCTTTCCCTTATAGTGTATACTTTATCTCTTTATGTTATGGTTGTAGAGAAGAGAAAAGAATATAGAAGAAATTTTAGCCATCCATCTCTGTTATGTGTTTGTCTGCTCTTTTATGTATCGAGCTCATCTTCTCCTCCTTACTACATTCATACATTGTTGAAGATATCATCACAAATATTTTATGGGACCCATGCAAAATAGATTAGTCTAGCACTTCATCACAAGTTTATAACAAGTATTTAGTTTTAGAGCTATCAATGGAGCAAATGTGATGCCAATTCATGAAATCAAATATAAACACTTACACGAACTTTAAAAACTAGCAATGTGAATTCTGAGAAATTGATGAACTTTCCTCTCAAGTGCATGAAAAGAGATCCAACCTGGTCACATATACATAGAAGCCTTTAATCACACATGCTAATATTGCTTACATGTAATCTATTTATATGTCATTATAAGATTTGAATTATGGGAAACTATGGAAAAGAATGTGATTAATAGAACATACCTAAGATTTCAGTCAGTATGAGGAACCTTTTTGCATCGATGGTTGTTTACCCCGGTTCACTTGAACTGTTGCTTACAAAACTTGTTGGATTCTTAACATTTGATAGCGTTGCTTGTGCAAGTTTAAATTAAAAAAGATACAAAACTATTTAAAAAACTAGAACAATATGTGTTCCACGGGAACACTCACAGGAACAACAATGGCAATAGCCAACAACTGAGTGTTGAACTATGTGCAAGGGAAGTGGATGAATGAGTGAATAATGGGGAACTCCTTACATAGTGCAATAGGGACCTGACCGACTGCCTCTAGGGCTAGCCGACTGGCCCTGGACAAATAAATAGGAGAAAATCCAGTAAAATGCCAGATAAATGGTAAAGCCCCAAAACACAGAGATGCACAAATTCTAACACAAATATATCTAAACCAACCACTTTCTCATAAACTCGAAGGATATCTGGATAGTCTTTGAAGTACTTTTTTGGCATCCATTTCGTATCCAATAGCGAATAATTCTCGAATCCCGAAAAAATTTCTAACTCCTGTCTTTCCTTTTCTTTTGGCTCTTCCACCCTTGGTGGATCCTCCAATACAGGCTCGTGTGGGGGTAACCTTGTACATGGTTTCAATTAATTGTCAAGGAAGGCATTATGTGTCCTCCAATGATCTGAATAGTCCAACTGATAACATACATTGTTGATCTTCTTGGTATCCTGAAATGGTCCCTATGCCATCATTCCCATTTCCAAACTTTGGCAATCCATAGCAATACTCTCCCATAGAGCATTCAATGGGTGCAATAATCCTGCTAGCTTTTGTCAATCAAAACTTGACCATATGACAAAAACATTCTCAAACATATAACTCAATGTCTGTTCTCTGCTAGGCTAGTTGCTTCCCAACGCTTGAGTTGTAATGGCCTTCTTTCATCAGGGACTTTGTAAGAGTGTGTGTAAAAGAATATATTTTTGTTGAAGAGGGTTCTATGATTCTCACCTCTCGAAACATAAGCTGTAAGATTCCTCCCTTTAGCTTTTGAGGTGTAAAGGTGTAAAAACCTCCCCTTCTGTTTTTGTAATTATTCCCCTTCTCTCAAATAAAAAAAGATCTTGTTTTACCCTGTTTTGGCCTAGAGAGAGAAAATATCTAGAGAGAGATAATTCAAAATTGAGATATCTTTGGATATAAAAATCCTCCTAGTGTCTAAAATGGTTTCCCTTGAAACAGAAGTGCAAAATGAACTTTCTAATGTGCATTAGGAATTAATTGAAAATAGTATAAGGGACCTTAGCCTAAGGGTCTACATTTTCGAAAAAATTTAGATTATGGTCCAATTAAGGTTCCAATGGGCCAATTGGATTAATCCAAGTGTTGGGATGAGATAAATCCAAAGAATAAAAGAAAATACCCAAAAATGAGTAAATTCTCACATAAGATGAAGAGTTGACTGAGTACAAGGTTTATTAGTTAAAAATTATGAGATTATTAAAAAATGAGATATTTTGGAATAATGATGCATTTTTGACACCTTGGTAATAAGGAAGGGGGACTCTTGAGGTAGGCACCTCTTTCACATGTGTGGAAGGGTTTTTAATTCAAAAAAAATTGTGATATTTTTTTCTCTCCTCTCTCCTGAATCAAACCAAATCAAAAAGGGAGCCAAAGTGGTCCAAATCTTGTCCAAATTGAGTCAAACTGAACCTGGAAAATTATAGAACCCAGTTGGACTTGGTTAGTGGCCTCCCTCTCACCTATAAATAAACCCTCAGTTATTTGTAATAAAATATTAGAGCTATACTATGCCAGTATTGGAGCTATACTATGCCAGTATTATATTAAAATAATCATATTTTCTATTATCCTTTAAATTTTCCTCTCTCTTGGGAGCTTGGAGCTCTCTCTCTCTACAACAACTCTTGGAGTTGCTGAGTCTTCTCCTCTTGGTGGACCAATTGATTAGTCCGGGGCTTCACTACTACTGATAGAGAATCAAGCCAAACTTGGAGGTGGTAAATTCAATTCTTATGGTTTTTTCCAGTTTATCTCAATGACTTTCTTCTTCTCAACTCCTCTCAAGCTTGAGAAACTTTCTAAATAATTGTTTAATTCAAATTAAGCTTTCCCTTAAAGTCTTAATGCTTAATTAAGAGAAAGTTAATCTTTATGCTTATTTGTAATGCTTTCTTTAAGTAAATCTCTCTCTCTAAAAGAATAGCCATCTTTATGGCTAAATCTTTTGAAAAAGGATGCTTCTCAATGATAGTCTCTTAATTCAAAGCTAAACTCTAGGCTTGTTAAAGCTAGATATTAAGAAAATGGTATTTTTATGATTTTGTGTTAACAAAATAATGGTTATTTCTTTTAGATTATTTATAAGCAGTTAAAAACTACTTTGATTGATTCTAAATGAGAAATAGATTATCCTATCAATTTAGGAAAAAAGAAATAATGGAATGAGTTTAATCTAGTGGGATAATCATAATTAATTTATGATTATGGTTAAAATTATGATTTAAATTCATAGTTTGATTTTAAGCATGAAAGAGAAAATACTATCATATTTTCATTACAAGCTTTTGTTCTTTAGAAAAAAATGAGAATTATCAGTAATAGTAGCGAAGCTATGGTAAAATTTTTAGAAAATAATACATATCTTATTTTTATGCACAATGCTAAAAGAGGACTTCCTACCATATTCTAGGATTGGACATCCTATGCAAAAATAATGATTTTCATCATATTCATGAGAATTTTTTTGGGTAATTATGCATAATTAATTGATTATGAGAAAAGAGTAAATTTTGGTAAATTTATTTTTGTACAAAAAGAGGAATTCCCATAATATTTGAGATCCAAGTAATTAAATGGTAAAAGAGAAATTTTTGGTAAATTTATTTTTATGCTAAAAGAGGAATTCCCATGATATTTGAGATCCAAGTAATTAAATGGTAAAAGAGGAATTTTTGGCATAATTCAAATTATGAGTATTTATCAAAAGTGGAATTTTGAGCATTATTAATTTTATTGGGAAATATGGGTAGAATTGATTTTTGTAAATCCCATGAATCTTTTACTCAAAAGAAGAATATTGAATATATTTCACTTGAGAAATATGAGAAAGAATATGAAAATATCCATGAGAAAATGTACCTTTAACTAGGCCAAGCAATTGGCAGAAACTTAGAAAAGTCCTATCGGTATCGAATAAGATGTGAATGCGATGTGAATGGATGTGATGAGATGTGAGTGGATGTGATGAGATGTGGATGAGATGTGATGTGATGTAAATGGATGTGGATGTGGATGTGGATGTGATGAGATGTGATGTGATATAAATGGATGTGGATGTGGATGTGATGTGATGTAACTGGATGTGGATGTGGATGAGATGTGATGTGATGTAAATGGATGTGGATGTGGATGAGATGTGATGTGATGTAAATGGATGTGGATGTGATGAGATGTGATGTGATGTAAATGGATGTGGATGTGGATGTGATGAGATGTGAATAAGATGTGGATGAGATGTGATGTGAGTGTCGATAGTGTCGATAGTGTCGATACTGTCGATACTGTCGATACTGTCGATACTGTTGAAGAGGTAGAGAGTGTCGATAGTGTCGATAGTGTCGATAGTGTCGATAGTGTCGATACTTTTCCAACTTGCAACAATCTCAAGCAGGGTCTTTGCAAGAGGGACGGCACGGCTGCAAAAGGAAGAGAGAGTGGAGGCTGGGGGGATCAGTTTACAGCCCCTGAGGAGGAGAGAACCAGGGACTTCCTAAAGCGGTATCCTGAGCTAGAGGAGGCCCGCCGCAGGGAGGAGACGTGGACGGTTGAACAGATAGTGCGGTGGGCAGTCTCTAACCTCAAGGTCAGGGCAGGTCTCAAAGGGCTGGTGGGGAGCCTATATCTAAAGGCGGAGACAGCATCAACGCGTGGCGCACACAAGCTCCCCCCTTTATTGCCAAGCACCACCCTGGCCGGCATGCCTTATCCTCTATCAGGCCTCTTGAGTTCAGGTCTCTCGAGGCTGGCTGCTCTTCCCTCTCGATACAAAGAACTCGTAGATCTCCTTAATGAGGAGAGCGTGGTCATTACCAGCACGTGCTACCTCCTCTTCCGTCTCTTTGGGCCAGGAGCTGATGTAAATGGATGTGGATGTGATGAGATGTGAATAAGATGTAATGATATGTGAAAGGATGTGATGTGATGTAAATGGATGAGAATGAGATGTGATGATATGTGAAAGGATGTGATGTGATGTAAGTGGATGAGAATGACATGTGATGTGATAGATATGCATGTGAATGAATGTGGGATGTGAATGGGTTTGATGCATGTGAATGAATGTGGGATGGGTGTGATGGATGTGAATGGGTGTGATGGGATGTGAATGGATGTGATGGATGTGAATGAATGTGTGATGTGATGGATGTGAATGGATGTGGGATGTGAATGGGTGTGATGGTGTGAATGGATGTGAATGGATGTGAATGTGATAGATATGCATGTGAATGAATGTGGGATGTGAATGGGTGTGATGGATGTGAATGGGTGTGATGTAAATGGATGTGAATGTGATGTGATGTAAATGGATGAGAATGACATGTGATGTGATAGATATGCATGTGAATGAATGTGGGGATGTGAATGGGTGTGATGTGGAGAGACAGAAGACTCTCTCACTTGTAGCATGAGTAGTATGATCCGTGTGTAGCTCAATCCAATGGGATTTGCATCCCTTTCGGAGCTAGGGATTCAACCCGTACCGGTGCACAAAAGCTTATCCATGAATGGAGAAAATTCTATGAACACCACTACCTTGACATAGACTTTACACACACAAGCTCAATCTTGCCATTTCTCATTCACTCATCATCCCACTCATTCATGTATCCAATACAAGAGAGCTCAAGCATAAGTTTAGCCCAATGTGTCCATAAGCTCTCAAATGAGCCACTTTTTATACTAAAACTCCTAAAACTCCCAAAACTTCCCATGTGGGATTATTCTCAAGCCCACTCCCACACTCACCTACAACTTGGAACTTTTTACAAGAGCCCTAAATAAGAATGTCGACTCTCTTGTTTTCGTGCTTGCATCTTTGTGTTGCATCCTTGCATTGATCACCATTCATCACACAACATTCCCCCCTTCCTATTTTGCGCACGTCCTCGAGCGCGTAGATGCCAAGGAAGAGTAGCATCTCCAGTGTGTACCTGCAAGCAAAACGATAGGTGGTTTGTGTTCTTTTTTAAAAAAAAAAGCAAAAGTACTGATAGACAATAATGAAATAAGGAATTTTACTGAATAAGACATGGCAATAAACGTCCAATTGGCTAGAGGAAGGAAACATTGAAGCAGTGTAGAGATTGAATAGGTTTGTTCAAGCCTTAATAATTACTACCTGCACAGCTAACTAAAATAAAGAATGTTTTATGCCAAATGTATTGTACTTTTCCTAGAAGGCAAAAGACAACAGTTAATCGAGGGACTATCAAGTAGTATACCTAGCCTATGCTAAGTCAAAGATGTCAGTTCAACACTAATAAAGCTAACATAATTATGTATTGGTAGACTCTTGATATTGCTTAGTGTTAAGGTTTATTACTTTAAGCACAACGGCGACCATCCTGGATTAGACAAGCATTTCTCTTGGTGCCTTTCTGTCCTTTTTTTTTGGACAGGGCTTTCTGCAAGAGTATGTTTGCGCACCCGCGGTATGGCTATTCCTTGCTACACAAGGCATTGGTCTGGGAAAGGTATAGACCTCCCTCACCTACCATGAATAACAAGGCAATAGGCCACAAACATATACACTTTTCTTTTATTTTTGTCATGCCAATTTTTGTTATGGAAGGTTTATTAGATTGTCCCTAAGCAATGTCCTAGTAAGGGCAAGATATCCAGTGACGGTCCTATGATTAATTTAGTCTCTTTGTCCTAGGTCTGGAACTCTACCTTTAGCACAAAACACTAATTACTTTGTATTGCTAAACGGGTAAAAACAATTACGGTCAAACTTACACTATCAAGTCTAAAGATACTAAAATGCTATCCCTACTCTAGACCAAAGGAGATGGATATTGCCATGCTTAGTAAAGTGAAATTTGTAAACAATCAAGCAACAAGAAAAATACAGAAAACACTAGAGATTGACATGAGTTCACCTGTTTCTGTTAAAGCGCTGGTTGGTGAAGAATTGTTTGCACTTGATTGTATGACTGTCAGTTGCGGTACTGAAGCGGAAGATGTAGTTTGGTACTTGTATCTGTTTTATTCCGACAAAACAAACTAAATAGAAAGAAAATTAAAAGGACAAAAAATAAAAAACATTGGTGCTAAACACCGGATTTGGCCGAGGGGAAAAACCCAACGAGAAAAAGTGCCCTGGCTTCTAGTTCTTATTAAGAGAGTACAAGTGCTAGTCTTGCACTGGGGGTGGATGTATGTCTGCATTCTCAGGTGGGTGGACATCAATAGCTTCAGGATGTAAAGATAACCCAGAACGTAATCCTACCCATGGAGTAGATGGCAAGGGAAGAAGTGCATCTTCACTAACATATGGTATGGGCACAGTAGGAAGGCTAAAGAGGCACCTATGGTTTTGAAACCGTTCTAAAGACTCACTCACATTGAGCCAAAACTGACATGTAGATTCATGGGGAAGAAGAACCTGCAAAATGGGAGGGGTTAGCAAACGAAGGGTGTCCTCATGCCACGTTTGAGCTCTTTCCTCTTCCGGGAGTCTTTGTTGGTTGGGTCCACATTGTGGCATCGTAATTGCCCAGAGATTATGTCGCTAAGGTGTAACCCCCATGATCTGCTGCATCATACCAGTGCCATAGCGACGGAAGTATGTGCGACACTACCAACATATATGGGAAGCATTCCCCAATACCCTACGAGCAAAGTCACGGGCAGTGTGGAAACGGATGATGTTGCTGGTAGTATAACTCCACAAATTGTCTTCCACAGCAATCCTCACCCACCGGGGCATAAAAATATCGGGAGTGCATCTGAAAAGGTGCAATGTTGTAGCCCCCTTGATGTTTAGGGTGAGTGCTATCTAGGTCCAAAGATGGACTACATGTGTCCAGCCAAGTCTCCATTTGGTTATTCTACACAACACATAAGGAAGTGTTCAGATTTTTTTATTTAATGCAAGTTGAACGAAGAATGCTAGTATGTACAGGCATGATGGAAATAGAGCTAATAGATTCGATAGATGAATTGCCAAAAAGTAGCTTTTGTAGCACGATAGCTCTTTCAAGAATCAGTTTGTTTTTGGATGTAACAATATGCAAATTGTTTTTGGGGTGTTGACGTATGGCACAAGTTCCTTTTTGTTGGAATCTTTTTGGTACCCATTTCAGAGTATGTGCAAGAGATTGAAGTTTAGTCGGAGGTGAGATTTTAGCGATAGGCATAAGAAATGCATTGGGACAAATAGGAGGAGGTGTGAATGGAGATGTTTGAACACTTCTAAGCTTTGGCAATCATATGGAAGCTGTGTTCTTGCCATCCCATTGGGCTTTCAAAATTTTCTTGGGTCTTCAGAGTGCCCAACTCTAACACCTATGCATGTAGACTTATGGCTGGTAATGTAATTTGATTAGGGAAAGAGTAGAATACCGATGACATTCCAAATAGTTGGAGTTGTAGGAAGAACGCTCTTTCCTTGATAGTTAGGGAGTCTACTTGTGTAGGAGCCTGATTGAAAGTTGTCGACTTTGTAAGACAAACTGACATTGCTTTTGTTTTGAGGAATAGACTCTGAACTTGATTCGGTTGCAATATCCTCCTTTTGATGTGTTGCCTCTGAGATAGAAGTGAGTAAAGGTACCCACTTGTCTTTTTCTTCCCATGTCAGTTTGGAGTATCCCTTCCTATTCAAGACCTTCTGATGATGTCCGATTGACGCGTTAGCTTGTGTTTCCACCTAGACTCTTTCAGGCTTGGTAAGGCGTGGTTTCCAATATTGATTTGGTTTCTGTAAGTGAGGTGGTATTGACTGCTTTTGTTCTTGAGTAGATTCAGGAACATAATTTTGTTTTGCTGCAGTAGTCCTTGCATTCTTCTTTGGTAGCCACAAGGTAGTAGCACCCTCGTAGTAGCCTTGTGCTTGCAAAACCTTCTTTGGGATCCAGCGTTGTTGAGTGGTCTTGTTGGAGGTGGAACTGTTGGTTTTGGTGAACCTCCTCCTTTAGTTTTGTATTCCTTGGATGTTCCTTGGTAGCATTGGGTCTTGGCTTGCGAGCTGCTTTAGGTAACCAGATTTGAATTCTAAGTGCTTCCCCCCTTCCGTATCCTTGTGCATATAAGAGAGATGTTGGCACATGCCATCCTTGAGTATTGTCATTGTCATTATTCACCCAAATCATTGGATCTTTTGAGGATGTCTCTATCACAGCAGGGATGGTTTCCACCTTTTGAAAAGATGGGAGTGGCGAAGCACTTGATCGTGTAAGGTGAGTAGAATTTACCAACAAGGTGTATTATCATGAGTTCCACTCTATACCGCATCTGGTGGTTCTAATCCATGATCTGCCTAGAACAACATCCACCACTGCTTGGCATGAGTTCCAGTCTATACCGCATCTGGTGGTTCCAATCCATGATTTGCCTAGAACAACATCCACCACTGCTTGGCTCTTGTTAGCAACATAAAAAGTCACGTGCATAGATTGATCCTAAGTGGACATATTAATACAGCACTTGCCTAGGGCTGGGGTTTCATCACCAGAGAAACTCTGGAAGTTCAATGATGCATTGGTGAGCAAAGGTTGGCCTAATGATGTCCACGCTTCATAAGACAAAACATTGCAGTCGGCTCCCGAATCTATAAGTGCAGACGTTGCAAAGATTGCTCTTTGAGTAGGGATCCTTACTTCAATATGAAAGGGATCTACAAAGTCTTCATCATCATTCAAGTGGATGGCCATGATAGCTGCCTTGCGGCGCTCTCATGCTAGTGCTACTCTGGCCTTAGCTTCTTCTTTTGCTTGACTTTGTAACAAAGCTTGAGCTTTTTTACGTGTCTGACTAGCATGTATGCGTATCAGCATATCATGTGTTAGAGGTTCTTCATAGCGCTTCAAACGGCTACCATTTATGAAGTTAGTCATTGGCTCTCCGTCTAAGGTTTCCAACCTTACTGCACCACTCGTTGATTACAAATGGACCAAGTCCTCGCATTTTCAACTTGTGTTTTTGTTTCTTCAATGTGTAAAGAAACACTAGATCACCTCTCCTGAAGCGACCTTTCTTCACATGCATATCATGCCAACGCTTTTGGCGTCGTTTTTCAACATACATGCCAATGACTGCCAATAGCCTGTCTTCATCTAGCCTCTCCAATTCATCAATCCATGTAGAGAATTCATGATCCGTCCACTCAAGTTGTTTTGCAACTCAAAGTGTAGGTACAATAAATTCTATCGAAAGGATAGCGTCCAATCCAAAAACTAGATTGAAGAGTGTCGTGCCTATGGACGTTTTGTAAGCAATTTGGTAAGCCCATAGAACTGAGTGAAGTTTCTGCTCCCAATCTGTTCTATGTCCCTCAACAATCTTTGTAACGCAGTGTAAAGAGTCTTGTTTGTGCTCTCAACTTGACCATTTGCTTGCGGGTGATAAGGTGCTGACCTCTTATGGATGACCATAAAGTCTTCCAAAAGAAAGGTAATGACTTCATTGATAAAATGCACACCTTAGTCACTCACAATCTCAATAGGTAAACCGTAGCGTGTAAACACATGTTCGTATAAAAACTTTGCAGTGGTCCTAGCATCGTTTTTTACTATGGCTTTTGCTTCTACCCACTTCGTAAGATAATCTGTGGCTACAATGATATACTCAGCATGTGTATGGCGTGCTGGTGGTTTAATCGATCACAAAATCATGTGTATGGCGTGCTGGTGGTTTAATTGGTCCCACAAAATCAATTCCCCATTTTGCAAAAGCTCTAACCCCCATAATTGGTCTCAACAATGGCATGTCCTCATACTTGGTAAGAGGTTTGGCTCTTTGACATTGATCACATCGTTTGACATACTCTGTTGCATCATGAAAAAGCGTAGGCCACCATAATCCTGACCATAGTATAAGTTTGGCAGTTGTTTCTCCACAGAAATATCCACCCCCAACTCCTGAATGTGCATGAGTCAATACGCTAAGGTAGTCGCTCTCACAAACACAAGTTCGTAGGTTTCCATCTTTGCCCCTTTTATACAGCTGGCCTTCAATAATCTGAAAACTCGCTGCTTCTACCTCTATGGCTCTCTTTCTATGCCTAGGCATCTTATCGTCCGTATGACCCTGCGTCAAATACTTCACAATGTACGAACTCCAATTGGGTGTTGTTGAAATATGAAATAGAGTCACATGAGGAATGGGTTTCCTTTGTTGACAAATTTTACAATTCCGTACGTACTCTTCTGTATCAGCATGAAGTGTTGGCCACCAATATCCTTCCCACAAAACTCTTTTAACTGTATCCTTTCCAGAGACATGTCTACCTCCTAAGCTCACGTGGACATATGAGATAATCTCATCATATTGATCCGGGTCAGGGCATAGACGAAGTATTCCATCTTTTCCTAATCTATATAATCGTCTAGAAAGAAGCTTAGGAGCACAATGCTCTAAGGTCATTATCTTTTCATTGGTGAGACTAATGGGGTTAACAAATCCTGTCGTTAAAACTTGAATGATGGGTTCTGCCCATCTTGGTGCTTTCTCAACCAAGAATAGAGTAGCATCAGGAATATCATCATCTATACCAATGGGTGCTTCTCCTGAAGTTATTCTGGAAAGATGATTAGCCCTCTGATGCATTTTTCCCTTCTTTACCCGCTACTTCAAATTCAAATTCAAGTAGAATAACAAACCAGTGTACAATCCTTCCGGTTGCACATGGCTTGTTCACAAGGTAAAGCAAAGCTTGATGATCTACGAAGAATGTAAATTTGTTGGCCGAAAGGTAATGCCAAAACTTCTTCACAGCATAGATCATAGCTAAGCCTTCTCTTTCCGTGGTGGTGTAATTCTTTTCAGCACTATTCAACTGGCGGCTAGCATATGAGACTGGAAAGTCCATTTTGTTCTCACCTGGTTGAGCTAAAATACAGCCAATTGCAAAAGCCGAAGCATCTATATGTACGTGGAATAAATTATCCCAATCCGGCGGCCTGAAAATAGGTGCCGTCACTAATGCCTTCTTCAGCTTTTCAAAGGCTTCTTCACAATCCTCTGTCCATTCAAATACAACAAGGAGTGCGTACAATGGTCGTGCTATTTCAGCGTACATGTAGATAAATCTACGATAGTAGCCGCAATGACCCATGACACCTTGTACCCCTTTTGCATTGTAAGGTCTACTCAACAATAACAGCTATTTTTTCCGCAGCCATGGATATACCATTCCTAGACACAATGTGGCCTAGAATCTTCCCTTGCCTAACCATAAACTTGCATTTATCAGGGTTAAGGCATATGCGATACACTCTGCATTTCTCAAAGATTTTTTTTGAGATGCTCTATGTGTTCTTCTCTGTTTATGGAATGCACACACAAGTCATCCATGAATATTTCAAGGAATAATCGCAGGTATTCTTTGAATGCATGGCTCATCAGACTCTGAAAGGTGGCTGGAGCGTTAGTCAAACCAAAAGGCATGACTCTATATGCAAACACGTCCCATTCTGTAGCAAATGCAGTTTTGTGTTGATCCTTGGGATCAATAGATACCTGGTTGTAGCCCGAAAATCCATCAAGAAAACTGTATGCCTTTTTACCAGCTACCCTTTCCAATACATGATCAGTGAGTGGAAGCGGATAGTGGTCCCGGATAGTAGCAGCATTTACTTTCTTTAGATTGACACATACTCGTAGTTTTCCATTCTTCTTAGGTACTACTACAATCGGTGAAACCCATTCTATATGTTCAATCTCATAAATAAATTCAGCCGCTAACAGCTTGTCATTCTCTTCTTTGATCTTTTTGACAAAATTATCATTATATGTGTAAGGATGCTGCTTGGATGGCTTGGCATCCTCTCGCATGGGCTTTTCCTCTTCTTCTTTGGGTTGTCACTCTCCTTCTCGTTTAGCTTTTGCACTAATTGAAAGCCATATCTCCATTTCATCTCGTCTTTGACGCAAGCATCAGCCCCCAAGTAGTACAAGTACTCGTTCTTCCCTACAAAGATTGGAGGTAGAATAAAGTCTTCTTTATCCACATCTTCTCTTTCTTTTTGTTGTTGTTGTCTCTTTTCCTTGACTTTCTGTTTGCGAAACTTTCGGTGACTTGCAAAACTTACGTTTCGTTTTGTCACTAGGAATACTCAGCAAGACCTCTCTACCCTTTAACAACAATCTTATCTTCTCTAACTCTGATTCAAGGACTATGGCATCATCATCAAAATCCTTCCCCTCTGAGGATTCTAAGCATCTATCCTCATCTCCTTCATCAGTTGAGCTGTACTCAAGAGGGGATACTTCCTCTCTACGGACACCATATCTCCTAGCAATAATGATTTGTTTGCTTCATACCTAGGGGGTTCTTGAGGTTCCTCTACATAGATCGGTCTTAGCATTCTTCGGGAATAATGTCATACCCTTTTGGATCACAGAACTGTGTTTGCCTTGGCAATGCACAAGTGTCTATGGTAGCTAAAACATGGTTCCATTCTAAGGGGTCTATCAAGTTCTCAGGAAAAGGTATAGGGATATACACCTCATCCTTCACACTTCTGTCTATGATAACATTTCCAGGTTGCAAGTCTCGACAAGATGCTCCACAGATCCATATATCAGCTCTTCCTTCAGACATAGTTGCTCCCGATGCTTCTGAAGAAGCGGAATCAAACTCATCCATAGGAGAGTGTGTCACATCTCGATAAGCATGGTTTTTCAGATTCACCCTCGTGGTTACATTATCATGTCTGAGGTACAAGTAATTGTAACCCCAGTCTTGAATCATTTTGAATTGGTGCATGAATGGCCTTCCTAGGAATACTTTGTAATTTGTGTTCTTGCCAAAGTCTACGATAGCAAAGGTATGTCCGTACTCAATGCCACATGACTCGACTATAACGTTCTCAAGCAATCCTATGGGACTCTCTAGATTGTCATCTGCCAATTGCAAACTCATCCTTGTACTTCTAATTGCAGGTTTTCCCCACATTTCCCATACAGTTTTTGTTGCTATACTCACCCTTGCTCCGCTATCTAGAATAGCTATAGATTCAATCTTGTTGATCTCCATAGGAAGCGTAGTATTTCCTTCATCGTCCTCACAATGCTTGCCAACTTTGTTCACAGGAACCGGAATTGTTCGCTTAAGCATTAGCTCAGAAGCCTTTATCTTCAACAACTCCTTAACCTGGATGTTCTAGTTCCACAAACCTTGCTCAGTTAGTTGTGTAGCCACTTCTCCCCACAATCTTGGCCTAAGCTTTAAGAACTCTGCGAGTGGAATGGTACACGTAACTGGTGCCGACATTAAAGCTTGCAAACTCCCTATGTCTCGTTCCTGATGAGGTTGTCGTGTCATTGATGGTACTCGCATGATTTGGCTATGTGATTCATACAGTCTTAAATATGAGGGCAGTGTCTTGCATGTGAGCTTGTTGCTCCGAGCTGAGACAACACTCTGAGCATCATCTGGTAGAGATAAGGCATTTAATTCTTGAACCCTTTGATTCGAGAATTCTACTATAGATAGCGGTGGTGACTTGTCAAAAGATGCTAGATCCTCAACTTGTTTTTGCACCGCTTCCCACATCTTCCTTGCTACTGCTTCCTCTATTTCAGGAATTTCATCTCTAAAATCCACGGTAGTCAATGGTTTTGACTCGTCTGCATTGGTATGAGGTAAATCATCTCTTTCAGGCATTTCTGGGAAATGTAGAGATACAACTTCACTTCCCTTTTCCATGCTTGGCGTGGCTTCTGGTATCGTCTCTAAGTTAGGCTTCAGAGAAGCAGGTCCTCTTGCGTACATAGGTGGTGGGCCGTCTATTAGAGTCTGAGTATCCCTAATCAACTGCTTATGGATAGCCAAGTTGATTGTCTCTTCACGAGGGTTGGGATATTCTTGCAGCTTCTTAGGCAACTCGGCCAGAGCTGTGATCCTACTATTATACGCTTGAAGCACTACATCTAAAGGCTCGTACACCTTGTCCACAAGTACTGATCCTCCTGAGCTTTCCTCAGACTCGGATGCTTTTCCCTTTTGCTCATTTTGAGTTTCTCTCCGATTTGTTTCGTTTTCAACATTCCTTCTAGCTCTTTTGGGATAGAGTTTCCTCCATTAGAGCTCTTCTGCTCCTTCGACTTCTTACTCCCCTTGCTGCGTGGTTTACGTCGAGTTGATTTCTTTCTCTCTTTTCCATCTTTGGATAGAACCTTAATCTCAGAGGGTTTCTCAACAACCTCTTTGACATTCTTTTGCGCTTTACTCTTAGCGACACTAGTTCGTTCTCCTCCTCAGATGTCGTGGGTGATGGAATCACTTGAACATAGTTGAGGGGCGCTTTAGCTTTTTGTGCTGTCGAATCCGCAAGCTTCAACAAGCAATCCTTTGGTAGATGGTCAATGCTACACCCTTGGCAAAACCTCTCTATAGGTGGAAACACAGATGTTGTGCCTATGCTAGCTAAGAGGGGTCGTTTCTTGTTTGGACATTCTCTCGCCCAATGTTGTCCACCACATTCGTAGCATGGTCCTATTTGTTGCATGGGGTATAGTCTCTTTGTAGGATATGGTCCTGGATAACCTTGAGTCTTGGTTGGCTGAGATCCTATAAGCATCAAAGAGCTTGGGTCTCCATTAAAGTCATGAACTAGGCTTGGTTCGGTTGGGTTCTCAAAGTACGGTTCAACAAGAGGATGCTCCACTTCGATGTAGCATGGTTGAGAGCTACTAACCATCTCCATTCCTAATTCAAGATTCTCATATTCCACATATCTAAAGGAAGCTGTGCTAGGTGGAGGAGGTTGAGCTCCTAGCACTGGCCGTGCTTGCTCTTGAGTAACTAAGGTTCTCTCATGGTTCACAACTTGCTGCCTAGGTGCAGAGTTGTTTGCTTGTTCCCTTTGTATCCTTGCAATGTGATTGCAGTCCGAAGTCACATGTGTGTAGTTCCATTTACAAACTTGACACCACTTCTTTGTTGGTTGATTTCCAACCAATGGTGAGAAGGTTGGGCACTGCTCGGTTTTATGGCTACCTCCACATCCTCCATAGATGTAAGGACCTGTAGGTATAGTATGCATGTATGATGGTTGGGGTCGGTAGGAAGGTCTGTAGTATTGCCCCATCTTTTTCAATACTATCTCGGCAATCTAATTTGGATTAACGAATGGCACACTAGAGTCCGAGCCCTTCCCAGAGCTACGTTTATCATCCGGATGACTATCATGGTTTCCCATGCCAGTCATGTCAAAGCTGTCATCGTAATCCATGGCATCCATGCAACACTCATTGAAGATGACATGCTTCTTTGTTAAAAAATATGGCAAACACCTTCACTAAAATGATGTGTAGGGCACATACCTTGTAACTAGCACTATGCACTAAAGTCATAGATTATGGGCAAATGGATACAAAGGTTATTATGCAATCTTACCATGATGTAAAAGAGTCATTTAGGAGCTCAACATCAGCCAAAGGGGTCGTGATCCCTTGATTAGGTAGCATTGGTGTGATTAGCAAGATTCTAGGGTTGGTGGTCACTTTTAGGTGCTTGAATCTAGGAGGGAAGGTGGAGATGATTTAGATGATGATTAACACCTAATCTTGAGCTTAATCCTCATGTACTTCAGCCTATATAAAGAGGCTCTCATCTATTGAAATCAACACATTTTATTGCCCCTCACTTATGTTGTCATTATGCTCATCATTATGCTAATTACTTCTTGATTAGTAGCTTAACTTCATCTTCTTCATTTCTATTCAACTATGCAATGGAGCTAGTGTTTGATCCTCCTTAGAATATTTTTTTTTAACATGGTATCAGAGCTAGGACTAGCCCA
Organism: Cibotium barometz; assembly: GCF_041138505.1. NCBI lineage: Eukaryota > Viridiplantae > Streptophyta > Polypodiopsida > Cyatheales > Cibotiaceae > Cibotium > Cibotium barometz. Next base: position 22,496,311 of record NC_141065.1, on the reverse strand, counting down.
TGCATTTAGAATCAAGCCCCATCTTATTTGCTTAGCAAGAGATTAGTGAAAATTAGGGTTTCATTAGCTTTTATGGGTTTCCTAGAAAATAGGATCTAGAATAGCAGCTGAGTGGAGGCCTTGGTGCTCACAACCCACGTAACCATTGCCAAAATCCTTTTGTGGGCACTTCACCAACAATATTGCTAAGGGGCATGGCACCTCAATTGCACCATTCATAGCTCCACGTCGCCGGCAACTTTGTTTTCCCCAAAACAGGCACGTTCTTGATAGGCGACCACCAAAAGTATTGTTGCAGCTCCCACACATCAAATTGGTCTAATTCCTCTTAGGTGTGGCTTCATTGGAACCTAAAATTACTCCTCCTAAGAGGGTTTTGCAAATGATTGAGTGTGCTTCACACACCAAGCAAAAAACCAGGGTGCTGTCCAGAACTGCCATAGCCAGAAAAGGTACTTTGGTAAATTTGAGATTACTCATTGATTAAGTTGCTTAAGCAAGTGTTTGTGGGCTCTAAAATCATCTAGACATACTGCTATTCAATGCCCTTGAAGATTTTTAGCTTATTCTTTGTGCAACTCCTTCAAATATTGACTCCAAGTGAGCTCATTTCTCTACATAGTGAGCAGAATATTCAACTCCACTAATCAATGATTAATCTATCATAATCCTTATCATTTGGTGCAATAAGTGGTTCATACATGTCATTAGGGACTTGCTACATCCCCTTATTACTTCACACTTAATTTGCCCCTTCATTAGGTGTCTCCCTTGCTTCCCACAAATCAATATATTTTCTGGTTTTATCTTTTGGAAAGCATATGCTAAATAACTTGATTTAGCACTATTCTTTGGTCTTAATCTCTCTTGTAAAAGGGTAGACACTGCCTCAATCATCAGAGGTAAGACCCCCTTCATTCCATATCATAATGGCTACCAAGGATTCTCCATCAATGCGCTTTAAAGGTCATGGTTTTCACACATGGCAAACCCGCATCAAGTTAATGCTCATGAAGAAGGGACTCTTCAACATAGTAAATGGGAATGAGAAGAAGCCAAGGACTCTTGCTGATGTTCCTTGTTGGGAAGTAAGAGATGACAAAGCTCGTGCCATCATCACATTGGAGCTTGATGACACTTACATTCATCATGTGGATGGATGCGAAACTTCCAAGGAAGTTTGGGACCAACTCACAACTCTATTTGGGGCTCGATCTAAAAGTTCAAAGTTTGGTTTGCTCATTGAATTTTTTAAGCTAGAAATGAAGTCTGGCACATCCCTAGCCTCACATTTGAACTACATGAAAGGCCTATTAACACAACTTGCAGGAATAGGTCTTAAGATGGATGAAGATGTCTCCATTGGTGTATTACTTAAATCTTTACCTGAAGAATATGACCATGTGGTCACAACCTTGACCAATATGCCAATATCAAAGCTTGTGGACATTGAAGCATCTCTTCTTGAGGAGGAGAGAAAACTAAAGACCAAGCAAATGGAGTCTCCATCGTCATCAACCTTGTCTACTGAAAATGCTTATTATGCAGGATCTAGTAGGTATGGCAAGAACAAAGGCAACTACAAGAAGGGCTACAACAACAACAATCTCATTTGTGACTTTTGTCACAAACCTGGCCATGTAGAAAAGAATTGTTTTGCCAAGAAGAAGATGCAACGAGTCTACATCATGGAAGAAGTGCAGCAGGAAGAAGACCAAGAAGAAGAAAAAGATGAAGACAAGGGCCACCATCATGAGGCCCTATCTATGATTAGATCAAATCATTTATTTTAAAGTGCTAAAAGCAAGGGCATGCCCTATACACATGGGTGTCCTCTTCACTCATACATGTAGCCACGTCTTGTCACACTCTTCTAAAGTCGTCCCATACCTCTTTTGTACGCATGACTAAAGCCTCTGAGTTCACATTGGCATAACCTATGTATGGCATTGCTAGTCAGACCACGCTCATGCATGCTATCACTGAGCATTGGGTGGTTAATTAGGCTCATGAGAGTCAGCATGACCAACTGCATCATTGACTGGATTCAGTGTTTGAGGAGGGGTGTTAAAAAATATGGCAAACACCTTCACTAAAATGATGTGTAGGGCACATACCTTGTAACTAGCACTATGCACTAAAGTCATAGATTATGGGCAAATGGATACAAAGGTTATTATGCAATCTTACCATGATGTAAAAGAGTCATTTAGGAGCTCAACATCAGCCAAAGGGGTCGGGATCCCTTGATTAGGTAGCATTGGTGTGATTAGCAAGATTCTAGGGTTGGTGGTCACTTTTAGGTGCTTGAATCTAGGAGGGAAGGTGGAGATGATTTAGATGATGATTAACACCTAATCTTGAGCTTAATCCTCATGTACTTCAGCCTATATAAAGAGGCTCTCATCTATTGAAATCAACACATTTTATTGCCCCTCACTTATGTTGTCATTATGCTCATCATTATGCTAATTACTTCTTGATTAGTAGCTTAACTTCATCTTCTTCATTTCTATTCAACTATGCAATGGAGCTAGTGTTTGATCCTCCTTAGAATGTTTTTTTTTAACATTCTTTGCATACAAGTGAGCATGAAGTGTCTTGTTTCGTAAGCCTTCCAGGAAGATAGAAATTAATCTTCCTTGGCTTGGCTTCTCATCGTCAGGGCATCGATTGATGTACTACTTTAGCCTATTTACACAATCTCGCACAGATTCTTGATCTTTTTGCTTAAAAGCATAAATTTGAGCTACTGCATTGTGCTTAATTTTCATTTTTGAAAACGCCGCTATAAAGCTCTTTTCCAGCCCATCAAAAGATCGCTTTGCCTCCTGAGGCGCTCTAAAGCCTGAAACCATGATAAAGACTTACTCTCTAGCGTCAAGCCAAATCCTTCGATTTGTGTATGCGTATCCGTGACTTGCTCCGCATGTATAGCTTACTTAAAAGCTGCTATATGGTCATATGGGTCTCCGGATCCGTCATACTTCTTGACAAGCTTTTGCAGTGCAGATGGTCTCACTTTTCTAGAATATTCATCGTCATGTCTCCTATATGAGTCTCGGCCTCTAAATCTAGGCTCTTCAAATGTCACTTCACTTGGTCTATGGGGTTCTCTTGGAGGTACATATCCACTTGCTCGTGGTCTTTCTTCTCCCCTAGATTCTCTAATAGCCCCGGGTCTCTTCGTAGGATCAATCATTGGAAAGACTGGTCCTTTAGCAGTTGTTCGCATGGAAGGTGCTGGTCGAGCCACACTTGGGGTTCTAGCCCATGGTGGTGCTAGTGTTTCTCCCCGAAAGGCAAATTCATCTAGAGGTGCCGTGTCTAAGGTAGACACCTCAGTGAAAAGGGGCCTTCTTTTCCATGTCATTTCCCTAACCTCTGGCCATTCAAGGGTTCTAAAGTCGTTCCCCCATCTATCATGAACAGGCTTAGTGAAACCATCTAGATGCTCTACAGTTATTGTATGCGTGACTGGAAGCTCTAAGCTCGGGTGCTTAGTGGTTGCATAGTAGGTTCCTACCACATCCCTATACACCTCTTTAATTGGGTCGTCTTGATAGATTTTAACTACTGGAATTTATTTTACTATGTCCCATGGGTTTTTCTTGGTCTCTTTTACTTTTCCCATTCTTTCTCTATCCTCCCAATTCCGATTAGAAAATAATTCTTCAAGTAAAGAAATGGGCGTACCAGGTTTGCGCGATGTTCCTGGCACATTTGGGTCCGATGGAAGCTTCTTTTTCTGCTTTGCTTGTGCGCTAGGTTGAAGTACACCCAAAGCATCCACTTGTTCAGGATTTTTGGTGACCTCGTAGCGTACTCCATTTCTACCCATGTACATATCGTTTTGGTAGTTTACCCATGGTGTTGGTTCAAATGCAGAATGAATGTCTGCAATTTTAACAACAAACCGGCTCATTGGATCTTTGAAGATCTCACCGCCATGCGCGTTTGTATACAAGAAATGGAGTCTGATGTCAATCAACTCCCCATCTGGGATTTCAAATGGATTAGCAGAATCTGCCATACCAATGGGTGTGGATGGTCTATTCATGCCAAATGACTTGTTTATGTCCATTGAAATATCACTCTCGGTTCTTGAGAGGCTCTCTATTTGAGACTCCGAAGATGTCTCGAGAATGCTCTCCAAGTTGCCAACAACCGATTGAGTGCCACTCCCTTGAGTGGTTACCCTAGATGGTGCACTAGTGTTACGTCCCCCTAGTATTGTTCCCGAGCGTAGATGCATACGCTATTTTTAGCTCGTAGCAGTGTCCAGTTTTTTTTATTATTTTTTAAATATATATATATATATATTTAAACCCTACCTAACCACTAATAAATGCAACTAACATGAATATGTGTGTAAATACCTATTTTATTACTTTTTTTTAAAATAATAATTACATAAAAATACGAATTATGCTAAAAATACCAATTATACAGATTACACTAGTTATGCAAAAAATTACAAAATTTTAAAAAAAATGCAAAATATGCAGAAAATGTGGACTCAAAATAAAACACATAATTTACAGAATTTTAGTTTTTTTTATTTTATTTTTTTTATTTTTATTGTTTTATTTTTTTAACTTTTTATTATTTTTTTTCAAAAAACATGAAAATTGGTATGCAAATTTTAAAAAATAAAAAATTAACAAAAATAAATAATAATAATAATAAATAAATAAAAAATAAAATACTTACCTTATCCACGCGCAGCCTTATCGCCTCTGAATCGTGCGGCCGCCTTCACCTTAACACGTCTCCTTCGCCTTCGGCAACCTTATCCTCTGCGCCTCAGCTGCTGCAGCAGCCGTCGCTTTCGGTCGCCTTCTTTTCTACCGCCTCACGTTCTCTGCAGCGCCCACCCTTCGCCCGTCGCTTCCTCAGCTCCTCGCTTCCTTCACGGCCAGGCGCCCTCGTCTGCTGCGAACTGCTTGTACCGCTCCTTCGCCTCCTCTGCCACCTTCAGGCGGCTGTTCTCTGCTACCTTCGCCTTCACTCAGCTTCACCCCCAGTTGCCTTCTCTTTCTCCTCCTGGCCCTTAACCTTCACCAATGCCTGGGCCTACGCCAGCCGCCACACCATCGCCTTCTGGCCCTTTGCTTCCTCGCGGGAGAGAAGCGGTGGTTCCGGATTCGGTGCCCTTGCTCTTTGGCGGATGATGATCTCACTGGTGTCCTCCGTCTTGTTCAAGCGTCGGGGGGAATCCTCCTCTTGACGAGTGCCCTGAATTTCGACTATCGGAACGGTTTGGTGGTTGGCAATCCTCTAACAGGGCAGTGGAAAAGGCTACCGTGCTGGCCCGAGTTAGCGTACTCCAGAGGGGTTGCGTCAACTTACTTTTAAGCTGACTGTGCAAGTCCCCATAGATCGAGTTGTTTTGTCCATGCCAGTGGAAGCAGAAAATGTTTAGAGAGAGAGAGAGCGCAAGCAGACTGAGAGAGAGAGAGAGGCGATGTCCGTCGGACGCACAGCCCTCGCCTTCACCTCCGCTTGATGCCTTCTCTTAATCGCCTCTGCTTCCTTAAGTAGCCTTCACACTTGAGAGCCTATGGAGCTTGCATAAGCTATGGAAGAGCTTAGCAATGCACCCAATAGCATTCCGCAATGCTCCATGAGAGCTACAACCCGTCACACCATTGCAACCATGCATAGCTTACAAGAGAAAGAGATAACACTATGTATTCATTAGCTAAGAGAAGAGCCTTGCTCATACAATAGTAGAGGTGGAGATAGAGATGGAAGCCATAGCCAAAGCTTAGATCTCTCCACTCTTGAGATGTGATAGTAGCGGATATCTGGACAAGAGACTAATCCCTCGGTTTTTTTTTCCGAAACCAAACCCAGAAAAACTTCCCTCACTCGGAAAGCATGGGCGATTCCTCTAGGATATTTTTACTCTAATATAGTCAAGAGCCTTAACTAACTGAACTGATCTAACCAAACCCGTAACTCCCATAGTCAGATTAAGGACAAGACTTGCACTTCGATCATAGAGACCAACGCTTTTTTCCTCATTGAGAGGCACAGCCGTTGATTCTTTTCCATAGAACAATTTTTATCTAGGATTTACTTCATCTATCAAACCATAACAGAATTGAGTCTCATTTTAGGGATCCATCAGTCTAGCCTAACCCCATGCAGTCCTGTGGGTTAGCCAATTGCCCAACCACTTTAGTGATGGGATCCATTTAAGAATTTGGTTAGGTTTTGTCACGAGTACCATGGAAAAGAGTTCTTAGGTCCCCTAGCCAGATATTCATGCGAACTTAAAACTAGTCATGGAAAAGAGTTCTTAGGTCCCCTAGCTGGATATTCATGTGAACTTAAAACTAGTCACACCACTTACACACCAAATATGAAATTGCCTTTTTCACAGATTCAGTTGTCTTTAAAATAATCTTATAATGAATATATAGTATCACTGATCATAATCCTCCAAAATTTCCGGTTGAATCCTAATTTTCAATTTTTCCTTCATCGGTATACCTATGGCATCATTGGCAACTAGAACGCTCACCACCTGTCCACTCAGGGGCCTTTTTGATAGTTCCTAGCTCATAGTACCTGGCAATATATTCACTTAAAAAAATCAAAATAGAATCTCCGTTAAAGATCAGCAAGATCAACCAACAGATCCATATAAAAGAGCCACGGACTCATCCGTTCAATCAACCAGATCCATGCCCGAATTCAGAAAACAACTCTTACTCCTTGTTCCAATATCTTCCATGACGTACGTGTGGGTATCTTCGGCGACTCAAAGCCCAAGCACCGTCATTTATCTGAATATTTTGATCTCGATAGATTTCTTGAATTCTCTTTTTACAATCCGTGTGAATATAAAACGATAGAAATTTCTCTCTTGGAGTATTTAATTATTCATTTATCAAATACTCATAAACACTGATATAAAAATTCTTTATACCCCTATTTATGCATAAAAATCAACTTCAATGGGAATAACACTTTTATAATTAAAAATTTCCTTTATGTATCTTTCTATGCGTAGAATCAAATTTAATAAGAATAATACTTTTATAATCAATAAAAAATTCAATATGCATCTTTCTATGCATAAAAAATCAAATTAAATAAGAATAACACTTTTGTAATAATAAAAATTCCTTTATGTATCTTTCTTTGCATAAAAATCAAACTTAATGAGAATAACACTTTTGTAATAAAAAAAATTCCTTTATGCATCTTTCTATGCATAAAAAATAAATTTAATGAGAATAACACTTTTGTAATTAAAAAAATTCCTTTATGCATCTTTCTATGCATAAAAATCAAATTTAATGAGAATAACACTTTGTAATAAAAAAATTTCCTTTATGCATTTTTCTATGTATAAAAATTAAATTTAATGAGAATAACACTTTTGTAATTAAAAAAATTTCTTTATGCATAAAAATCAAATTTAATGAGAATAACACTTTTGTAATTAAAAAAAATCCTTTATGCATCTTTCTATGCATAAAAATCAAATTTAATAATTAATATTAGTGATATCCATGCATATTCATAGGTGAATATGTACATGGAGTAATTAGAATATTTCTTTTAGATGTAAAAATGATGGGAATTTCTCTTTTAGAATAATATAAAAACAAACTTTTTTCTCCACAAAATTTGAAAAAACTTTACCATAACCTCCTTTGTATGGCTGGCCATTTCTCATTTTTATCATTTAACTTAAATTAACCCAAATTAGATTTATAGAACTCTAATCTACACAGTTTTCTAAATTCAAGAGAGTAAATAATAAAAAGAGTTTAATTAATCCTTTAGTTAATCTTTCTAGAATTGAGAAAGGTTAGAATGTAAAGAGGAGAAGGGGGTGGCCTTTTAATCAAAGGCATAGCATTTGACTTTAATTCAACATCTGCAAAACATAAAAATTAAGAAAACCATAGATTCTTCATTAAACAAGTAAGAAGATTAGCTTACATGGAGCTTGTAAGCTCTCCTTTGGCTTGAGGGATTGAGGGTTCTACTCTTGTTTGAAGCAAGAGTGACCACCAAATTACTTTGGAGAGGATTAGACCAAAAACAATTGAATTATTAAAAAATTCAATGTAGATGGCTCAGGACAGGAACAAAGTAACAGTGCATAAACACCATTAAGCTTTTACAAAGGGGGAGGCTTCTATTTATAGGAAAAAGTGAGCCTCTAACCAAGCAAACTGATTCTAGAAGTTGCCAGATCAGTTTGGTCAATTTTCGACCATTTTTGGGTCTTTTCAGCTTACTTTTTGGATCTAGTTTTGAAATAGGAGAGAGGAGAGATGAAAATATCTCATTTTATTGATTAACAATTGGGGGTAATGATGAGAAAAAGGCACCTACTTCATGAGGGGCGATCCCCACTCTGAGGTGTCAAAATTCAGTTTTTTAATTCTTTTCTTTGGTCCTTAGTCCACTCTTCATCTTATGTGAGCATTTACTCATTTTTGGGGGGTTTTTCTTTTATTCTTCAATTTATCTCCTCCCTAAATTTGGATTAATCTTATTGGTCCATAGGAACCTTGATTAGACCATAAGCCAAATTTTTTTGAAAATCTGGACCCTTAGGTTAAGGTCCTTTATACCTATTTTTAAATAAATCCAATTGCACATTGGAAAGTTCTTTTTGAGTTTTTGTTTCAGGGGAAACCATTTTAGACACTAGGAGGATTTTTAAATCCAAAAATATCTCAATTTTGAATTACCTCCCTTTAGACATTTTCTCTCTCCAGGAGGCCAAAACAGGGTAAAAGAGGATCTTTCTTTTATTTCAGAGAGGGGAACAATTATAAGATCAGAAGGGGAGGTTCTTACACCTGCACACCTCAAAAGATGGAGGGAGGAATCTTACATCCTACCCCACTTAAAAAATGCGAGATGTCCTCATCTTGCAAACTAGAGGACAACTCTTTCCCTTAAGATCCAACTGATTATGGGGTTTCTTATAGTTTGGTGAACCCAACAGAATCCTAGGATAAAGATCCCTTATGTAGAAATCATCAGATAACAATTCTTTCAAATCATATCATTCATATCCTTAACACAATAATGGTCCATTAGACCGAAAATTTCCATCTAAACATTCCTCCATGAGAATTTCAATTATACAGGTTTTTAATTTGTCATCCCTTAACTCGTTCCACTGGGTCAAGTGTTAACAGTAGCAATCTGTCAGCACAATCCACTAATCTCTAGAAGATCAGTAAGATCAACCAACAGATCCATATAAAAGAGCCATGGACTCATTCGTTGAGGACCAGCAAGGTCAATCAACCAGATCCATGCCCGAATTCAGAAAACAACTCTTACTCCTTGTTCCAATATCTTCCACGACGTACGTGTGGGTATCTTTGGCGACTCAGAGCTCGAGCACCGTATGGTCAGCACCCTCTAGGATCCTTCGCAGGTCACCTAGTGCTTCACTCATAGGCCGCTTTCTTAGTCCCTCATCCACCGTACCAGAAGCTCACTATTTAAATCGAACCGAGGTTGGTCAAGACCTCTACCGACCTTGCTACGCGAGACGTCCTCTCTTGACTCTCCATCAGCTATTGCAACTTTATCAGATAGGTCTCCACGACCTCATTCACAAGACGGTAAAAATGCTTTCCCAAAATTTTTGACATAAAATACTCATTTAAAAACAGGTCATACATACAGTTTCTATAACGAACTCTCGTCTTTCCACATTGTTCCACATCAATCCTCATTTGTTTCATATGTGTTCCCATTCTCATCACATCATTTTCCATCTCATCACATCTTTTCTCATTTATCCGCATTAGATCTCATCCACTCGCATCTACCCACATCTCATCTCATCACATTATATTCATTCACATCACATATCACATCTATCCCAATTTACATCATATCTCATTCACTCACATCCCGATTCACATGACATCACATCTCATTCATTCACATCCCTATTAACATAACATCACATCACATCTATTCACATCCATCACATTCATTTACATCACATCCATTTACATCCATCACATCACATTCATTCATATCCATCACATTCATTCATTCATATCCACCACATTCATTCATTCATATCCACCACATTCATTCTCAATAACCATCCCATCACATGCATTCTATCCACATTACTTCTATCCGCATCATATCTCATTGATACACATCTCATCTCATTCATCCACATCCATCCAATCGTTCACATGTACGACTACTCACATCTATCCATACATTCATATCTATCACTTCACATCCACATATATTCATGTCACATCACATTCTTTCACATACACATCCACATCCATTCTTTCACATACATCCACATCCATTCTTCACATGCACATCCACATCCATTCTTCACACACATCCGTATCCATTCTTCACATCCATTCTTTACATACGCATCCACATCCATTCTTCACATACACATCCACATCCATTCTTCACAAACACATTCACATCCATTCTTCACATACACATCCACATCCATTCTTCACATACACATCCACATCCATTCTTCACATACACATTCACATCCATTTTCATCACATACACATCGACATCCATCCATTCATTCACATCTATCTGATTCTCATCACATTCATTCACATCTATCTGATTCTCATCACATCTATTCACATCACATTACATCCATCCATTCATTCACATCTATCTGATTCTCATTCACAGCTATTCACATCACATTACATCCATCCATTCATTCACATCTATCTGATTCACATCGCATCTCATCACATCTATTCACATCACATCTCATTTCTATGCAAGCTTTCAGTTTGATTTTCTTTTCAATACAATGAGTATTTCTTGAATCGATATCCGCAAAACTTCTTGATCGGAGTTCTGAATTTCATACCAGAATTCCTTGAATTCTATAACCTTGATCCATAGATCAATTCGAAGGATCTCAAACTTAGTTTCAGATTTGGCAGGAGTTTTGAGTGTATTTTTCTAAATTGGTCACACCTTCTTTCCTCAAAATTGACGAAAGAGCTTGGGCCTGATTCAAGGTTTGAGTCGGATAAGATTTTTCCTGATCTATCTTTCTCAAAAAGGTTTGATAATTCAGTTACTATTTTATTGAATTTCTTTCTTTGAATATTCACTTAACTGATTTCTAAATTAGTTATGAATTCCAATGAGGAATAGTTTAATCATTTATCTGAATATTTCGATCTAGATAGATTTTCTAAATTCTCTTTTTACAATCCGTGTGAATATAAAACGATAGAAATTTCTCTCTTAGAGTATTTAATTATTCATTTATCAAATACTCATAGAATTTAAACATAGAATTTAAGAGAATTCTAATTTTGATATAAAAACTCTTTATGCATAAAATTCAACTTCAATGGGAATAATACTTTTATAATAAAAAATTTTCTTTATGCATCTTTTTATGCATAGAATCAAATTTAATAAGAATAACACTTTTATAATAAAAAAATTCCTTTATGCATCTTTCTATGCATAAAAATTAAATTTAATAAGAATAACACTTTTGTAATAAAAAAATTTCCTTTATGCATCTTTCTATGCATAAAAATCAAATTTAATGAGAATAACACTTTTGTAATAAAAAACTTTCCTTTATGCATCTTTCTATGCATAAAAATCAAATTTAATGAGAATAACACTTTTGTAATAAAAAAAATTCCTTTATGCATCTTTCTATGCATAAAAATCAAATTTAATGAGAATAACACTTTGTAATTAAAAAATTTCCTTTATGCATCTTTCTATGCATAAAAATCAAATTTAATGAGAATAACACTTTTGTAATTAAAAAAATTCCTTTATGTATCTTTCTATGCATAAAGATCAAATTTAATGAGAATAATACTTTTGTGATAAAAACAAATTCCTTTATGCATCTTTCTATGCATAAAAATCAAATTTAAGGAGAATAACACTTTTGTAATTAAAAAAATTCCTTTATGCATCTTTCTATGCATAAAAATCAAATTTAATAAGAATAACACTTTTGTAATAAAAAAAATCCTTTTATGCATCTTTCTATGCAGCTCGAAGCTCCCAAGTAAGAGGAAAATTTAAAGGATAATAGAAACTATTATTATTTTTATTTAATATCGACATAGTATAGCTCCAATATTTTATTACAAATGACTGAGGGTCTATTTATAGGTGAGGGAGGCCACTAACCAAGTCCAAATAGGTTCTAGAATTTTCCAGGTTCAATTTGACTTAATTTCGACAAGATTTGGACCAATTTGGCTCCCTTTTTGATTTGGTTTGATCCAGGAGAGAGGAGAGATAAAAATATCACAATTTTTTTTGAATTAAAAACCCTTCCACACATGTGAAAGAGGCGCCTACCTCAAGAGTCCCCCATTCCTTTACCAAGGTGTCAAAAATGCATCATTATTCCAAAATATCTCATTTTTTAAGTAATATCTCATAATTTTTAGCTAATAAACCTTGTACTCAGTCAACTCTTCATCTTATGTGAGCATTGACTCATTTTTGGGTATTTTCTCTTATTCTTTGGATTTATCTCATCCCAACACTTAGATTAATCTAGTTGGCCCATTGGAACCTTAATTGGACCATAATCCAAAAATTTCTAAAAATATAGACTCTTAGGCTAAGGTCCCTTATACTATTTTCAGTTAATTCCTAATGCACATTAGAAAGTTCATTTTGAACTTCTATTTCAGGAAAAACTATATTAGACACTAGGAGGATTTTTATATCCAAAGATATCTTAATTTTGGTTTATCTCTCTCTAGATATTTTCTCTCTCTAGGTCAAAATAGGGTAAAACAAGATCTTTTTTTTTATTTCAGAGAGGGGAATAATTACAAGAATAGAAGGGGAGGTTCTTGCACCTTTACATCTCAAAAGTTGGAGGGAGAAATCTTACATAAGCTCACCTATTGTACTATATGAAAAGCACTAAACACACGAGTGAGGCTTCTCAAAGGTTGTTCTTCAATATAGCTTGATGGGAAAATGTCTACAACCCACATACCATAATTAGTAAAACAAAACAAGCTATTTCCAAAAAAAATTACAACCACATACTTATAGTTGCAAGAAAGGGAGCCTATTCCTCTCCATGGAAGGAGGAAGATACATGTCTGTAGCCATGTAGAGTGGACCTGTGGCACTTGGTTGCATATAAACCCAATCTTTCACCCTAAATGGATGCCCGATCCACTCACCATCATCATTTGTAGTGTTGTAGAGAAGGTATTCAAAGATGGAATCACTTGGTCTCTTACTAGAGGTAGGCATAATGAGATGTATGGGTGAAGAAGAGTGAGGAAAAGAGAGGGCACAATATCTTAAGAAATGATTAAAGAAATAGAATATTATGAAAAAATAGAAGATTAAAGTTTGGTAGAGAGGAAAAGATGAGATTATGGAGAGTACAATATCTTTAGAGATGATTATGCAATAATAGAAGATTAAAGAAGCTTGTAGAAGAGGATTAGAGAGATTAAGAGCTTAGAGAGCTGAAATGAGCTTGAAAAATGGGTTTTCCACCATAGAACATGATTAGATAGCCTTTTTTGAGGTAAAAACACCTTTTTGGAGGGAAAACCAAAATTTTAATTTTTAGGGTTTTTTTGGGTCGAGCTGCACTTTTTTATTTAAAAATGTTGGCCCATGTCGTTTCAAAAAGGAGATTTGACACTTGCCTTGAACTTTGGTGTGACCTCTAGATAGCAACAATCTTGAGTCCAAATTATCCCATAAGATAATATATGTGAGGGATCACTAGCGTCCCATACCACCATGATACCACCCATACTAATCCAGCTACTCTGAGTTTAGTCACTATCAAGATAGAGATCTAGTCAACAGCACCCTCTCCAGCTCTCAAATGCTCTAGAATGCTCTCATGGTCACTCAAAGCCGAAAACGAGGAGGAGAACTCTATTTTTGACTCTGTACTCAATCAAGAGTGAGCCTGGTAGTAGCAACTACTAGATGAGAGAACTGAAATGCCTCTAACTCCCAATTCCACCACTGGAACGTAAAAACTCCCCCGATGAAGTCCAATTTGGTACTAGCAAAACCAGTCTTCCACAATCATGCTATGGGTGTCAAAAGAAAACCCATGATCATCCACTGTATCCTGGTCAAGGATGCACTTTGGCCTAGTGCAACTCATCAGATAGTAGTCTACTACCTCGCTATTTCCCTCACCGGTAATAATAGCAAATACATCACCCTCCTGTAGCAAATTTGTCAAGTCATTAGCTGGCCATGAACACAGGATCTATGTGCTCATCGGACAACACTAAATGTGAAGGATACTCGGGGGAGAGGATTGTCTGTATCCATGCATCTGCCCATCCTCTCAAGGCACAATGTGACCAATCCCCATCCATAAATGCTCCACAAAAGCATGCAAATCACGTTTGGGATACAATGATGCTACAGTCCCACATAAATGTTGGGAGCACCACTTGACCACGTGGCCCACATCTCTGAACTGCTTAGCATCTTGCTGCAATCTCTGATTTTATATTCACGTGATCACAAAATTTTTTTTGTTAATAACATGTGTGAACATGTTATTAACATGTTCACATGTTAACATGTTCTCAAAAAAGCCGGTGGCAAGCGACCTGGTAACCGGGAAAAATCCCGCCGGGTTTTTGCTGTACCCCGGCGGGCCCGCCGGGGTACAGCAAAAGCCCGGCGGGTCCCTGCGGGGTCGTCACATAGCCCGGCGGGGTACATTTTTCTATATATATGGGCCTGAGGGGGCCTTTGGGATTTCATTGCTGACAGCATACACAGGTAATGAAAACTTGTGTGTGTGTGTGTGTGTATGTGGGTGTGTTCGTGCGGGCAGCTGCCCACTGTGGCAATGCGCGGCAGGATGTGGGTGGTCCGCCACACGAGGGATGTGTGTGTGGGTGAGTTCGTGCGGGTAGCCGCCCATTGTCGCAATGCGCGGCAGGATTTGGGTGGCCCGCCACACGACTGGTGTGTGTGTGTAAGGCCATTCTTCGGAATGGTGCTTACCCTGGGGCACTTAGTCGGTAACGCGGCTAGTCTGTGTCCTATGGTAAGTATGGCACGCCGTAGCGGTACTAGTCGGTAACGCGGCAAGCATAGTATCGTTATGGCGATGTCACCTTCCCTTCCCTTTCCTTTGTCAAATGCGGACATATGGTCGATAACGCGGCCAGTGTATGTTCGTATCCTATTGGTATTCCCATAGAATCGGGCGGCATTTTGTCGTTAACACGGCAAGTTGGTGTCGTCCGCTAGTGCATAAAATGTTTTTTGCATATTGCGGCATTTGATCGTTAACGCGGTCGAAAAAGTGTCATAAATTTGCTTGCGTATTTCGGCATATGATCGTTAACGCGGTCGAATAAATGTCGTAAATTTGTTTGATTTGACTTGTATTGTTTTTATTGTGTTTGATCCATGGATACTTGGTTGCTAACGCGGCATTAGTATTTCATGGATCAAAGTTTACATCATATTGTCTAAATGTTTTATTTTATAATATCGTGATTCGTAACTCGAAAAATATGAATCTCTCTCTTCTTACCCCCCCTCTCTCTCATGATACACTTCACAACTCTTTCTCTATCTCTCTCGTGATTCACTTCACAACACGATAGATGTGTAGATAATGATTTTTTTTATTTCTCTTAAAATATACATAATTTTTAATAATTTCTTTTTTCTCCCTCTATTTACTTAAAAATTAAAACAATACATTGTTTTTCTCTTTAGGAACTCACTAAAACATTAAAAATGTCATTTAATGTTTCTTCTCTCTATCTGTCACAACTCTCTCTTCCTCTCCTCTCTCTCTCTCTCTCTCTCATGATACACTTCACAATTCTCTCTCTCTCTCTCTCTCTCTCTCGCAATGATACACTTCACAACTCTTTCTCTCTCTCTCTCATGATACACTTCACATCTCTCTCTATCACGATAGGTATGTAGATGAGGAGTGCTTTAGGATTACAAAACATTATTTTTCTCTCTTTAGGAACTCACAAAACTATAAAAAATGTCATTTAATTTTTCCTCTCTCTATCTGTCACACCTCTCTCTCTTCCTCCCCCCCTCTCTCTCTCTCTCATTCGATAATGTATACACTTCCTAGGTAATAATGCGCTTGTTGCGGTTGTCTCACGTTCGATAATGTATTGCATGATGTTGAGTTCAGTAATGTTGTTTGATATATTTTGTTTTTGTTTGATCATTGATAAGTAATGATACACTTATTGCTGTTTTCTCACGTTTGATGATGTATTGGATGATGTTGAGTTCATTAAAATTATTTGATATTCCGTTTTTGTATGAACATTGACGATATTGATATACTTGTTGCTGTTCTCTCACGTTTGCTTGATGTTTATTTCAGTAATGTTTGATATTCTGTTTTTTTGTGTTTAGTGATATTTGCTAGATTTACGAAGACGATCAACATGCTTTCTCCCGAAGAGCGTAAAATTGTTCTGCGAGCAATTCGCGTTGAAGCGGTCATCACAGTATCACAATGTACTGATGATGTCGTCAAAAAGATCAACGAGCCTGAGATACTCATGCGAGATCTCATAGACCAAATATGGGAAAATGCACAGCGTCGGCTTCGAAGCGGAGGCAACGCTGAGCTGCTAGATAGACAGAAGATAGCAGATTTCAACGCCGCCTGAAGCCAATATGCAACGTCTACAGTTATGGGACGTTGTATGGAGCGAGCAAAGAGCCAAGAGCAAGCGCATGAAGGCGTTGGATGCAGAGTCCCTCCCCAAAAGAGTGCGAATTGCCCAGGACATCGCTGCAACGTCCAGTCAGGCAGATGCAAGTGGTACAGGTGTCATTAATCGTACCATCTATAATTCTATGTGCACACATCTTATTGGCATCCCGCACGAAGCTCTTCACGAAGGACGAACAATAGGCTCCGGTGTGTTTGGAACAGTAAAAGAGTATGCAATTAAAGGTATATCATTTTTACCGGAGCACATCACTTTTTGCGGAAAGCACTACAAAGGAGAAGGCAGCGCGAAGTTCGAGAGCTTCCAGGTAGAGCACGGTATGCAAGTGCTACATCCATCGATTGTCCGATGCATTGCCTTTACAAAAGAGGCTCCTTGGATCACAATTTTCCCGTACTATAATGGCGGCGCTCTTGGTGATACTCTTCTGAAGGTTCCCTTCAGATTCAGTGAGTTCACCAGAGCAATTTCTCGTTTGGATCGAGGATGGAGACAACCCCCGCCTGATAATATCCCTTTAAGTCATCTAGAACTCTCAAAAATAAAAGAGGTAGTAATAAACATGCCACATATTATGCATGCCCTAGTGGAAGGTCTAGCGGCAGCACATATGGCAGGTATTGTACATACCGACCTACATCCTTTTAATGTAGTGTTGGATTATACAAAAGAGCTAAAGCCATGCATAGGTATTATCGATTGGGGGTTGCTGCTGAGAGCGCCCAAAAAACGGGTGTCTCTCAATTTTGTTTTTGAAGCAGACAAGAACCTGGAGAAGGTGGCACATGCAGTCTCCTACGCAGACAGAGAGTGAAATAAACGGCCGTGGATAGCCCCAGAGCTTTATGATCCATTTTTGGCAGATGCATACACTCCTGCATCTGATGTTTTTGCCTTGGGATATTTATTACAAACTTTATATGACTTTTGGAAGAAAGTGCAAGAGTTGTGGATGGATAATAGTTCCCATGACAAAGTTACCATGGATACTATTATTCATAGAGTCAAAAATTGGATGTTTCTGCCTAATCGCGATGAGCGAAAATCAATTTTGCAAGTAGTTGAATTTTTTAGATCACTAAATACTGACCCTACGAGGGCACAACGTCCTCTTGTAGAGCTATCGGTGGCATTCACCCCAACTTTGTAATGATACAGTATCAAGAGATGAAGTTTCAGGAATTTGAAAATTTGATGTGTCCAATGTTTCAAAACTTTGTATCTCTCTTCAAAATTTGATGTGTCCAATGTTTCAAAATTTTGTTTCTCTCTTCATTGAGTCTTTGCAATATCTCTCTCCTCTTGTGGTGTTTAAGTTTATGTTTTCTCTTCAAAATTTGATGTGCGAGCATTGTTTGAAGTGTTTTTGGAGTCAAGTGGATATTTCTCATCGAGTCTTTGCAATACATATCTCCTCTCGTTGTGTTTGACTTCAAGATTTTGAGAGTAATGGTCAATTTATCTTACGTTGATCTTTACAATTCATTAAAATCCTAAAGTCGTTTACGTTCATGCAGATATGGAGCAGGCGCAAGCGAACGAGCATCAGGAGTTAGCCAAGAAGGCATACGAGCGAATGAAGGCCCTTGCACATGGCCTGACAGCCCGCGAAGCTACAAGAACAGCGTGCAGGTTATCGAAATGGACAAATCCAACTTATGCCCAATGGAATGACATAAACAAACGCGTAACCACATAGATGATAAAGGAAATATGGCCATGTCCAGATGGCGAGATTAAGAAGGGAAGATGGAAGATTTCTCGTTGCACTCACAATGATATCAAAACTAATGCCGAGCGCATTTTCTTGGAGGTGTACGGTCGTCCTCTCCATAACGCCGACGCTCCACTCTATTTTGCTAAAATGCTATATGCTCACTTTATCCTGGAAACTCCAGTGGACTTCGCCTCCAGAGAGGCCACTGTCAACACCCACGACATATGTGAAGAGACAGTGACATTCACAAGAGAAGAACTTGCTCTCATGGTGGAGGGCGCCGGACTGGAGTTAAACCAGGTCAAAGAAAGCTTAGGGGCACAGCTAGCAGAGAAGGAGAAAGAAGCTGACCGATTAACTCAAGCGTCAACTCCTCTCCCGGCCAATAGAGGGATTCAAGAGCAGCTAACAAAGATCAGCCAAGATGTGCAGAGCATCTCTTCACGTATTGCTCCTGTGCGCCAAGGAAACCACATCTCTCATTTTTTGATACATCCTGATCTTGTGGGAGTTTCTGCTGAAGCTACAAGTTCCTCCACCCCCCAATGTCCTGTATGTTACAAAGTATTCGATGGGTGGAGCGGCCAGTATATACTACCATGTGGACACTACTACCACTTAATATGTTTAGTGAGACAAATGCAAAATACTTCCACATGTGCATTGTGCAATGTCCCAATAAATCAAGGCATTTATACAGTGTTCGGCATGGCTAGCGAATATAAACCACCAGGACCTTTAGATGCAACTCCTAGTGCAATTCGCAATTTATTTCAAGATGAGAGCTAAGAAAAATAAATTCTACTTTTGTATTGATAATTTCTCCAAATATGATCATTTGTACAAGTACTTTTTATTAAATTAATGAAGTGACTTCTTCCTCTATGTCAGTATCTTGCTACAAAATTCTTTCACCGTTTACTCTCTCGTCTGCTAAATTAAGCTCATCTAAGTCAATGTCTAAATTGTCTTCTATCTCAAGGGTGGTGCACAACGTACGTCCAACATCAAAGTTCTCGTCTACTACATCTTCACAATTGTACATCCATCTGGGCATATCTTCTTCATACTCTTCGCTTTCGATGTCTCGCAAGATCTTTTCATTGCAGTACATGTAAACAAGTTTATCTGCTCGATCTGCAAGAAGTCGATTGCGAATAGTACTATGAATATATTTATACATGCTCCAGTTTCTTTCTGAGCCTGAGTTTGAAGAGCACTGACTTAGAACCTTCATCGCAAGGTTGCGCAATAAAGCATAATGCTCACCACCATTCATCATCCACCACTTCCATGCAGGTTGCTCTTTAGCCATTTGTTGAACAAGGGAGTTGGAAAATAAACCCTCTTTCAACCGAAATGAGGTCATCTCCTTTATGCACTGTACACGATCATCATCATTATTATAGAAAGTGTTTACCACTTTATAAAAATCTTGCACCACCTCAACGTTGGACATCAAATCCATATTCCAATATTCAGGATCTAACATGTAAGCAGCACTGTGCAGTGGTGAATGCGCTCCAATCCATCTAGCATGAAAGTACTTCAACAGAACTTTTCTTTGTCTACTGGAGAATGGTACACGCCATTGCATTTCCACCACTGAATGCTCTAATTTCTCAGGACACTCCAAACTCCGCTGGACAGTCCACCATTGCATCCATTGCTCACTGTCCACCATCATCATAGCACTCCCAGAAAAGTAAATCGCTTCAGCAAGGACGAGTTGTGCATCATCGAGTCGACCTTGACGTAGGCTTTCTTGCAATGAAGTTTGACGCATGGGTATATTTCCTACGTCAAAGTTTTGCTTGCAAGAAGATGCACTGGGTAGATTACTTTCTGGCTGCATATTGCCGTTCGGGGTACAAGTAGGTGATGTAGCGGGAGTTTGATGATTAGAACAACAGTGTTCTTGTTGCCTTGATACATTAACGGTAGGAGTGTCATGTTTTCTTGAATCTTTCTTTTGAATTTCTTCTCTTATGCGTTTGGCCACTATAGGTGCAGAGGGGTGGGTACATGACTTTTTCTTCGGTCCGCCTAAAAAGTGTTCTCTTAGTCGAGGCGCCCCACCTGATTTTACTGCATGGCATAGCTTACACTCCCAATCTATGAATCGATCACCAACGTTAATTGCATATTGCCACTCTATCCCAGGTGCCTTTTTTTTCCTGCTATTTGAAATTTGGACTCTATTGGAGGTATCACTAGATCCAACATTGTCCTCCATCTCAACAAATAACCTATTCAACCAAGCATATAACAATGAATACACAAATGAAAAAACAACAAATCACTCACGTATAACAAAACATACATCTGCAGACAAAGTACTTCGAAACTATCTTGACAAATACAAAAGATCATCACATAACACAAAACTATTTCAAACTATCTTGCAAGGTCTTACTACAAAACTACTTCGAAACTATCATGCACATTGCACCCCCAATGAAGGATGCCTTTTGTACCCAATTAAGGATACTTTACACAATCAAAGATCTATGCTTGCCCAATACTCTAGTATAGGACAATAGACCTTCTCTAACATTCACAAAAAAAATCAAAGATCTATGCTTGCCCAATACTCTAGTATAGGACAATAGACCCTTGTCTACTCTAAACTATATCAAGTATCAAGAACCAATACAAGCCCCTAAGTAGGACTCTTGGCTCCATCAAACCATTCATAAAGCAGAATGAGGTAGATTACGTACGTGGCTCAAATGCAAAGCTGAATGACTCCAAATTTGTCCCTAAATCTCCGCAAGTATTAGCTACGAACCACACCCTGCCCCCAGTTCAAAGAACTAAGGACGAGTGGCCCAATAGCCTTAGGAGTGCCTACAAGGAAAGACGACAGCCCCTAAAATAAGGACGTTCTTCCCAAGAGGACACTTCTAGCAACTCGAGAGCTCTACAAGTACTTTGAGGAGAGATATCACGCCCCCAAAACAAGGACTATCTTCCCAAAAGTTGTACGATGGGTGTCGGGCAGTGTTTACATATAGAATAATACCCCGCCGGTGTTTTTTGTTTTTCCCGGCGGGCCCGCCGGGCTTTTACCTTTCTGGGCGGGCCCGCCGGGAAAACTCTGTATCCCGGTGGGCCCGCCGGGAATGATAGAAGCCCGGAGGTGTTACTGGAATAGTGGGTTCCGGCAGGTCATTTCTCAGGTCATGTGAATATACAATGTGATCACAAGTTTTAATATGTTAACAATAGGTTTTGTTAACGTGATCACGAAATTGTGAAGACATTAATGAAATCCCTGGCTGCAATTGATGACGTCTCAGGGCGGCACGTTTCACATACGTGCTTGCACCATCATGCTCTCCCTTCCCGTGACCAGTCTCAAAGAATGGCCAAATCACTGGGATACTAGACTGCACATGCCACCTATAAACCCATAAAACAAAGTCTTAGTTATTGTTTTCTTTAAGATGTTCTAGTGAATTAAGTTTAATTGCGAATATAAGAGAACCATAAGTACTACCTGTAGAGTCAATAGACCTACCCTGAGACGACTTGAACTGTGCGCCACAGCTATATGGCCAAACCCATCTCACTAGCCATGTAAGATTCCTCCCTAGCCCCTCAACATGTCCAGTATATTCCCCTGTAATCAAATCTCTCTTCAAAAATATAAAAGATCTTGTTTCTACCTATTTTTACCTAGAGAGAGAAAATGTTCTAAAGAGAGGTTATTTAGATTTTAGATATTTTTGGATGGAAAAATGTCTCTTCTTATTAAAATAAATTCCCCTGAAACAGAAGTTCAAAAAGATTTTCAAAAGGTGCATTAGAAATCAATTATAATCTGTTCAAAAGGCCTTATCTTAGGGGTCTTTCAAAAAAATTTAAATTACGGTTCTGAGGGGCCATTCACATTCAACCAAATGTAGGGAGGAGAAAAATAGAAGAAATAAAGAAAATCCCCCCAAAAATGAGTAAATACTCACATAAGATGAAGAGTGGACTAAGGACCAAAGGAAATACTAAAAAAAATGAATTTTTGACACCTCAGAGTGGGGTTTCCCCCTCATGAAGGAGGTGCCTATTTCATGTGTGTGGTGGAGTTTTAAATTCTCAAATATTGAGATATTTCATCTCTCCTCTCTCTTAATTCAAGTCTAGTTCCAAAAAGAAAGCTAAACTGACCCAAAAATGGTCAAAAATTGACCAAACTGGTCTGGAAAATTCTAGAATCAGTTTACTTAGTTAGAAGATCACTTTTTCCTATAAATAGAAGCCTCCCCCCTTTGTAGAAACTTAAAAGTGTTTTATGCACTGTTACTCTACTCCTCCCTAGAGCAAAAAACTGTGAATTTCTTAATAATTTATTAGTTTTTGACCATTCCCTCTTCTAAAGAATTGGTGGCCACTCTTGCTACAAACAAGAGTAGATCCCTCAAACCATCAAGCCAAAGGAAAGCTCTCAGAAATTCATGTGAGCTAGAAATCCTACTTTTTCTTTATTCGTTTTTAATGGTTTTCTAATTTCTTTTTTCTTTGAAATGTAAAATGATGCTATGCCTTGTTGGAAAGGCTTTCCCCCTCTCTCATTCTTAAATTCAGCCTTTCTTTATCCTAGATAAGTAATCTAATTGTTGGAATTAAACTTTTCATATTATTTCTCTTTTAAAAGTGGAATTTGATTAGTTTAGAATACTTTAAACCATTTGGGGATAATTTTTAAGGATAGGAAAATTTGAAAAATGGTCAGCTATGCAAAGGAGGTTATGGCAAAATTTTCTTTAATTTTGTGAAATAGGTTTTATCTTTTATTATTCAAAAAGAGTAATCCCCACCGTTCATGTATTCTAAAAGTGTTACTTTCATTCTAGGCATAGAAAAATGCATAGTAGAAATATTTCTATTATAAAAGTGTTATTTTCATTAAAATTTAATTCTATGCATAGAAAGATACATATTGGTTATTTTTTTATTATTATAAAAGAGTGATTTTCATTAGATTTAAACTCTGCATAGAAAGATGCATATTGGTTTTTTTTTAATATAAAAGAGTGATTTTCATTAGATTTAAATTCTATGCATAGAAAGATGCATATTGGATATATGTTTTTTAATTATAAAAGTGTTACTTTCACCAATATTGATTTTTATGCATAAATAGATGCATAAAAGAATTTTTTTAATTTTTAAAGTGTTACTTTCATCAATATTGATTTTTATGCATAAATAGATGCATAAAAGAATTTTTTTAAATTATAAAAGTGTTACTTTTATCAATATTGATTTTATGCATAAAAATAGATGCATAAAAGAATTTTGTTTATTATAAAAGTGTTACTTTCACCAATATTGATTTTTATGCATAAATAGATGCATAAAAATAGATGCATAAAATAATTTTTTAATTATAAAAGTGTTACTTTCACTAATATTGATTTTATGCATAAATGGATGCATAAAAGAATTTTTTTTATAATAAAAATGTTACTTTCACCAAATTTGATTTTTATGCATAAATCGATGCATAAAAGAATTTTTTTATTATAAAAGTGTTACTTTCACCAATATTTAATTTTATGCATAAAATATTTTTTAATTATAAAAGTGTTACTTTTATCAATATTGATTTTTATGCATAAATAGATGCATAAAAGATTTTTTTTATTATATATAAAAGTGTTACTTTCATCAATATTGATTTTATGCATAAATAAATGCATAAAAGAATATTTTTTATTATAAAAGTGTTACTTTCATCAAAATGGATTTTTATGCATAAATAGATGCATAAAATAAAATTTTTAATTATAAAAGTGTTAGTTTCATCAAAATTAATTTTTATGCATAAATAGATGCGTAAAAGGATTTTCTTTTATATAAAAGTGTTATTTCCATAGAAGTTGGATTTTATGCATAAATAGATACATACAGATTTTTTTTTTCAAATGAGAGTTCTCTTTAATCATTGTTTAAATCCCATGAATATTGGTAAGTGAATAAGTAAATACTCTGTGAGAAGGAAAATTCTACTGTTTCATATTCTCTAGGATGGTAATGAGAGAAAATTCAAAAGATCTATCGAAGTCGAAATTTTAGATAAATGATTAATTTATTCCTCATAGGAATACGTGTTTAGTTTTGAATTCAGTTTTAAGCAAATTACTCAATGAATGAAATTCAGTAAAGTAGTAAATAAAATATTACCCTTCGAGAAAGATAGTTCAGGGAGAACCTTTCCAGAATCGAACCTTGAATCAGAGTATGACCATGACTTAATTTCCTTTTCAAGAAAAGACGATGTGATCAGTTCAGGAAAATTCAATCAAATCACCCCCTGAATCTGAAATTAAATTGAGAACTTTGATTTTGATCTGAAGATCAAGATTACAGAATTCGAGGAATTCTGCTTAGGAATCCAGACCTCTGATATAGAAGTCTTAGGATACGGAATTAAGATATACTCATTATATTCAAAAGAAAATCAAAACTGAAAACTTGCATAGAAACCCTGTTTTCTTAAAGAACTGTCTTTGGTATATGTGTTTTTCTAAGGAAAGTTTGGTTGTAATAGCTAGCGGGGGAGTGTTCAAAGGACGGCTCACGCGGCAAAGACTTGACTAGCCTGGGTATGGTGAAAAATGGTGTGCTTCCGGTACGATGGGTGAGGGCCGACAAAGCGGTCCTTGAGTGAATTGCCAGGACACCTAAGGAGGATCCTGAGGGTTCTGACCAGGGGATGCACGGGCTCGCGGTGCTTAGGACACCCATGCGTATGTCGTGGAAGATATATATATATGTATGATGACGAGAAAATTATTGTAATCTATTACAAGATCTTGTTGCTGACTTACTGGTCTCAGTGGAGAGTCCAGAGTGATACTGTTTTGTGAGAAATAAGGATTGAATCGAAATTTTGAGTTATGACATCTGTAACCAATAATTGTTTGTCTATGGATAGTTTTAAAAGTTAAAGTTTAAAGAGGAGTGTGTGCGTATCTGTATTCTAAAGCAAAAGTTAAGAAAGGCATTCAATTATGGGTGGGTGAGTACTTGTCTGGTTCTACCAATTCTAGTGGTTGGGTAGAGTTTTAATAATACAATTGATCAATAGGAATATGCTTAGAACTCGAGTAGTTAATTAAAAGCCTGAAGACTTCTCTGATGAATAGATCAATGGCTGTGCCTGATTCAATTAGGAAAAAAGCGTTGATTTCTTCAAGTTAAGTCTGTATTAGTTTTCCTTCTATCTGATTTCTTTAAGTTAAGTCTGTATTAGTTTCCCTTCTATCTGATTTAATCTGATTTAATCTGATTTAATTAGATTAAGGTTAGTTCAGTATGTTGACCTTGTTAGAGAAATTCATTAAGAAAATAAAAATGGTGGAATCGTCCCCGTTTTTTGGGCAGGGAAAATTTTCTCGGTTTCGATTTTCGGAATGACCACCAGCTTAGTCTCGTGCCCGGACATTCATGCCCGGACATTCGAGGGCGAGACCCCGAGTAAGAAACCCTGCCCTACACAAGAGGAAGCTACTTTCGCTACTGCTACCATCCGGGAATCCCGATGCACAGAGGGGGCAGTGGGATCTCATAGTTGGTATCAGAGCCCTATTGTAAATTTACGTAGTAACAGAAGCAGAAATTGTTTAAATTTTTAAAGTAAATCTGGGAAATAATGTTTTCACTTGTTAATATTATGTTGAATGAACTTCAAAAATTGAATTGAAAATTTATAGATGGATACCCCGAATCTATCTGGCATTCTTGAACTCTCCCAGAGTCAGGATATGATAGCCTTTGCATTCCAGCACCTCATCAACTCTGCTACGACCCGAGTAAGCAGAGTGAGACTCGCACGTCATTTTGAGAGTCTTTACTTTCCTGATCTTCTTGAGCGACGTCGGTATATGTGGTTCTGTCGAGGACAATGTATTAATGTCAGTACCAGTCACCGTCAAAGGCTTAGATAAAATATTTCCTTAGCCATGATTCTGATAAGACTAGGGCTTGTTCAGCATGTGCAACTCTTTGATCATTCACCCAGGAACTTCAGAATTTCATGCCAAATTTTTAGGCTTCTTAGCTCTGCTTTATCCCTAGAAGTAGAATTACTGCACCTCTTTCTATAATGAATCGTGTGTACCATGGCATGTCTCCTTCACAGTTTCGCTTCTTTATGCGTATACGATTGAGGCAGTGATTTTGGGAGCCGTGATGCTCTATGTATATATCGAAAACTTTTGATAATAAATGATGTTTTACAAAAAAAAATCCAAATTGTTTTCATGATTGTGAATGGCTAATAAAATTATCAAAGTAAGTCTTGTTTCATGAAGTATGATGAAATAATTATTTGTTTAAAGAATAAATCACAAAAATTAAATAATCATAAATCTGTTATCAAAGTTAAGTTGACCAAAATCTCGTTTTGTCAGAGTCATGAGGCGCGGCTGTGCAAGGAAACCAGATCCTCTAATCGATGACGAAGAGTTAGATCCGGATGTAAGCCCTACACAGATCTCAACCTGGTCCCTTCAAGGGTGAAGTGGAGCAGTTAGGTGAAGTAGTGGAAAAGTGGATTGAGGTAATGGAGGAATACTTTGATGTAACTGGCTACAATGAGAGAAGCAAGATGGCTCTCGCCAGGTTAAAGATTGTGGAAATGGCTAAGGTTGCTTGGAAGAACCACTGTGAGACTAACCGTCTCGATCGGAATACCCAAACCTGGACCGATCTTAAAGCTTACCTCAGAAAGAGGTTTTGTCCTTCGGGCTTCCTTGAAACTAAAATGAATGAGTTCTTGGAACTAAATTAGGATAGCCGGATAATTAAAGAGTACCATCAGGCTTTTGCCCTTCTCCTCAAATATTCCCCGCAATTGGATGAAGACCAGCTGATGGCCAGATTCATTCGAGGAATGAACGAGCCATTGGACACCTTAGTGAAGAATGCCAAACCTGTCTCAATGGCCGAAGCAGTAAGAATGGCAAAGGACTTTGCCAAAGCCTTTGTAGTTAAGGTCTCATCGAAGCCTGCACCATCTAATTTTAAAAGATTCCAAACCCCGGGAAGTACTTCAAACTTTCCTCCCCCAAAGACACAGCAAGGCGCAAATCAAAATCAGGATACTAGGAGATTCAGAACTGAAGGAAGACCCTTCCCACAAAACACTTTCTCAAGAGCCCCACCTCTTTCAAGGATTCAGAGGGATGAGCTCAGAAGTGAGAACCGGTGTTTTGGATGTCAGGGTTTTGGTCACCAGCTGAAAGACTGCCTGACTCCTGCCATGTCAAGGGGACAGGGAAGTCAAGGATCGAGAGTGCAGAGACCAACCCCTTCCTATCAGTCAAATCAAGGTCCATCTCATCAAAATCAGGGCAATCCCAGGAGAACTCCAGCTCAGCCATCTGCCTCTGTCCAGAGTAGCCTCAGAACTCCTTCCCAGAACTGGGGCAGCTAAAGAGAAAGAGTTCCGCCTCAGACTGCAGTAGCCAGAGCAGTCACAATAGCAAAAGTAGTGGAAGAGGAAAGAGGACAGATTTATGCAGTAATTGAAAACCAAGGGCCAAATCGCCAATTCTCCATCATCCATACTCTAGCTGAGTATCAGGGTAAGCCTTTTAAGCTTTTGATTATTCAGGCACTACTCATTCTTTCATTTCCCTGGGATGCTTACGTAAGCTAGTCTTAGAACAAAAATCAGGGAAACCTATGCAAGTTGAATTGGCCAGTGGGAAGATTCTTTTCACTCACCTTGAGATAGATTGTATTCAATTCAATCTAGATGGGATTTAATTGACTATCAGTTCAGAGTTATACCTTTGGGAGTTTTCGATGAGATCCTTGGAATGGATTGGCTCCACAAAAATCAAGCTGACATTCACTGTCATAATGGAAGCATTTCCTCTCGTAACCTTCACGGAAATAAAGTTCAAGGAACCGGAGTTTCAGGATCCCCAAGTCTGCAATTAGTAAAGGCTTCTAAGTTACTAAAAGGACTTAGAAAGAAGCAACTCATTTATGTTGTCAAAATGAATCCAGTAGACACAAAGTTAAAAGCTAAAGAACCTGAATGGTTAAATGAATATTATGATTTATTCCTAGTAGAATTATCAGAGATGCCTCCAATTTGGGAAGTAGATCATGTGATAGAATTGATCCTCGGAGCTCAACGACGAGTAGCCCTGCGCATGTACAAAATGCCAGTTCCTGAAGCCATCGAACTCAAGGAACAGCTTATAAAGCTGTTAGAGCAAGGGTTTGTAAGACCCAGTGTTTCACCTTAGGGTGCACCAGTTCTCTTTCTTCAGAAAACGAAAGATGGAATGCTAAGACTCTGTGGTGTGGACTACAGAGGTCTCAATCAGCTGATAGTTAAGAATAAGTATCCTATCCGCAGAATTGATGAGCTTCTAGACAGGCTAAGTGGAGCCCAGATATTCACAAAGATAGATCTCAAATCAGGGTATTATCAGATCAGGATTAATGAGCAAGATACCCCGAAGACAGCCATCAATACTCGGTATGGGCATTATGAATTCACTGTCATGTCGTTTGGATTGACAAATGTCCCAGCTACATTCAATCGCTTAATGCAGGACATTCTCAGAGAATACTTGGATGATTTTGTTCTTGTTTTCTTTGATGATATTCTGATTTACTCAAAGAATGTAGCTGACCATGAAGCTCATGTCAGAAAAGTTCTTGAGATTCTAAGGAAGCACCAACTCTTTGCAAAAAAGAGCAAACGCACTTTCTCTGTGGACCATGTTGAATACTTGGGCTTTTTGGTATCCAAAGATGGAATTTCTCCAGATTTCGCAAGCACTCATAGATTGGCTTGAACCTAAGTTAGTGAAAGAAGTCAGAGGATTCTTGGGATTGACTTGTTGGTATAGAATTTTTATACCAAAGTATGCTCTCATAGCTTCCCCCCTGACTAATCTTCTCAAGAAGAATATCCGGTTTCAATGGTCTTCCAGGTGCCAGAGAGCTTTTGATAAGCTAAAGACTGCCTTGGTAACCAATCTCGTTTTGAAGTTGCCAGATTTCTCTCCACCCTTCTTTGAGGTAGTATAACGGATGCCAGTGGTTTTACCCTGGGAGGTGCACTCATGCAAGAAGGTCATGCAATGTGGCTATTGGGTCAAAGATTCACTTTGATGACAGATCATCAGAGCTTAAAGTGGATCTTCACTCAGAAGGATCTCAACATGCGCCAAAGAAGGTGGATGCAGACCCTACAGGAATTTGATTCTGAAATCAAGTATTGCCCAGGTAAAGAAAATGTGATAGCAGACGCCCTCAGCAGAAAAGCCTCCTTGCTTGCAATTACTGTAGTGTCAAATCCCTTGATTATTGAATCAAGACAGAAGATCATGCAGGATAGATTCTTTGGCCCTATTGCTACCCTACTTATGCAGGAAAGCAAAACTCCACAGGAGTTGAACCGAGCTCAAGGGTACAGCCTCGATGATGGAATTATGTATTATAATCGCAGGCTATGCATTCCCAATGATGAGGGAACTAAGGGTCAAATTCTGAATGAAGCCCATGACAGTCTTATTGTAGGACATCCAGGTTTCATCAAAACCTACATGTCTGTGAAGAAAAGCTTCTTTTGGCCTGGTCTAAAAAAGGATGTACTTAATCATGTACGTCAATGTCTGACCTGTCAGAAAGTTAAGGCCGAGAGAGAGTAAAAATGCCTGGGAAGTTACATCCATTAGACATCCCCCAGATGAAGTGGGAATGTATCAGTATGGATTTTATTACTGGATTACCTTCAGTGCAATCAGATTACAACTCCATCTTTGTGGTAGTTGATAGACTAACCAAAGTTGCCCATCTGATTCCAGTAAAAGAAACCTACACTGTAGTGGATGTTTCTAGAGTGTTCCTTAAGGAAATCTTCAGATTGCATGGCCTACCCAGGAGAATAGTAAGTGATCGAGATCTCAAGTTCATGTTAAGATTCTGGACTGCATTTTTCGAAGCAGTAGGAACCTTCTTGGATCTTATCATAGCTTACCACCCCCAAACCGATGGTCAAACTGAAAGGGTGAACCAAGTAATTGAAGATATACTTCGGTCATACTGTGGAGGGAACCCAAGAAGTGGCTAAGCTATCTGCACCAAGTCGAATTTGCCTACAATGCTTCTTATCACCGAAGTATTGGGATGAGCCCTTTCAAAGCTCTGTATGGACAAGATTGCTTAACTCCATTAACTTGGTCCGACCCATTGATTAGGGTCGAGATGTTGAGATAGATGCTTCACGACATGGAGCAGCAGATGCAGTCAATTCGTAAAGATATAAAAGCTGCCCAAGATGGACAAAAGCAGTATGCAAATAAGAAGAGGACAGACGGAAAATTCGAAGAAGCAAATATGGTCTTCATTCAAGTACTTCCTAAAAGAAGTTCTCTATCTCTTGGGAAGTACAAGAAGTTATCCCCCAGATATTGTGGACCATATCTGATCACAAAGAAAGTAGGTGACTTAGCCTATGAGCTTCTTCTGCCTCCTCATCTCAAAGTACATAATGTATTTCATGTCAGCCTTCTTAAAAAGTATATACCAAGCCCGAATCATGTGCTTGATGATGAAATCTTAACTTCTTTAACCCAAGGGCAGATGGAACTCCAACCTGAAGAAATCCTTGATGTTCGAGAAAAGGTTCTCAAGAATAGAATTCTGAGAGAGTTGTTGGTCAAATGGAAGTTCTATCCTTTTGAAGATGCCACCTCGGAGAAAGAAGCCAAAATGTTGCAGGATTACCCCCAGTTTGCAAGATGAGGACATCTTGCGTTTTTCAAGTGGGAGGGAATGTAAGATTCCTCCCCAACCCCTAAAGATGTCCAGTATCTTCCTCTGTAATCAAATCCCTCTGCAGAAATATAAAAGATCTTGTTTCTACCTGTTTTTGCATGGAGAGAGAAAATGTTCTAGAGAGAGGTTATTCAGATTTTAGATATTTTTGGATGGAAAATGTTCTAGAGAGAGGTTATTTAGATTTTAGATATTTTTGGATGGAAAAATATCTCTTCTTATTAAAATAAATTCCCCCGAAACAGAAGCTCAAAAAGATTTTTAGAAGGTTCATTATAAATCAATTATAATCTGTTCAAAAGGCCTTATCCTAAGGGTCCAGATTTTTAAAAAAACTTAAATTAAGGTTGTGAGGGGCCATTCAGTTTCATCCAAATGTAGGGAGGAGATAAATAGAAGAAATAAAGAAACTCCCCCCAAAAATGAGTAAATACTCACATAAGATGAAGAGTGGACTAAGGACCAAAGGAAATACTAAAAAAAATTTTTTTTGACACCTCAGAGTGGGGATTCCCCCTCATGAAGGAGGCGCCTATTTCACATGTGTGGTGGAGTTTTAAATTCTCAAATATTGAGATATTTCATCTCTCCTCTCTCTTAATTCAAGTCTAGCTCCAAAAAGTAAGCTAAACTGACCCAAAATGGTCAAAAATTGACCAAACTGATATGGAAAATTCTAGAATCAATTTTCTTGGTTAGAAGCTGACTTTTTCCTATAAATAGAAGCCTCCCCCTTTGTAGAAACTTAATAGTGACTGTTACTCTACTCCTTCCCAAAGCCAAAAACTGTTACTCTACTCCTCCCTAGAGGCAAAAACTGTGAATTTCTTATCAATTCATTAGTTTTTGACCATTCCCTCTTCTAAAGAATTGGTGGCCACTCTTGCTGCAAAAACAAGAGTAGATCCCTCAAACCATTAAGCCAAAGGAAAGCTCTCAGAAATTCATGTAAGCTAGAAATCCTACTTTTTCTTTATTCTTTTTTAATGGTTTTCTAATTTTTGTTTTCTTTGAAATGTAAAATGATGCTATGCCTTGTTGGAAAGGCTTTCCCCCTCTCTCATTCTTAGATTCAGCCTTTCTTTATCCTAGATAAGTAATCTAATTGTTGGAATTAAACTTTTCATATTATTTCTCTTTTAAAAGTGAAATTTGATTAGTTTAGAATGCTTTTAAACTTTTCATATTATTTCTCTTTTAAAAGTGAAATTTGATTAGTTTAGAATGCTTTAAACCATTTGGGGATAATTTTTAAGTGACTTAAATGGTCAGCCATACAAAGGAGGTTAAGGCAAATTTTTTAAAATTTTATGAAATAAGTTTTATCTTTTATTATTCAACAAGAGTAATCCCCACCGTTTGTGTATTCTTAAAGTGTTATTTTCATTCTAGGCATAGAAAAATGCATAGTAGAAATTTTTTTATTATAAAAGTGTTATTTCCATTAAAATTAAATTTCATGCATGGAAAGATGCATATTGGTTATTTTTTTATTATTATAAAAGAGTGATTTTCATTAGATTTAAATTCTATGCATGGAAAGATGCATATTGGTTTTCTTTTTAGTATAAAAGAGTGATTTTCATTAGATTTAAATTCTATGCTGCATAGAAAGATGCATATTGGATATATTTTTTTTATTATAAAAGTGTTACTTTCACCAATATTGATTTTTATGCATAAATAGATGCATAAAAGATTTTTTTAACGATAAAAGTGTTACTTTCATCAATATTGATTTTTATGCATAAATAGATGCATAAAAGAAATTTTTTATTATAAAAGTGTTACTTTCACCAATATTGATTTTATGCATAAATAGATGCATAAAAGAATTTTTTTAATTATAAAAGTGTGGCATGATGTGCAACTGAACCACATGATGTGCAATTGCTCTCCACACAAGGCATCCTATGGAAATTGGCATTCTCTGTGAATTCACACAAAAGAGAGTGTGGATGAAATCACGAGGACTACGAGGCAACTCTCTATGCCCACTAAGAGAACGAAACACATCATAAAAAAGTTGGAACTCAACATGGTAGTGACATGTGTCACGCTGTCGTGAGTACCTCACAAACCAAGGCTTACACCCCTCAAATTACCTTTACCCAATTTTAAACTCTGGATATGATGCCACAAACTGGGAATACAACTCTGTTTGGATCATTTCAAGAAAGCAAGCACTATGATCAATGAACACTCCTCTTGTCACTCTGATACAAAGTTTTCTTGAAAACTAGCGAGGCACGATAATTTTCCTCCCAAAAAATATGTATCAAGGCTCTAGTGGTTTCATCTAGTAGGCGATCATGCCTAGCTATACGACCGCTACTCGCCCACAAAGCACCAACCTCATTGGCATCTAAACTTTGCCATCTAATAGGCCTAACTCTAAGTGCGTGTGGTGTTATGGAAAGGATGTGAGATGTGGCACTCACCTTATCCTTCATTTGGGAGCTACTCATGGCTGCACAATAGCCTGTCGAGTAGCCATAGCATCTACATAGTTCCTTTTCTTGTTAACTGTATAGGAACAACGAACACTTTGTAGCACCGCCATGCCAGCTCTCCTCTCTCTTTGACCTCCAATGTCAGAAAGCGCCCCACAGTTGGCCATGTTGGGCCAATCGATCAAAGCATCAATAAGCACGCATGCCTATGTGATGAAGGAGGTAGGTCTTTGAAATAGGATTGGAAGATTGCATGGGCACGACGATGCGCCCCTGACTTTGATAGTTCTTTCCTATCCACACTATGGGCACCCAAAGGAGAGGGGATGGGTTCTTGTGGAAGAGAAGGGGGCTTAAGAAGGGCGGGTTCATGTGGATTATCTAAACTAAGGGGTAATGGGGGAGAAGAGGGCGGAGGGAGAGGAAGTGAAAGAGGAGGAGCAAGGCTTGGATCATCGCGAAAGGAAGGTGTTGCTCATTGACGTGCTCTCCACTCTCTCTTTCTCTCACGAGCTACCCTTTTCGTCTCCTCCTCTTGAACTTGGTGAATGAGGGGAAGTCTAGTCCTATCACGTTTCCGACTCCTACGACTTTGAGAACCCATTCTCAAGGAAGATAAGAGAGAAAAAATTATGAAGGCTCAATGATGGGATAATACTAGAGATAAGTGTGGGATAGTACTAGAGATGTGTGATTATATAGGAAAAATAGGTTATCCACTTCAAATCTCATTGGATTTTCTATCTAAGATTGATTGGATAATTAAGATAAATATAAAGATAATTAAAGATAAATTATCATTCACTTAAAAATTAATATTATTAATAATAAATATTTACAAGTCTAAATATTTATCATTACTAGATATATAAATTTATCTTTTGTTTTATAATTATATAACTGTATTTTCTTTTATAATGTATTTTTTTCAAATTTTATTCAAAGGTTTATCCTACACATAAAATATTTTCAAGAAATATTAAATTTAAAAACTAAAATTTTTAAATTAAATAACATAAACTTTAAAAATAATAATATTTATCTAGTTCTAAAATATAATCTTTTAAAATTAATTATTATTTTAAATTTTATATTTTATTTCTCTTTTTTTAAAAAATACTAAAAATATACTAAATTAACTTTTTCAAAAATATATTTTTGAAAAAAAATGGGAAGGTGGGAAGGAGGTGCCACGTCTCATATGCATACATGACATGTGGCATTTTCTTAACATGTGGCACTATTATGGTTGATGTGGCAATCCATGATGTGGCATGCCATGTCAACAAGTGTGGGGTGGCAAGAAGATGTGGCATTAATGAATGACTAGGATGATGAGGTGGGGAGTCAACTAGGTTGACCATGTTAACATGGAGGGTGGAGGTGGCAAGGTGAGGTGTCAAGGTGCTTATGTGGATCCTCTCCAAGCTGATGTGGACATAAAGTGGCATGCATATATAAGATTTGTGTCTACCCAAGCCTCACACATGGCATAATATCTAGGCTTTGAAGTTTACCAAGGCTAGATTTCCAAACCTAACTAGGATTGCTTTTAGACTTGAAAAGGGGAGAGTGGACACAATATGGGAATTTTCACTTGGGAGGATTGAAAATGAACCTTCCCATACTCAAATTAAGCCAAATGTTTTTAATAAATTCATGGCAAGTATATTGATCCTTGGAGTTTTTAGATTGAAAGATTCAATATTTGATTTTCTAGAATTAAATTACAATTGATTTTCTAGAATCTACAAAAATCTAACTGTTAGATTTGTAATTTTACCTTAGACCCACATTCTACTAATCTTCCCCAATCTAATCGTCACTAGATCTATACAGATTGAGCATTTTAAATGGTAGATGTGGTGGGAGAACAAAATAGTATGTTTTTTAACAATTCTAATGCTTTTTAAATAATATAAAAAATAGTAGAATACATCAAAAAATTACTTGATAGATCAAGTTAAGCTCTATGTTATTTGAATTTGTGATATGCAAAGTGGGAACATCATATGAGTAATAATGTAAAAGTTGTAGGCAATTTACAATCATTTAGTGTAACTGTCCAAACCTTTGACATGGCCTGTATACAATTTTGGTTCCCAAAGAAAAGGGGATTTGTAATTATTGGATATTCGATCAGATTATAGTTTTAGGTGCCCAACTTTGCATATGATGTTTCATTAAAAGACCTTGAATTGAAACTCTTTGGCTAACTTGGAGAGATTGGCTATTCTTGAAAAAATGCCTATTTTCAGTCTAAACCCAAGGGCGCCCACTAAACAAAACTAGATAACCTCATCTTGTAACCACCCTTCAAATGATGTATAACAATAGGGTATGTTGAATTTTACCTCGAGGGGGGGGGGGGGGGGAAGGGAGGGAGGGAGGGGAGGGGAGGGGTTCACATAAGAATCTGTAAGCGTAAGTAGTGTATTGAGATAAGTTTTCATGCCCAACTTAATGTGAAGGTGAGTACCATAAGACCCTTATTTGGTAGATATTCATCAAGTCCTTACACTAAACTAGCTATAATTGGCTTATACTCAGTTGAGTGACTTTTCATTCTCCAATTAAGCAGCCATCTGAACCATAATCAATGAGGTTCATTTCAAGGTCACATACATGATCTTGATCATTTTTTAGATTATCTTGCCCTAGTTTATGCCAAGTGTGCACAACTTTTTATCGTTTGTGTGGACTCGGACTTAAATTAGTCTTTTTTGGTATCAAAATTTAGCCTTCTTTTTGCTTTGCATGGTTTGTTACTGCTAAATAATTCATGTACTAGATATCATATTATTTTGAGCATTGGTTATACAAAAAATAGTGAATTGTAAAAATAAAGCATTTTCAAAGTTTATTTGGTTGTGTTAGCCTAGCCTATACTAAGAAGAGCCCCTGGCTAGGGTTGCCAGAATGACATAAGACTTAGTATGGTTAAGCTCCTTCATGAAACAAACTGCTATACTTGGCCCTATTAGATTCTAAGGTGACTTAGTCCATGATTAGGTCAGGCGTAAACAAATTTTTGACTTGTGAATCACTTAGTGAAATCTTTACCAAGTGGTCACTTGGAGGGCTTAAAAAACATAGCAAAAGTGGTCAAAATATGTTGAGGTTTTTGCTATGTTTTTGAAGCCCTCCAAGTGGTCACTTGGAGGGCTTCAAAAACATAGCAAAAGTGCCCAAAATATGTTGAGGTTTGGTACACAACAAGTCGTTCTACACACATGTTAAGCTGTGCACGTATCTTATAAGGCTAGACTCTTCAAAGAGCCAGGCATGGAGAACTTTTTTATTTTTGGTCGCTCTTGAAATAGCCCCTCATTGTCAAAACCAAACTTGAGATCTACTTCTCCAATCAAGGTAATCAAGTAGTCAAAATTCATCTACAGATTCCAAGCTTTCCATTTTTATACTTAGATGAGAAAACGAGGTTGAAAGTATTAGAATTGAAGCTAAAGAAATCTTCACAACACAAGTGGAAGGAAAGTAGAAGTTTAACAAGGGATAGATCCCAATCACAGAGTAGTGCAAGGTGCTCATGAGAGAACGAGGTTGGCTGACCGACCCAACAACACTACTTTAAGAGCATCACAGGAGGGTCAAAGAATATGATGCCACATGGGAGGAATAATCCCATAAATAATTTGTATGTGTAATTCCACCAAGCGAGATCTGATGCTTATGTATAAATAGTTCAAGGCCGCGACTTAAAATATTGAATGACATTGTTAATATGCTAATGATACAGGAGAAATTTATGCACAATCACACTTGGCGTTTAGTTGATAAACTCATTGACTAACACCTTGTGAGTTGTTGTAAGTGGGTCCTATGGAGAAAGCTTATTGGTGACGACTCTATCTCTCAATACAAAACTTGATTGGTTACACATGGCATCACCTAAGTTTGCAACAAAAGGTTTGTCGAACATATTCTCTAATTCTCAACATGCCTTCTTTTTGCATTCTTGTTCCTCTTACAACTCATTATATTAATTGATACATACATCAAATGGATTGGATGTACGTTTACTTTCAATATCAACAATGTTAAAAACTCACTCTCTATTGTAAAAAAAAAAGCTTAGCTATCTTTAATATTAGCAAATACATTTTTTAACAAGTTTACATAAAGTTGTTAAAAATGGTCAAAAAAAAATCCTTGAAGTAGGTCCAACGAATGTGATAATCATGAGAGAAATTGCCACAAATCCATCAAAATACAAGCTTCCAAAGGTCAGCTCATGTATTTGCGATACTAAATGCTTAATATATATCTGCAGTATAAAAACTCATGAACTGTCTGAGCAGAAGATTATATTAAGATGAACACAAGCACTTAGATCTCTTAGATTATCCTTTCTAAGCTAGATCAGAGTGCCTTACGCAAGATTGGGGAGCTTAGTACACTAAGACGGGTTAGAGGGTTTGGGTACCTCAACTCCTGAGAGCAATTCCGGTACAATGAGTGATTCCTCCTCCGCTACTTCTTGGATGGGGCAAAGGGTCTGCATCTTCTTGGACATGGCTTTGGGAGAGCGCCTTTTTGTGTTATTAAGAGAAGGTACTGAAGGAGAAAGGGATGATGATGGCCTGGAGTTGGTGGTGCACTTTGCCTTCCTTCCGTTCACGGCTTGTTGCGGCGTGTCTTCTTCATGCAGATCGGCATAAACGGCTCGGAGGCAGGAGTCATCTAGCAGAAGTTGGCCAAACAGGATGTACTCGGGCATGCCAAAGCTCATAGAACCCATGATGAAAGCTAGGTCGAAGCTGTGGAAGGGAACCCAGAGTCTCTCTCTCTTTCACGCACGCGCGCGCACGGCTAGGAAGTTGTGGAAGGGAACCCAGTCTCTCTCTCTCTCTCTTTCACGCACGCGCGCACGTGCGCGCTCTCGCTCTCTCTCACGCACACAGACAACAAGAGTCTCTCTCTCTCTCTCGCGCGCGCACACACACTCTCTCTCTCTGTCTCACGCAATGACCAGTCAATGACTTCGTAAATGTTATTTTTTATTTTTTAATAAAACTTTGGCGTTAGAAGCGGGCTTAGTACCCATGGGACCCCCCTTATCCCACAAAGCAGGGGCAAGGCTTCAATCAGAACACAAGGGCAAGGCATCAATCGAGGTAGCCAGCAGGGTTCGAACCCATGACCTGGGTTTTGACAACGAAACACCTTAGCGACTGAGCTACCGTCCGTAAATATTATTTTTGAATGGACCAGTCAATGACTTCGTAAATGACACAGACAACAAGACAACAAGAGAAAAGCAATGACCAGTCAATGACTTCGTAAATGTTATCTTTTGAATGGACCAGTCAATGACGCTCGCGTGAAACGTCACCTCCATAATGGGGCATTTTTTCTTTACAATTTGGAAAGACACCTTTGGTAATTTTTTTGAAATTAAAGCCTTTCTTTTGAAGGGTTGGAAATTCTAGGCACATCCATATTTGATTAATATAATATGTTGTAAACGAAGTTGCATTATTTTTTCAGCCACATGGATCAACCTATATATATATATACATATACACTTTTTTTGTAGTAATTCTTATATTACCAATGGGAAACCTCATTGCGAGGTGAAAACCCATAAACTAAGCATCATGATAAAACTGAGGCCCCTTTGTAGGGGCCATGGATGTGACTACCTAGAAGTAGTCAAAGAAGGCTATACACATACACACACATATAATATAGCTCATTATTTTTTTTAGCTACGTGGCCCAATATATAAATTTACAAACAGATACATACACTCCATTTCATTTCAATATGAAGCTCGAAGCAAATTTTAAGATTTATAAAAGACATATGGCACCCCTTCTGGTAATGTTTTTTGGAATGATCTTGTATGAAAGTGGTAGCCTACTTATGCAATCCTCCTAATAATTTCAATGTAGAAAATCATGTAAAACACTAAAAACAAACAACTTTACTCACATGTTTTGATCTTTTCTCACTTGTGTGCTTGACTTGAGAGAGAGAGAGAGAGTTCTTTAATGTGTGCTCAATCCAATTCGAGGAGAGAGAGAGAGAGAGAGAGAGAGAGAGAGAGAGAGAGTTCTAATTTAATGTGTGAGCTCAGTCCAATTCGAGTCGAGAGAGAGAGAGAGAGAGAGAGAGAGAATGAGTACTTTGATATTGTATGTATGTATATGTGTGATGAAGAGAATGTGGGGGAGAGGGAGAGCTTCAAACCCTAGTAAGCAAACACACACACACAAGAAAGAGCAAGACACAAGAGAGAGATGGATAGCTCAATTTTCTTCTATCTTCTTCTTCTCTACTCAACCAACATAATATGAAGATAAGAGTACACACTATATGGGTTAGTACTCAACTACTACAACATACAAGGGTCAATCCGTAATGTGAACCCGACTAAATGAGTTGGCACTATAACTATGCCAGTCTCTAGTAATCCAAAATGGCTATCACACAGCCTGTCATCCCACTGGCTGTATATCACCCATAATCTCACTAACCATGCTAGTGGTGTAGATGCGGAAGCTATCACCCAGGCGAGTCATCAATGTCCGTCGTAGTACTAGTTGAGCTTGATATCTTAACACTCCCCCTCGAGCTCAACTCCACACACTACACTCCAAGTAAGCTCCTAAACCTATGGAGCTTCTCTGTGCCCAATGCTCACAAAGTGATAATGCACCTCAATGTGCCTCGTTCTAGCATGGTATACTGGGTCACTAGCCAATTGTATGCTACTCATGTTGTCACAATATATAACACCTTCCCTATCGGGCTCTCCCATATCACCAAGTAGCTTCTAAAACCAAGCTACCTCACAAGCTGCCATAGCACCACCCCTCTACTCTACCTCTATACTTGACAAGGCAACTGTTGGCTGCTTCTTTTACTGCTCTAACTCACAGTAGCACTTCCAAATGAGAACATAAAACCACTGGTAGATCTCCTATCTGTAATACTACTAGCTCAATCAACATCTGTGTACCCATCCAACTGTATCTTTGTACTGGCCTCATAGAAAAGTCCATAATCAATTGTGGACTTTATGTACCTAAGGATCCGTCTAGCCGCATCCACGTGTGGCTTCCTAGGGGCCTGCATGAATTGACTCACAAGTCGCGAACAATATAGCTCAAGTCTAGCCTTGTAATAGTCATGTAGATCAAACTACCCACTATGAGCATGTATGTAGTGGGGTCCTCCAAAAGCTCACCTGTATCTACTACGGAAAGCTTTGTGTTCTGCTCCAATGGCACTGAAATAGACTTATAGCCTGTCATAGCATACTTGGACAACATGTCCAAGCCATACTGTCTCTGCAATAACAAAATACCATGAGGTGATCTTACCACCTCTATGCCCAAGAAATACCGCAGCTCACCCAAATACTTCATCTCAAACTTCTGCTTCAAAATCATCCTGACATCATCTATGTCTGCATCACTATCACCAGTGATAATCAAGTCATCCACATAGATTACTAATAGCATGATCCCTCTATCTTTCTTTTTCACATATAGTGAAAAACCTGCGACGATGAATATATGAAATCCAATGGTAACAAGATGCTCCTCGATCTTGTTTGACCATGCTGTGGGTGCCTGCTTCAAGCCATACAAGGCTTTGTTTTGCTTTTGTGAAGTGTATGTGATTGATGAAAGTTGATGGGTTATTCATATGCAGGTAACCAACTCGTCACTAGTCGCTTCCATTTTGAGCCTTACTTGTCATGACTAATGGGCTTTCATTGAAAGCAATCGATTCAAAGATAAAAGTGAAATCTCTTGAGTCCCTAACTCAAGGCGCTGTGAGCCAATAATAATATTTGCTTCGAGCTCCATATTGAAATGAAATGTGATAAAATTTGTGGTGCTTATGCTAGATCAAAATGTGTGGAGGAGAGAGAGACCCAAAATACAAGAAAAGATCTTGCTTATTAAGTTGCTCAAAATACAACTAAGCTTCATGCACATACAAATGCCTTTGGTATGTGCCTTTTAAGAGGCTTGCTAGTGGCCTAGGGTTAGGTGGCTCCCTTAGGACCATTCACACCCACACACCTTTTACACCCTTGTTCACTAAGGCTCCAAGGCCTATATCTTAATACCCCCTCCTCAATACCAGCTATGAAAAAATGAGCTTGGAATGGGTGGTATTGGACATATGAAAGAAAAAAAACTTGCCTTTATAACATTAGGCTCACAAGAATGTTCATGGTGGTGTGGTTATCTAGGACTTACAACTATGTTCCTAGAGCCTTAGAGGCTAATACAATGGTGGTGTGGTTATCTAGGACTTACAACTATGTTCCTAGAGCCTTAGAGGCTAATACAATGATGCCATCTAAGTCTTTATTTGATGTCGATGAAGATGTACACCTTAATGATGGTGCACCCAACTCTTTGTGCTTGCTTGACCTCTTGTAGTTGACATTCTTTGGACATACATGCCATTGCTTCCACATGCTTTCCACGACCATTCTCACACAATGATCAATACAAGGCTGCCACCCTTGCTTAAGTGGTTTGCATATAGGTGTTCCTTCAACATGCTTGATGCATATCATACCTCCTCCATGGGCAATGAGGGAATTCCTTAGAGTAATGGTTATGAGGTAGATTTATATGGGAAAGGGAAAGGGAGGGTCTTACCACTTGCCTTATAGATTGGTCAAGAGCAGTGTCTACTCCATAATTACAACAATAGCTTTTGTGCATGTTGGTTACATGATACCCATTAGGGTTTGAAAGTACAAGCTTAATGAAAGTGAGTAAGTATTTGAGGTAAATGCTCAAATTAATAAGGCACATCATTCTTGGCTCAAGAAGGTGAGGGCTGTTGAAATATACAAGTGAATAGGGTGTGTGTGGGAACAAGCTCTTGGATAGAAGCTGTAAAAGAGGAGATGTAATTGTGAAAGAACCTGTGAAAAGGTTAGAAGAATCTACTGGGAGAGAATAATGGGTAGCATGAGGGAATTTAGGAGTGTGGAGTTATTCTGGGAGATATTCAGGGAAAAGAGAAGAGGTGGAGAGAATCAGGCAAGAGGTGGAGATATTCAGGGAGTGAATCATGGAGAAATCAAGGGGATTTGATGCTTGATGTAAACACTATAAATTGAGGCATAGCCCTAATGAGAATTTGATGGTTTTTGAGTATCCATGCCTACATTAATCTATGTGCTAATTATTCACTAATTACATCTTAATCACTTGCTAATCACTTTGTTAATTATGCTGATTCTAGTGTTTGATCCACCATAGCTCATCATTTTGCTCAAATTTCAACATGGTATCAGGGCCATGCCTAGAATCAACCAGATTTATGAGCCCATT
The DNA here is from genome assembly GCF_041138505.1 of Cibotium barometz. Classification (NCBI taxonomy): domain Eukaryota; kingdom Viridiplantae; phylum Streptophyta; class Polypodiopsida; order Cyatheales; family Cibotiaceae; genus Cibotium; species Cibotium barometz. The sequence goes on along the minus strand of NC_141065.1, from coordinate 22,453,236 downwards.
AGTGAATTAATTAGGATTAGTAAAATAATTAGCAAAAAATCAAATTTTTAGTAAGCTTTCACTCTTCCCCTTCACCCCCAGCCAGTGGAGGGTCTCTAGCATCTAGCACAGTTAAAATTAGGTCTTGTGCTTCTAACACAAGCTAGCTAAGGTCCTTAGCTTCAAGCCCATCCACTCCACGCAGCAAACCGCCGTCAGGATGCGCTGATTTTCGCTAATTGCTGGGCGCCGTTTTTCTGAAGGAGAATTAAGATTCCTACTTGCTCAGTTCAAATGTCTTCAATTCCTCTTAGCACAAAGGGTAATCAAGCATGCTCTACAAGCTGGTGAAGACAGAAATCAATTTCATCAAGTCTACAGAGAGATCAAAGCTCTTCATCAAATCTGCAAGTGACTTTGGTAAAACAGAGATTAAGCTTTCATTATTTGGTCAAATCTTGTGTTTCTTGGCTTAATCCTCTACTAGACTCATTGCTATTGATGCCTTTGAAAGCATTTGAGCTCATTTGAAGTGGAAGGCACCAGATCTGGGCTCCCCGCATACTCTGTTTTCTGCACACAAACCAGAGCATTAATTTGCTAATCAGTGATTAATCAGTGCTAATCATTGTACTTTGGTGCAATTGAGGGTTCAAATTAACCATTAGGTATCTGATACAGATCCTTGAAGCTTCAGATTGCAAATCGGAGTTGGTTTGATACTCCAACCATCTCGTACAAATTGGTTACTCTCAATTTAATGTAATTTCTGGTGATTTTATGCTAATAAAATTGTTGTAATCATCTATTAAACACCAGATTGAGTTGTAAAAGGGTAGACACTGCCCTTGAATCTTGAATTTGGATCAAGAGGTAAGACCCCCTTCACATCACCATGAATTCAGCACAGGAAATAGCCAAATTTAATGGAGAACAGTTTTATACATGGCAAACAAAAACCATGTATATACAATGCCAAGAAATGTTTATCAAAAACATGACCATCAACAAGGTAGAGCTCTTAGGGATGCTATGCTCAACCTTAAAACTCATCTTAGAAGATGAAATTGCTGAGTATGCAGCGGAATAACATGCCTTGGGCTTGGGGAATGAGAGCATATGACTTATGACATGCCTATGCCTCTTACAAACAAGAGCCTCAAGGGTGATACACAAAAACATTAAAGATGAGCACTTAGTGTACATGTGCCCAAACGCAGAAGAAACGGCACCGGCCTGCTCAAAGCTTAGTGCCGGCCTGCTCAGCGAGAAAACCTAGCAATTGATGGTACGAAGCTGAGCGCCCAGGAGTCTTCTTGAACTTCCTAGTTGAAAGCATGTCGAGATTTGTCCTCTTCAAGCTGCTGGAAGGCCTCCACTGAGACTGGGGTAGATGAGATGCACTCTAAAAACCATTTTTTTAAACCTATTCTACACCTTGCACGTTGCCTAGCTCTAGATACCATGATAAAATTCGTGGTGCTTATGCTAGATCAAAATGTGTGGAGGAGAGAGAGACCCAAAATACAAGAAAAGATCTTGCTTGTTAAGTTACTCAAAATACAACTAAGCTTCATGCACATATAAATGCCTTTGGCATGTGTCTTTAAATAGGCTTGCTAGTGGCCTAGGGTTAGGTGGCTCCCTTAGGACCATTCACACCCACACACCTTCTACACCCTTGTTCACTAAGGCTCCAAGGCCTATATCTTAATAAAATGGAGCATGTGTATGTGTTTGTAAATTTATATATTGGGCCACGTAACTGAAAAAAATATTGCGTTGTATTATGTGTGAGTGTGTGTGTCCCCTACAAACGGGCCTCAATTGTATCATGATGTTTTGCTTGTGGGTTTTCACCTCGCAATGAGGTTTCCCAATAGAATTACTAAAAAAAAAGTGTGTGTATATATATATATATATATGTAGGTTGTTCCATGTGGCTGAAAAAATAATGCAACTTCTTTTACAATAAGAATGCTTCAATATCAAAAAAAAAATACTAAAGGTGGTGTCTTTCCAAATTATAAAGAAAAAATGCCCCATTGTGCGACGTTCCACGTGAAACTCGCTATATTCAAGTAGCGCCCATAGAAAAATCATTCACGCGAGCTTGCAAGGCTTTACGAAGTCATTGACTCGTCCATTCACAAGATAGCATTTACGAAGTCGTTTTCTGGTCATTGTCTGTGTGCGTGAGAGATATTGGGTTCCCTTCCTCAGCTTCCTAGCTTTCATCATGGGTTCTATGAGCTTTGGCATGCCTGAATACATCCTGTTTGGCCAACTTCTGCTAGATGACTCCTGCCTCCGAGCCGTTTATTCCAATCTGCATGAAGAAGACAGGAAGGCAAAGTGCACCACCAACTCCAGGCCATCACCATCCCTTTCTCCTTCAGTACCTTCTCTTAATACCACAAAAAGGCGCTCTCCCAAAGCCATGTCCAAGAAGATGCAGACCCTTTGCCCCATCCAAGAAGTAGCGGAGGAATCACTAGTTGTACCTGAATTGCTCTCAGGAGTTGAGGTACCCAAGCCCTCTACTCCGTCTTAGTGTAAGCTCCCTAACCTTGCGTAAGGCACTCTGATCATCAACCGTAGGAAGGATAATCTAAGAGATCTAAGTGCTTGTGTTCATCTTAATATAATCTTCTGCTCAGACAGTTCATGAGTTTTTATACTGCAGATTTATATTAAGCATTTAGTATGAGCTGACCTTTAGAAGTTTGTATTTTGATGGATTTGTGGCCATGATTATCAAATTGTGCAGTACATGGAGTAGGTTTTTGTGAGGCTCGGTGGCGTCTACTATACAGACCTATAGCTGTCATCACAAATTTAGTATACAACAAATGCTTTCTTCTTTTTTTGTGCTTTCTTCTTTTTTTGGAGCATAATTATAATTGGCTATGTGGTTGGCTTGCACCTCGGGTATCATATTTTTTGGGAGCACTCATCTTTTGTTTGGGTGGAGGAGAGGTGGGATTAAATTTGTCACTTACTTAATAGTGAACTGTGATAGGATTTGAGTGACAGCTATAAAAAGTTGACTTCTGTACATACCTCTACGTAATTCAAATGCTTTCTTAATTTGGGTGCCCAATTTTGGGTGGTATTAATTAATTAGTTGAAGAGAGGTAACCTTAGACATAGAATAAGAGAAGGGCAAGTGTTTTTCTATTTACAAAATTGAAGTATTCTTTCCCGTACCAACTTGCTTGAGCATTTGATGAAGGGTTCAAAAGCCTAGCTCCACATCTCATTCAATCCCGGGCAAAGCCCCCATGAGAGAGAGAGAGAGAGAGAGAGAGAAAAGGAGAGAGAGAGAGACGTACATACAATTAATGCACAAGAGACGGAGAGCAAGAAAGAGGAAGACGGATCGCAATTAATGTGTGTGTGTGTGTGTGTGTGTGTGTGTGAGTGAGAGAGAGAGAGAGAGAGAGAGAGAGAGAGAGAGAGAGCCTACTTTATTAATTAATAGGGTGCTAGGGGGTTTGTGTTTCTAAGTCAATATGTTTGTACCATTTTTAACAATTTTATTTAAGCTTGTAAAAAAATTTATTTTCTAATATTAATGATAGCTAAGCTTTTATTTTTATAGTAGAGAGTTAGTTTTTAACACTAGTTTGGTACCAAAACAGGACACTTGAGTGTCCTTTTTTGGGGGTTGCGAAAAAAAATCAAACTCCTAATGTAGGCTTTAAAAACCAAAATGCTTCATTGGGCATGTAGAACATAATCCTATGTTTATGTAAAAAATGCTAAACATATAAAATGCCTTTTTATTCGGAAGTACATAAGCAACAAAGTAGCATATGTCTTGAAAATGAACATTTTTCAGGATTTTTCAGGATTTTTCCAAATATGCAAGCATCATTCTCTCAAAAAGAAATCCAATGATATCAATAGCATTTTTCCCAAGATATTTTGATAGCATACATCAGTCCAAGGAGGTAGAAGTTCACCAAGAAAATCATTTTCCTTTCCTAGAATTTTTTCCAAAAAAGTTGTATAAAATCAGCAAAAGTAACGCGTATTATCAAAACTCAATCACGCCACTAAAAAAAATTATAGCCCTATCAATGAGAATGTTGATTATTGGTTTTCATGCTTGAGATGAGATAAATAAGCCATAATTTGATGTGTATGACACTAACTTAGCCTCCACTTAAGTAGGTTCTTATCGCCTAGTTCTAAAAAAACTGTAAAAAATAAAAATACAAAATTTGATCATCTTTTTTCAAAAACTAATCATAACTATGCTTGCACAAGTAGTCTACACCTATAGTTACAACAAATAATGCACTTACACAGCTTTCCCCTTTGATGAAAATCAAAATTAGGCTCATAATTAGACATTTTACGTATTAAAAACAGGTTGCGCAAAAGGCCATGTATGAGAAGAGGCCCAAAAAGTGGCTCTAAAGTTTTGGAAAATTAAAAACAAAGTAGTATTTACCCTATATAACATGGGTGCACCTCAAGTTTTACATTATTAGCTAGTTGCATATGGAAGGAGAAAAATTCATGCTCCACCTGTATAAAAAACATCATTTCAATATTAGCGAGTCAAAAATTTATCCAATAATTATCGTTTGATGATTCCAAGATTTAGTTTACATCATGGGCTTTCCATCAAGCCAAGTTTCATGATCAAACTATGCCCCTTCTAAAAGTTATGTACAAATTACTACTATTTTGAAAACAGCAAAAATCATGCGTTTTATCAGCATGCGTCTAAGAAAATTAAAATATTGCCTTGTAAAAGCTAAGAAAAGTGCAATTTAAAAAATCTCAAATTTTTTTTGGGTCTTGAGGAACATCTGTGGATGTTAAGCATTTCAAAACTCTAATTATATTGCCCACAAAAATTCAAGAAAAATGCTAACTTTCAGGACACTTTAGTGTCCAATTACAGAACTAGTGTTAACATTATTGATATTGAAAGCAAACCTGCTAGCCACCTAAGGACTAACCTACAAACAAAAGCAGACGCAAGTAGACTCTTTCAATCACTACAAAGTTTAATGTGTGAAAATTCCTCTATTACAGTCTCCAAGGATATCGCCTCATAATTGTAAGGCCATGGTGGTGGAGAAGATGACTTGCAAGGAGACACTCTCTCACTCTTGCACTCACTCACTCTCACTCACACAACATGATAGGCAGAGAGTAGAAGTAGTCGATAAGAGCTCTCAAACTCACACAAGGGAAGTATCCTTTCTCATTAGTTAAATTGCCTTATATACAATTTTAATAAGTGCCATGGCACCTAGACTTGGACACCATGTATATGATTTTCCTAGGATAACTAATGTACATTCTTTTGGTGCTGGCATTACACTTAGCTTGGTCATCCCTTGTTTACATCTTGGCTCATTAAAGGCCATAGAGTCAACAAAATGGAAAGGTTGGTGCATATTTATCTCCTGATCAAGTTCACTAGTAAGCTTTCTCCATAGGACCCACTGATAACAACTCACAAGGTGTCTATCAATGAGTTTATCAACTAAACTCTAAGTGTGATTGTGCATAAGGGAGTCATACTCAGTGATCACAACGGCTCATAAAAGGTTGTCATTTGAACTAGTGAGAGTTATGTCAATATTGTAAGAGTGCCATCATCTATGTCATCATTCATCTAGGGTAATTGAGTGACACTATCCTCAAGGGCTACCAAGTTAGTAGCAGTCCACATGATATTGGCCATGGAGCAAGTGCGCTTTGGAGTGCCATTGGGTGAAGGGCCCTTAGGAATAATGATCGGGTGGGATTGTGTAGACAGGTTGTGAGAATTATTAGGGTGGATTAAGGTTTCAGCATTGCCATAGACTTGTGATAGAGAGACTATACATTTGAAGAAGAAGGGTCGGCACTTGAAGTAGAAGATTGAGGAGAGCTAAAAATATAGCTAATAGAGTCTACATGAGCCTCGGGGGGTTCACCTAAAAATATGTAAGTATAGCACGTGAGTTCAAATGAAGGGTTTTTTTAATCTAAGATTTTATGGCAAATTTACAGAAATACATCTACAAAAGGGATTTTTTAATCGATTTTGAAAAAAAAAACCGTAAGCCCATAAAGAAAAAGGGGTCATTTTATTAATTAAAAAAACACAAGTAAGGGGTTTTTTTAATACCTGGTACATAGGGTTTCTTAGTAGTGTATCCCCGAGACATGAGCCACCCAAGTTGGTGACATATGTGATTGGGATCGTGAAGTGGATGTGATACCCCTTGACCACACATGATACATAGGGTTTCTTAGTAGTGCACCCCCGAGACATGAACCACCCATGACCACACATGATACATAGGGTTTCTTAGTAGTGCACCCCCGAGACATGAGCCACCCAATTGTGAATGCACATGATACATAGGGTTTCTTAGTAGTGCACCCCCGAGACATGAGCCACCCATATGTGATTGGGATCGTGAAGTGGATGTGAGGTTAACCTTACACTGCATGAGAGGTGTAGTTAAAGTAAGATTAAATGGAAGGTAGGTAAATCAAGGGTTTGATCCTTGCATACCTAGGATTATCTATATACTTTGGGGGAGCATTAGGTAGCATCCAAATAGGGGAGCTTTGTTTAGGCATTCGAGGACCATGAAATACTCTTTGAAACCCCTCTTAATATTGATAAAAAAATAAGTAGCATATCCTATGGTTAAAGTAGAGATAGGTTAGCGAATATTTCTTTGATAGAAGATAGAGTCTGTAGGAAACTTTAGCGAATCTTTGAAAATTTTCTAGATATATGCTCACTTTTAGTGTAAATTTGGAAATTTTTTCTCTAAACTTTACCCAAAAACTGCTACTTTGGGCTAACCATTTTTAAGGTCTAAAATAGTCCAAGACAAAAATTTTGGAAGACCCTTGAAAATTAGCCATTGCGCTAAATTTTGTCCCTAATTTTTTCCTTTCTCTTAAGGATTTATTGGCTTATCACGCCTTGATTTAGGGACTCAAGAGATTTCACTTTTATCTTTTAATTGATTGCTTGCAATGAAAATCCATTAATCATGACAAGTAAGGCTCAAAATGGAGGTGACTAGTTGCCAGTTGGTTACTTACATATGAATAACCCATCAACTTTCATCAATCACACGCACTTCACGAAAGCCAAAGTAAGTCACTTTAATTACGCTTTCATTGTGTGCACTTAATATTTAAGTAGAAAGTACGTCCCTCTGTTGGATAGGTGTCATCTCCAGATGGTGTCACACTAGTGGCACACTCTTTAGCCTCTAGGCATTTTTGGGATTTATAGCATTCATTTCCATTTTTGCCTATTTACACACTTTTTGGGTGGAGGAAAGGGTAGAGGAACTTTCCTATATATATGAGGCATTGTAGTTCGTTTCTAATCAAGTTGGCTAGTGGTTCTTTGATGAGTTCTTGAGTACATTGTCTCTTCTCTCATCTCTTATTTCTCACATGGTATCAGAGCAAGGTGGTGGTGCACATAGAGCCTCCTTATCCTTCTTCCTCTCTACCTCTAGTTCTCTTCAACAACCCCACTTTCAATTATGTTTTTTCATTCTTGATTATCTGCTAAACAGATCCATTTTTGAGAATTGCGCCCGCGAAACCTACTGGAATCATCGTGGTCTACAACTTTGCAAAAGAAAGTTTTCGCAAATTCCTCACCGTTTTTGAGTTATTCTTCGCAGACTGCTTGCATGCAAAATTTATGCTTGCGTTTTTTGCAGAAGCACTTACATGCTTGATTATCTGCTAAACGGATGCGTTTTTGCAGATTGTGCCTTTTACACCTACTGGAATCATCGTGGTCTACAACTTTGCAGAAGAAAGTTTTCACAAATTCCTCACCGTTTTTGAGTTATTCTTCGCAGACTGCCTGCATGCAGAATTTCTGCTTGTGTTTTTTGCAGAAGCCCTTACTCATCCTTGCACTCATTCAATGATGCAAGAGGCTTCAAACCAGCCCCTTACCATCCTCTACAAGTGTGTTTTTAAAGCACTTCAATCCGAGTCCTATAACTCTACTTGCGGCGGCGGTGAAAACATTGCCAACTAGTTTTCCCTACATGCGGTAGCGTTTTTTTGGAGGCTTCTTGTGGAGAGATTTCTTTGCTGTGTTTTCATCATCAACTTCAGCCCTCTTCATGGTGTTTTGAGGTACATATTCATCCTCTTTTCTACACCTTTCTACCGTCTGAAAATTCCACTTTGCTACACACTTTGTGTTTGCGTTTTTGTGGACAATCAACTCCTCCATACTCCTTCTACCTAAGGCTACATTCTCAGCCCTCTTTTGGTGGTTTCTACGGAGTCTATTGGTTCATATATCGGCTGCGTTTTGTGGCTGCGTTTTTGCACTATCTTTGTGCATATTTTGGAGATACTTCCTTGGTGGACATCCCATCTATTGGCTACGTTGGAGGTACGACACTTCTTCCCTTGTGTTTTCCCACCCTCCACTCCCTATGGGATCTCGGAAGTCCTCTACTCCAAAAGACAAAGGCAAACTTGAAGATACTATGGATCCTACATCTCCTACGACGGTTGGACCGGCAACTACTACAACGGAAGTTGGTGCAATTCCTTCTTCGGTAGGTGCTTCTACTTTCTCTTTTTCGTCGTATCCATTACCTTCTACGGATCCATACACTCTTTCTTCTTTGTCCTTTATGCCTTCCTATCCACATACTTCTATGCCCTCTATGGTATATCCCCCTACATCATCTATGCCTTTTATGGCAACTTCATCTACTATGATTCCTCCTTCTACTACTTCCACTACTACTGCTCTCCCCACTCAATCATATCATCCCTTTAATCCATTCACTCAATCTTTGAGCCTTCCAAGTCTTTCCGATTCACAAAAGCTTACCCCAAACAACTACCACACTTGGTCCTTGTTTATGCAACTTCTTTTGGAAAGTGCCGGGGTGTGGTCTATAATCACTTCTCCTCATATGGTGCCTTCTCAATATCAAACCTATATAGATGCACGGGCCAAAGCTTTACTTGTGCATGGCATGTCTACATCGGTTGTGTCTCAATTTCTCTCTACAAGGAGTACATCTCAACAATTATGGCACGCTATACAAATGCAATATAGAAGACTTTCAACAGTTAAGATGGCTAAGTTGGAAGAAGATTTGGATAAGCTTTCTATCTCCGAATCCGATAACATAGTGGAGAAGCTTGGAGAATTCAATCGAATCAAGCGGTAACTTGAAGAGTTTGGTACATTGGTAAGCAATCTGGTCCACACGCTACTTGGTAAATTGCCTTCTTCTTTTGAATCGTTCAAAGATAACATCTTTCTTCGAGTTCCTTTCCCTTCCTTTGAAGAGACTATGGGTCTTCTTCATGATAAGTGCCTTACTCATAAGCAAAACAAAAAGGACTCGGCTTTTGTAAGCCAAGGCAAGGGCAAAGGCAAAGGCAAGGGGAATGATCAACGCAAAGGCTCTAATTCCAATGCTAAAGATTCTTCAACCAAAGGCAACAAGGACAAATCAAAGGATTCTTCCAAAGGAGTGCACTTTCTGTGGTCGTAGTTAGTGGCCATACGGAGGATTGTTGTTTTGCTAAGAAGGCGGCATCCAAGAAGGTAAAAGGTGAACTTGAATCCAAATCTAAGGGTTCTTCTACATCAACATCTTCTCACGACAAAGACAAAGACAAAGACAAGAAGGAAGATGGTAACGCCAAGATTGCATATGTTTCTATGTCTTCTACTTCTTCATGTGACACATCACTTGTGGTAATCAAAGATCTTGATACGCATACTGCGGATGAGTGGATTGCCGATAGTGGTGCTACCTCTCACATGACGAATAGTTCTTCCTTATTGGAAAACTATAAGTCTATCTCTTCATCAGAACACATTGGTGATGCTTCGTCTCTCCCTGTGATTGGTAATGGTGATGTTTCTTTTGGAGATGCTCTCTTACATGATGTTTTGCATGTGCCTAAGATGTCTGCCAACTTATTTTCTATCTCTAAGGCTACTTCTAAAGGTCTTGGGGTTTACTTTAATGATGAAGTGATTGAAATCATTGATAGACAGTCACTTTCTTGTGTGGCACATGGTTATCAAAATGCTGGGCTTTATCATATAAGCTCTTTTACAGCATAGTTGCCACCACATGAGTCTCATCTTCGTCAATTATTTGCTTCTCCTAAAGCACTTGTTTCTAATGAAGATAGTGATCTATGGCATTTCCGCTTTGGCCATGTTCCTCTTGCTACTTTACAACATCTTGTCTCACATGACATGGTTACAGGTCTACCAAAGCTTCAGAAACCTCGCCATCATATTTGTTCTTCTTGTGCTCAAGGAAAGCAACATCGGGCTTCTTTTCCAGAGGAGGCTACTCATAGGGCCACACGCATACTTGAGCTTATTCATGCAGGACCTATGGAAGTACAATCGCTTGGTGGATCCAAGTATTATATGCTTCTTGTGGATGACTTCTCTCGCAAATCATGGGTTTATTTCTTACCTAAGAAGTCTGATGCTCTTTCTCAAATTCTGAATCACCTTGGATGTTCATCTACTCCGACACTCATCTATTGAGATTCACAGAGTGCTATTGCTTTAGCCAAAAATCTAGTTATTCGAGGATGATCCAAACACATTGATGTTCATTTTCATTTTGTTCGTGATTGGATTTCTGAAGGTCGCATTCAGCTTGAGTATTATCCTATCAAAGATAATGTTGTTGATTTGTTTACTAAGCCTCTTCCTCGACCTACCTTGGATTATCTTCTTCAGCGCGTTGGCATTGGTCCTCCCATCTGGACCTGAAGAGGAGGTGTTGGATAGGTGTCATCTCCAGATGGTGTCACACTAGTGGTACACTCTTTAGCCTCTAGGCATTTTTGGGATTTATAGCATTCATTTCTATTTTTTCCTATTTACACACTTTTTGGGTGGAGGAAAGGGTGGAGGAACTTTTCTATATATATGAGGCATTGTAGTTCATTTCTAATCAAGTTGGCTAGTGATTCTTTGATGAATTCTTGAGTACATTGTCTCTTCTCTCATCTCTTCTTTCTCACACTCTCTAAGTGATGGTGGGGCACATCTACTAGGTTAGTTTGTCACACCATGACATAGTCGCATGTCAAGTAATTTCCCACAACATGGAGGACCAACCCACAATCCTATTGCTATTGAATTTTTTGAGTGAAATTTAGAACATTTGGCATGAAAACACATCATCTCTAAGACAGGGTAACCTAGGGTAATCATCATATGGTGATTTTCACCAAATAAGTCATCAAACCTTGTTTTTGGGGCATATAAAAACATTTTACTTTGTAGATCCATGAGAGGAAAACCTTGTTTTTCGGCATACAAAAAAAAAATATTTTGTAGATCCATAGGGGGCAATCATGGACAAACAAATAAAGTACATCTATAAGTGTATTTACATACCCCTTATTGAGTATTGAGATTTAGTTTGTGATTTTTTTTAAAAGGAAGTAAAACATGTGAGTAAAGTTGTTTGTTTTTAGTGTTTTTTACATGATTTTCTACATTGAAATTATTAGGAGGATTGCATAAGTAGGCTACCACTTTCATACAAGATCATTCCAAAAAACATTACCAGAAGGGGTGCCATATGTCTTTTATAAATCTTAAAATTTGCTTCATATTGAAATGAAATGGAGTGTATGTATCTGTTTGTAAATTTATATATTGGGCCACGTAGCTAAAAAAATAATGCGCTATATTATATGTGTGTGTGTATAGCCTTCTTTGACTACTTCTTGGTAGTCACATCCATAGCCCCCTACAAAGGGGCCTAGGTTTTATCATGATGCTTTGTTTATGGGTTTTCACCTCGCAAATGAGGTTTCCCATTGGTAATATAATAATTACTAAAAAAAAGTGTGTGTATTTATATATATATATATATATAGGTCGATCCATGTGGCTGAAAAAATAATGCAACTTCGTTTACAACATATTATATTAATCAAATATGGATGTGCCTAGAATTTCCAACCCTTCAAAAGAAAGGCTTTAATTTCAAAAATTACCAAAGGTGTCTTTCGAAATTGTGAAGCAAAAATGCAGGCGACGTTCCGACGTGAAACTCGCTATATTCAAGTAGCGCCCATAGAAAAATCATCTTCCTCTTGTTTCACGCGAGCGTCATTGACTGGTCCATTCAAAAGATAACATTTACGAAGTCATTGACTGGTCATTGCTCATTGTCTGTGTGCGTGAGAGTGTGCGCGCGCGAGAGAGAGACAGAGACTCTGCTCATTACTTTTTCTCTTGTTGTCTGTGTGCGTGAGTGAGAGAGAGAGAGAGAGAGAGAGAGAGAGAGTGCACGTGCGCGCGTGCGTGAAAGAGAGAGAGAGACTGGGTTCCCTTCCACAGCTTCGACCTAGCTTTCATCATGGGTTCTATGAGCTTTGGCATGCCCGAGTACATCCTGTTTGGCCAACTTCTGCTAGATGACTCCTGCCTCCGAGCCGTTTATGCCGATCTGCATGAAGAAGACACGCCGCAACAAGCCGTGAAAGGAAGGAAGGCAAAGTGCACCACCAACTCCAGGCCATCATCATCCCTTTCTCCTTCAGTACCTTCTCTTAATACCACAAAAAGGCGCTCTCCCAAAGCCATGTCCAAGAAGATGCAGACCCTTTGCCCCATCCAAGAAGTAGCGGAGGAATCACTAGTTGTACCTGAATTGCTCTCAGGAGTTGAGGTACCCAAACCTCGTCTTAGTGTACTAAGCTCCCTAACCTTGCGTAAGGCACTTTGATCATCAACCTTAGGAAGGATAATCTAAGAGATCTAAGTGCTTGTGTTCATCGTAATATAATCTTCTGCTCAGACAGTTCATGAGTTTTTATACTGCAGATTTATATAAAGCATTTAGTATCGCAAATACATGAGCTGACCAGCTTTGGAAGCTTGTACTGTGATGGATTTGAGGTAAATTCTCTCATGATTATCAAATTCGTTGGACCTACTTCAAGGATTTTTTTTAAAAAACCAAAAAAAAAATATGTATATATATATATAACTATTGATGTAAAGGGGATTTTGCAGTTATACTTCATTGACAAGGATCCTTAAATCGTGCACATGGAGCAGGTTTTTGTAGGCGTCTACTATAGACTTATCCAACCTATAGTCATCACAAATTTAGTATACAAAGCAAAACTATTCGGGTCGGGTCTCTCTCTCTGTCTCTCTCTCAGACACACACACATATACACGTGTATATGGTGTCATATCCGTAGATAATTTTCAAGCTCTTGTGTTTTAATGTTGTTTTAAAATGATAGAAACTAGAATGCTTGGGGGCGTTCTAAGTCAATACGTTTGTACCATTTTTAACAACTTTATGTAAACTTGTTAAAAAATGTATTTGCTAATATTAATGATAGCTAAGCTTTTTTTTAAAAAAACAATAGAGAGTGAGTTTTTAACATTGTTGATATTGAAAGTAGACGTACATCCCTTTGATGTATGTATCAATTAATATAATGAGTTGTAAGAGGAACAAGAATGCAAAAAGAAGGCATGTTGAGAATTAGAGAACATGTTTGAAAAACCTTTTGTTGCAAACTTAGGTGATGCCATGTGCAACCAATCAAGTTTTGTATTGAGAGATAGAGTCGTCACCAAATAAGCTTTCTCCATAGAAACTCACAAGGTGTCAGGCAATGAGTTTATCAACTAAACGCCAAGTGTGATTGTGCATAAATTTCTCCTATATCGTTAGCATTAACAATGTCATTCAATATTTTAAGTCGGGCCTTGAACTATTTATACATAAGCATCAGATCTCGCTTGGTGGAATTACACATACAATGTATTTATCTCCCATGTGGCATCATATTCTTTGACCCTCCTGTGATGCTCTTAAAGCAGTGTTGTTGGGTCGGTCAGCCAACCTCGTTCTCTCACGAGCACCTTGCACTACTCTATGGTTGGGATCTATCCCTTGTTAAACTCCTACTTTCCTTCCACTTGCGTTGTGAAGATTTCTTTAGTCTGAGTCTGTAAGGTCCCTCCCAAGCCATGTATGTATGTGTCTCTTTTAATATAGATTTCAATAAGAAAAGAGAGTTTATTTAGAGTAGAGTGAGACAATAAGGCTAGAAACATTAGGAAAGTGTTAGAATAAAAATATTAGCTCCAAAAATCCTAAAAGAAATAAGAACATAAAAATAGTTCTATTAGAGATAAGTATCCCCAAAAATAGAATATCGAATTTAGGTGATAACAGGTCATATTTAGAGTACTTTTACACATTTAGAGTCCATGCATACTAAAAATATAAAAAAACAACGCGTTTCTAAAGATGGCGCGTTTGTGGCTATATACAGACGTTTTTACCTATTCTTCTCGCGGTAACTTGTACGATATCAGGGTCTCTACACAGAGAAAACTGTGAGAAGGCAGCAACAAGTAGCCTCAAGGTAATCCTAGAGTTTGAGATGTATATATCCCTTCATTCTTATCTAATATCTTAGAAAAGAAGCTTAGATTGCTATGGTCTTTCTTCGGAGGAAGAGACCAAAACTCCATAGCTTTTCTTTTAGAGAAAGAATACTATGGCGTAGTCCTGTAAGAGAAGGCTATTTTCCCATGGACCTTAGAAAGAGAGAAGAGTCACAATACGAGTAAGAGAAGATGAAGCTTGGGGATAATCGGATGATTTCAATCGTAAGAGAAGGTATTAGAAGACTCTATTCTCATATATCAAGTTCTAAAGCTCTTGTTAACGAGCAAAGGCAACGATAAATGATAAATTTCTATAAGGTAGCGTTGCCTCTAGAAATCAAGTCTTGTAGTTGCCCAATTTATGATCAATTACCCTATGGGTGATTTGATTTTCAGAAGACCACGCTCTCCCTGCGGGATAGAATTAGGTCTTACCTATGAATCGTATCCTTGAATCTCTACATGGTCAAGGTGTTGATGAGTAGGAAATTTTCTTCAAGTTAAGACTTAGTGGACTATCTTAAGTGTTTCCCCTATTTTGGAAGGGGGGGAACCTTACAAGTGGTATCAGAGCCGATCTTAGTTCCTAGGATTTGTTTTTCAAAGATTAACTATCAAGGGATTAAAACAAGTGATTGTTTATCATATGAGGACGAATCAATCATCTCTACTAGCCATATCAGTGATTTGAATATCCTCGCGTGTTGAGACAATCATCTTATGAAATTGTGCTTATATCTTGGGGGTGCACACGCAAGATATTTACACAATAAATTTGAGAAACAAGATTGGGGAGAAAACCTTTAGCAAAAATTAGGTCAAGAAATAGGGATAGCAGGGTTAAAGATAACCGAATTCAACAAGTATATCTATGAGTAAATAGAAGAGGATTGGTGCAAGATTCATGTGAAGTAATGTGCATAATGAATAGAGGTATTCTACAAGACGATACTAAGATTATGAAATTGCTATCATAGGTTAGATTGCGTAAAAAGGATTGATTCCCTTACGTTTCTCCATGATAATTTGTTAAGTACCATATGACATGGGGGTATAGAATAAGGAATTCGAAGGTTCATACAATATGAGAGGTATATGGATACATGAAATTAGGATAATAAGGCCAATTAACTTTAGAATAATAAAGACCTTTTGGAGGCACAACAAAACGAGCCAACCACATGAAATAAATGAATCTTTAAGAACAATATTTAGATAAAAGAGGATTTTTACCTAGTGGGGACACCACTTTGAAAGAGATAGGAGGATTTACTTAGATACTACCCCAGCTCGCGAGATGAGGACATCTCGAATCTTTTAAGTGGGGGAGATTGTAAGGTCCCTCCCAAGCCATGTATGTATGTGTCTCTTTTAATATAGATTTCAATAAGGAAAGAGAGTTTATTTAGAGAAGAGTGACACAATAAGGCTAGAAACATTAGGAAAGTGTTAGAATACAAATATTAGCTCCAAAAATCCTAAAAGAAATAAGTACATAAGAATAGATCTATTAAGAGATAAGTATCCCCAAAAATAGAATTATGAATTTAGGTGATAAGAGGTCATATTTAGAGTACTTTTACACATTTAGAGTCCATGCATACTAAAAATGTGAAAAAATAACGCGTTTCTGGATTGTTGCAAGATCAGGGTGTCCAGTTTTATCTAGTTTATGCTGGACTGGGACAATGCTTGGAGAGCAAATTTTGGGGGGCAAGGTACTTAAAATGAGATCATGAAAATAATAGAAAATGCGCTTGTCCTTAAATTAACCCAATATAACTTAAATTAATATAAATTAGTCTAATTAGTCAAAATTAATAAAAAATATGATGAAATGATAAACAAATGATCTTTCCATACTTAGAGTGATCCAATTTATTTTTCCATAGATGCACCATTACAAGTACACTAGTCCCTATAGGTTTTAGATGATTCACATCAAAAAATTAATTTTACTAATTAGATTATTAATATTTGCAAGCCTTCTGATAGTCTGGAAGAATTTTGAAAAAGAGATCATTAAAAATCCAACCATTGGATTTGCAATTTTTACTAACCACCACATTCTACTAATGTCTCAGTATCTACCCACTCTTTTGATCTACAAGATTGAGGATTTTAAGTGGTAGCTATTGTGGGTACAAAAAGTGGCGTATATTATAACACTTTAAAGACCTTGAAATATTTAAAGAAAATAGACAAATATCTTAAAATTTTCTCAAAAAATCAAGTTAAGCTCCATATTATGTGAAGATCTAAGGTACAAAGTGGGAATCTCATATGAGTTTATATGTAAAAGATATTAGCATTTTATGGAATCAGTTCAAATTTGGGACAGGGTGTATACATTGACTTTGTACCTAAGAAAATGAGGACTTTTGACTATCTAATGCTTAATCAAATTATGCAACTATATTTCCAACTTTGAATATGATGTTCCAACAAAAGAACTTGAAACGAAATTCCTTCATGTACTAGGAGAGATTAGCCCACTAAAGGTAAACAAATGCCTATTTTTTTACTGTTTACAGGGTGCCTAAGTGGACAAAACTGGGCACCCTGATCTTGCAACCACCCTTCTAAAGATGGCGTGTTTGACGACCATATTCTGAGTTTTTGTTAGAGAGTTATCGCCGAAACAATTTGTTGTTTCTGTCAGGGTCTCTACACAGAGAAAACTGTGAGAAGGCAGCAACAAGTGGCCTCAAGGTAATCCTAGAGTTTGAGATGTATATATCCCTTCATTCTTATCTAATATCTTAGAAAAGAAGCTTAGATTGCTATGGTCTTTCGGAGGAAGAGACCA
The DNA here is from genome assembly GCF_041138505.1 of Cibotium barometz. Taxonomy (NCBI): domain Eukaryota; kingdom Viridiplantae; phylum Streptophyta; class Polypodiopsida; order Cyatheales; family Cibotiaceae; genus Cibotium; species Cibotium barometz. The sequence goes on along the minus strand of NC_141065.1, from coordinate 22,435,987 downwards.
AAACTCCATAGCTTTTCTTTTAGAGAAAGAATAGTATGGCGTAGTCCTGTAAGAGAAGGCTATTTTCCCATTGACCTTAGAAAGAGAGAAGAGTCACAGTACGAGTAAGAGGAGATGAAGCTTGGGGATGATCGGATGATTTCAAGCGTAAGAGAAGGTATTAGAAGATTCTATTCTCATATGTCAAGTTCTAAAGCTCTTGTTAACGAGCAAAGGCAACGATAAACGATAAATTTCTATAAGGTATATACATATTTTGTTTTTCAATTATATATCATTCTTAGGGGTTGAGGTATGGCCTCGGCTTCTCTATCTCTTATAGTGATCTATTTGATTGATTAACTATTTAAAGTTTGTATTCTTTTAAACAACAGCATATTGCTTAATAAAGAATGTCTTATCTCAAGTTGAAATGCTAAATCTTTGTGAAAAGGATTGTTTTCTTAAGAAGGTGACATGGATTCTAGTCCTATGGTTTAGTCAGTAAATGGATTGTTATCTTGGTTAAATTAAGACACATGTACAACTTCTCCCTGCCTTGACGCTACCCCGTTCTTGTGCTTGTGTAGCCGGACGACGGAGACGTTAGTAAGGCTCGGAGTTGGCCCATGGTATCCCTCATGGTATCCCTCATGGTATCCCTCATACCATTGGGAGAATGAGGTTTGCCGATTGAGGCAAGTGATTGTGATGATGTCTAGTTCTGAGGGCCCAGGCTAGTGCGGCGAATTAGCCCACCCTAGTGCGCAGACATCCCTCTGAGGGATGGGAGGATCGAGTGATGGAGCCTGAGAGGGCGACAGGCCGGCTCGAGTCCTCCGCCAGCGGCCGACGATGTGGTGTATGGTCCCGTAGGTTTTTGCCCAGCATGTAGAGGCTGGAAGGCCGAATTCTAGATCATCGGCAGTATAAAGGAAAAGAATAAGAGAGCCGGTTTGGCTTGTATAAAATTGATTCATGTATAAACTTTTCTTTTAAATCTTGTCTTGGCATTATTGTACTATGAAAAAAGGCTGTTTTAATAAACCTTGTGAAAAGGGTCTTAATTAAGGAACATGTTTGTTTATGTCAAACAATGTGGTAGGATTAATTAGAAAACAAATTGACGCGTGAGTAGGGTGGAAAGTGGGAGGATGGAATGCGCCGACAGCACCATCCTACGGACGGGTGGAGTTGATTAGTCGGGTAGCTTTCCAACATATTAAGTGAAAGCCCTACGTTAGATAAATAGGTTCTCGGGCACTTCTATTCTAGAAGACTAGGTCAGCGGCGCTGCCTTGTATGGATGAGGAAAAAAGCGTTGCCTCTAGAAATCAAGTCTTGTAGTTGCCCAATTTATGATCAATTACCCTATGGGTGATTTGATTTTTAGAAGACCACGCTCCCCCTGCAGGATAGAATTAGGTCTTACCTATGAATCGTATCCTTGAATCTCGACATGGTCAAGGTGTCGATGAGTAGGATATTTTCTTCAAGTTAAGACTTAGTGGACTATCTTAAGTGTTTCCCCTATTTTGGAAGGGGGGGAACCTTACAAGTGGTATCAGAGCCGATCTTAGTTCCTAGGATTTGTTTTTTAAAGGTTAACTATCAAGGGATTAAAACAAGCGATTGTTTATCATATGAGGACGAATCAATCATCTCTACTGGCCATATAAGTGATTTGAATATCCTCACGTATTGAGAAAATTATCCTATGAAATTGTGCTTATATCATCTTGGGGGTGCACACGCAAGATATTTATACAATAAATTTGAGAAATTAGATTGGGGAGAAAAGCTTTTGTGAGGAAAAACATAGGGTGATCAAATTAAGAAACTAGTGAGAGACTAAATGAATAGAAGGATAGACCGAAGGATAGACCGAAACTTTGTTTAGAGACATTTTCAGGATATATCTCATTAGTTTGCATATTATAAATTAATAAGATTATAACTCCACTAAGGTTTGAATAGTTGACATGTGAATGCCATCCATTGGATGCTTTACACTAGGACAATCATCCAAGATCTTGAACCCATCTCTCAGACAAACATGGGTCTCGGATTTGTAATTCCTAGAGGATCATGCTCTTAGATGTGTTAATCCCAAGGCACCAGATGTGTAATTCTCTAAAAATAAAGATCTCAAATATATTAATCTAGAGTGCCTTTAGATGTGGCACTATGATAAGTATTTGATAGTTTTGAACTTTTAATGGATGCAATGAAAGAAGGAAGCTTACCCTTGCTCGCGTCTAAAAATCGTAAGAAATGCCAAAATAGTTCAATGGAAGCATTATTGTCAATCTAACCACCACTAGAACCAGAATCAGTTATGGGATGCCATGAAATTACACCTTCGTAAAAGGTTTTGTCCTCTAGGATTTCGAGAGGATAAAATGAATGAATTTTGGAGCTAACCTAAGAAAGGAAGACCCTGAAAGAATGTCACCAAACTTTTGTTAAAATTCTTCAATTAGCTCCAGAGATGGATGAGGTAACTCTTCTCCATCGATTCATTTGGAAGCTTAATCTACCTTTGAATAACCTCATCAAGAATGTAAAACCATCCTCTATTTCAGAAGCCATAATCATAGCCAGAGACTGATAATTTTTTTTAAATAGAAAGTGTCGAGAAGAACTTGAGTCCTTCCATGTTAATCAAGAAGAACTTGAGTCCTTCCATGTTAATCAAGAAGAGGTCTCCTAATGCAAGAAAAACGTCAAGCCCACCCCTGGCTACAAGGAATCATGAGCTAGAGCAAAAATTAGGTCAAGAAATAGGGATAGCAGGGTTAAAGATAACCGAATTCAACAAGTATATCTATGAGTAAATAGAAGAGAATTGGTGCAAGATTCATGTGAAGTAATGTGCATGATGAATAGAGGTATTCTACAAGACGATACTAAGATTATTAAATATCATAGGTTAGACTGCGTAAAGGATTGATTCCCTTACGTTTCTCCATGATAATTTGTTAAGTACCATATTACATGGGGGTATAGAATAAGGAATTCGAAGGTTCAGACAATATAAGAGGTATATGGATACATGAAATTAGGATAATAAGGCCAATTAACTTTAGAATAATAAAGACCTTTTGGAGGCACAACAAAACGAGCCAAGCACATGAAATAAATGAATCTTTAAGAACAATATTTAGATAAAAGAGGATTTTTACCTAGTGGGGACACCACTTTGAAAGAGATAGGAGGATTTACTTAGATACTACCCCAGCTCGCGAGATGAGGACATCTCGAATCTTTTAAGTGGAGGAGAATGTAAGGTCCCTCCCAAGCCATGTATGTATGTGTCTCTTTTAATATAGATTTCAATAAGGAAAGAGAGTTTATTTAGAGAAGAGTGAGACAATAAGGCTAGAAACATTAGGAAAGTGTTAGAATACAAATATTAGCTCCAAAATTCCTAAAAGAAATAAGAACATAAGAATAGTTCTATTAAGAGATAAGTATCCCCAAAAATAGAATTTTGAATTTAGGTGATAAGAGGTCATATTTAGAGTACTTTTACACATTTAGAGTCCATGCATACTAAAAATGTGAAAAAATAACGCGTTTCTAAAGATGGCACGTTTGACGACCATATTCTGAGTTTTTGTCAGAGAGTTATGGCCGAAACAATTTGCTGTTTCTATCAGGGTCTCTACACAGAGAAAACTGTGAGAAGGTAGCAAACAAGTAGCCTCAAGGTAATCCTAGAGTTTGAGATGTATATATCCCTTCATTCTTATCTAATATCTTAGAAAAGAAGCTTAGATTGCTATGGTCTTTCGGAGGAAGAGACCAAAACTCCATAGCTTTTCTTTTAGAGAAAGAATAGTATGCCATAGTCCTGTAAGAGAAGGCTATTTTGCCATAGACCTTAGAAAGAAAGAAGAGTCATAGTACGAGTAAGAGGAGATGAAGCTTGGGGATGATCGGATGATTTCAATCGTAAGAGAAGGTATTAGAAGATTCTATTCTCATATGTCAAGTTCTAAAGCTCTTGTTAACGAGCAAAGGCAACGATAAACGATAAATTTCTATAAGGTATATACATACATTAGGAAGTGAATGGGGTCTTCTTGGGCCCTTTAATTTTTCCCAGCCTAATCAAGGTGATTAAGGAATAGCCAAATGGGGGGTTGCCATGTGGACTGAAATGTTGGGTTTTTAAGAGAGGTGTAACAGTGGTCAAAGGGTGCATTTTTCCCCCAAAAAAGGGGGGGGGGGCAATTTTACAATTTTGGACCTCCATAACTTCTACATACAAGCTCCGATTTGAGCGGAGATTACAGATCCGTGATCTACGCATTAAGAGCTTTCCATAGATATGTTACATGATATGGTTTTATCCACTAGATTTTAAATTCCATTTTTTCCCCAAAATTCAAATTCGAATAAAGTAGCCGTTTTGAAGCTTCTAATTAGAAAACGTTTCTTCTTAAGAGAAAAGGTTTGACTCCCTTAAACTGCCAAATAAAAGGGCCCAAGAAGCCTTCCATTGAGGTCCTAATGATTTTGTTTTTCAATTATATATCATTCTTAGGGATTGAGGTATGGCCCCGGCATCTCTATTGATTATAGTGATCTGTTTGATTGATTTACTATTTATAGTTTATACTCTTTTAAACAACAGCATATGCCTTAATAAAGAATGTCTTATCTCAAGTTGAAATGCTAAAATCTTTGTGAAAAGGATTGTTTTCTTAAGAAGGTGACATGGATCCTAGTCCTATGGTTTAGTGAGTAAATGGATTGTTATCTTGGTTAAATTAAGACACATGTACAACTTCTCCCTGCCTTGATGCTGCCCCGTTCTTGTGCTTGTGTAGCCGGACGGCACAGACGTTAGTAAGGCCCGGAGTTGGCCCATGGTATCCCTCATACCATTGGGAGAATGAGGTTTGCCGATTGAGGCAAGTGATTGTGATGCTGTCTAGTTCTGAGGGCCCAAGCTAGTGTGGTGAATTAGCCCACCCTAGTGCGCAGACATCCCTCTGAGGGGTGGGAGGATCGAGAGATGGAGCCTGAGAGGGCGACAGGTCGGCTCGAGTCCTCGCCAGCGGCGGCCGACGATGAGGTGTATGGTCCCGTAGGGTTTTGCCCAGCATGTAGAGACTAGAAGGCCGAATTCTAGATCATCGGCAGTATAAAGGAAAAGAATAAGAGAGCCGGTTTGGCTTGTATGAAATTGATTCATGTATAAACTTTTCTTTTAAATCTTGTCTTGGCATTATTGTACTATGGAAAAAGGCAACACCATATTAGATAATTTGGGAAAAATCCCATTCCCATTTGAAAAATGGGATCATGGTGAACCTATCCAAGCTTTTGTCAAACCCCATCATGTGACATATCATTGGAAAGCTCTTGAAGAGTAGGATCTAAATCTATAATGTCCGATAAACTTGGAGTTAATATGCTCAAGATATGGTCAAAACTATGTTGAAAAGGTAATTCCCAAAGTATGAGATTTTTACCAAATTATCTAATATTGTCTTAGGCTATTTTAATAAACCTTGTGAAAACGGTCTTAATTAAGGAACATGTTTATTTATGTCAAACAGTGGTAGGATTTATTAGAAAATAAATTAACGCATGAGTAGGGTGGAAAGTGGAAGGATGGAATGCCCCGACGGCACCATCCTACGGCGGACAGGTGGACCCAATTAGTCGGATAGCTTTCCAACATATTAAGTGAAAGCCCTACATTAGATAAATAGGTTCTCGGGCAATTCTATTCTAGAAGACTAGGTCAGCGGCTCTGCCTTGCATGGATGAGGAAAAAAGCGTTGCCTCTAGAAATCAAGTCTTGTAGTTGCCCAATTTATGATCAATTACCCTATGGGTGATTTGATTTTTAGAAGACCACACTCTCCCTCTGCGGGAAAGAATTAGGTCTTACTACCTATGAATTGTATCCTTGAATCTTTACATGGTCAAGGTGTCGATGAGTAGGAAATTTTCTTAAAGTTAAGACTTAGTGGACTATCTTAAGAGTTTTCCCTATTTTGGAAGGGGGGGGAACCTTACAAGTGGTATCAGAGCCGATCTTAATTCCTAGGATTTGTTTTTCAAAGGTTAACTATCAAGGGATTAAAACAAGTGATTGTTTATCATATGAGGACGAATCAATCATCTCTACTCGCTATATAAGTGATTTGAATATCCTCACGTGTTGAGACAATCATCCTATGAAATTGTGCTCATATCTTGGGGGTGCACACGCAAGATATTTATACAATAAATTTGAGAAATAAGATTGGGGAGAAAACCTTTTGTGAGGAAAAACATAGGGTGATCAAATTAAGAAACTAGTGAGAGACTAAATGAATAGAAGGATAGAGCGAAGGATAGATCGAAACTTCGTTTAGAGACATTTTCAGGATATATCTCATTATTTTGCATACTATAAATTAATAAGATTATAACTCCACTAAGGTTTGAATAGTTGACATGTGAATGCCATCCATTGGATGCTTTACACTAGGACAATCATCCAAGATCTTGAACCCATCTCAGACAAACATGGGTCTCGGATTTGTAATTCCTAGAAGATCATGCTCTTAGATGTGTTAATCCCAAGGCACCAGATGTGTAATTCTCAAAAAATAAAGATCTCAAATATATTAATTCCAGAGTGCCTTTAGATGTGGCACTATGATAAGTATTTGATAGTTTTGAAGCTTACCCTTGCTCGCGTCTAAAAATCGTAAGAAATGCCAAATTAGTTGGAAGCATTATTGTCAATCTAACCACCAACCACTAGAACCAGAATCAGTTATGAGATGCCATGAAATTACACCTTCGTAAAAGGTTTTGTCCTCTAGGATTTCGAGAGGATAAAATGAATGAATTTTGGAGCTAACCCAAGAAAGGAAGACTCTAAAAGAATGCCACCAAAATTTTGTTAAAATTCTTCGATTAGCTCCAGATATGGATGAGGTAACTCTTCTCCATCGATTCATTTGGAAGCTTAATCTACCTTTGAATAACCTCATCAAGAATGTAAAACCATCCTCTATTTCAGAAGCCATAATTATAGCCAGAGACTATGATAATTTTTTTTATAGAAAGTGTCGAGAAGGACATGAGTCCTTTCTCGACAGAAAGTTATAGAAGGACTTTTTTTAGAAAGTGTCGAGAAGGACATGTTAATCAAGAAGATGTCTCCTAATTCAAGAGAAACATCAAGCCCACCCCTGCCTACAAGGAATCATGAGCTAGAGCAAAAATTAGGTCAAGAAATAGGGATAGCAAGGTTAAAGATAACCGAATTCAACAAGTATATCTATGAGTAAATAGAAGAGGATTGGTGCAAGATTCATGTGAAGTAATGTGCATGATGAATAGAGGTATTCTACAAGACGATACTAAGATTATGAAATTGCTATCATAGGTTAGATTGCGTAAAAAGGATTGATTCCCTTATGTTTCTCCATGATAATTTGTTAAGTACCATATTACATAGGGGTATAGAAAAAGGAATTCGAAGGTTCATACAATATGAGAGGTATATGGATACATGAAATTAGGATAATAAGGCTAATTAACTTTAGAATAGTAAAGACCTTTTGGAGGCACAATAAAACAAGCCAAGCACATGAAATAAATGAATCTTTTAGAACAATATTTAGATAAAAGAGGATTTTTACCTAGTGGGGACACCACTTTGAAAGAGATAGGAGGATTTACTTAGATACTACCCCAGCTCGCGAGATGAGGACATCTCGAATCTTTTAAGTGGGGGAGATTGTAAGGTCCCTCCCAAGCCATGTATGTATGTGTCTCTTTTAATATAGATTTCAATAAGGAAAGAGAGTTTATTTAGAGAAGAGTGAGACTATAAGGCTAGAAACATTAGAAAAGTGTTAGAATATAAATATTAGCTCCAAAAATCCTAAAAGAAATAAGAACATAAGATAAGTTCTATTAAGAGAAGTATCCCCAAAAATAGAATTTTGAATTTAGGTGATAAGAGGTCATATTTAGAGCACTTTTACACATTTAGAGTCCATGCATACTAAAATGTGAAAAAATAACACGTTTCTAAAGATGGCGCATTTGTGGCTATATATAGACGTTTTTACCTATTCTGGGCACGCTAACTTGTAGACCACATACTTTCCCGTTCTTTTGACTTGTTAAATAACCATATTCTGAATTTTTGTCAGAGAGTTATGGCTGAAACAATTTGCCGTTTCAGCAGGGTCTCTACACAGAGAAAACTGTGAGAAGGCAGCAACAAGTAGCCTCAAGGTAATCCTAGAGTTTGAGATGTATATATCCCTTCATTCTTATCTAATATCTTAGAAAAGAAGCTTTGATTTCTATGGTCTTTCGGAGGAAGAGACCAAAACTCCATAGCTTTTCTTTTAGAGAAAGAATAGTATGGCGTAGTCCTGTGTAAGAGAAGGCTATTTTGCCATAGACCTTAGAAAGAGAGAAGAGTCACAGTACGAGTAAGAGGAGATGAAGCTTGGGGATGATCGGATGATTTCAATCGTGAGAGAAGGTATTAGAAGACTCTATTCTCATATGTTAAGTTCTAAAGCTCTTGTTAACGAGCAAAGGCAACGATAAACGATAAATTTCTATAAGGTATATACATATTTTGTTTTTCAATTATATATCATTCTTAGGGGTTGAGGTATGGCCCCGGCTTCTCTATTGATTATAGTGATCTATTTGATTGATTTACTATTTAAAGTTTGTATTCTTTTAAACAACAGCATATGCCATAATAAAGAATGTCTTATCTTAAGTTGAAATGCTAAAATCTTTGTGAAAAGGATTGTTTTCTTAAGAAGGTGACATGGATCCTAGTCCTATGGTTTAGTGAGTAAATGGATTGTTATCTTGGTTAAATTAAGACACATGTACGGCTTCTCCCTGCCTTGACGCTGCCCCGTTCTTGTGCTTGTGTAGCCGGACGGCGGAGACGTTAGTAAGGCCCAGAGTTGGCCCATGGTATCCCTCATACCATTGGGAGAATGAGGTTTGCCGATTGAGGCAAGTGATTGTGATGCTGTCTAGTTCTGAGGGCCCAGGCTAGTGCGGTGAATCAGCCCACCCTAGTGCGCAGACATCCCTCTGAGGGGCGGGAGGATCATTAGGGAAAAAGGGAGCTCATTTTGGGGCCCTGTAAGAAATTCACTATTTTTCGATTTATTTCTCTCCTAAAAGATCTCAAAAATAATAAAATATGGAAACGTGGCTCAGAACTGTCAGTAAGGACTACTGAACTATCAGTTCAGAAAAGAATAAGATAATATTTTGTCTAACTAACACGATTTTGCATTAAATATCTCTTTAATTTTTTTTGTTTCTCGAAGATTTCGCATCTCTTTTGATGACGTGTGCAGGCCTCTCATAACGAATCCATCACTGAACTTAATGATTGTATGGATACCGCCACACTTCCACAATTCATGTTACAAAAAGACTATGAGATTGAGAAGCCAACTTTGCAAACTCAGAAGCACAAAAAATGGCCGATACTAGTGAGTTACAATCTCAAAAGAAGCGATTATACCATCTTCACATCGACTTAGAAGAACAATATGCTCCAGCACAAAAAAGACGAAAGGATACGGTGCTGAATGCTCAACAACGGGAAAATATGAGAAGAGAAGGGCTTCAACATATTGACTTATGGTGTGATGGAAGTATATATCCAAAATGTTTAGTAAATCTACACCTCCATTTGTCAATCCAACCACACTACTGAGGTTTGCGGGCGATAGACAAAATGGACTTCTTGGTTATATTTCAGCACAGTATGCATTTGCAGAAACATATAAAACAATGTACCTACAAGAAAAGGGGGCCAGGATTCAAGAGATAGCTATTCGTGCAAAATTGAAAATTGAGGAGCATTCAAAGAGTAAAAAAGAGTTGACAAGATCAAGAAGGAAGAGAACCGTGCTTGGAGACAGACAACGAAGCAGGAAGATTAAAAACATTGCAAATTTGAAGGCTGGGACTGGTGGATGCAAGCGAAGAATTCAGGAAGCAAGGTTCATTTGTAATTTTTTATTTTTTATACTCAAAAATGCTCTCAAATGGCTATATCTATTTTGTCCATTAACGCAAAACAGGATTGGAAGTGTTGAATAATATAGGCATATTGTGTTGTTACTATAGGAAACTATTGGAGCCTGCAAAAGAAAATATGGATCCCGACCTTCTTCCAGTTAAACAAATGAAAGGATTGCTTTCTTGTGGTGTAGCAAAAGGTTTGATTGAAGAAAAAAAATACAAAACAATAAACGTAATGTTGTAGAGGACTTTATATCCAATAATCAAGTTGATGGTACTACAATCCAAGAGGCTCTTGATGTTAGTGGAGTTAGCAGGAAGGGATATAGTTCGATTTTCCATGCGATATCCTCAACTTTGAGAGATCAAAGGATTAAACGAGTTTTACTGCCAAATCCAGCAACAGTGTGGAAGATAAGAGGTCATTTGAATGAAAGTATAGATGAGTCTATTGGACCATATATCCATATTGAAGAAATATTTCATGGTGCTAAAGGAACCACTGTGTATAACCCTTGGAACAATATATTTGTAGATCTATAACAACTTCAAAGAAGAATGGTCGAGTTTTATGGAATAACATTTGAAGAGTGCAAAGGCATTTTGAAATTTGTTATCAAACTGGATGAGTGTGAGGTTGTAAAGGAAAAGAAAATGGAAAGGATTACTATCACATTGATGAATGGAGCACTTGATACATCATTGACTAAAGCGAGTTTGAAGTATTTTAGTGTGCAGTCCGAGAAACACATATGGTGGTTGGGCTGGTTCCAGGTATGATCATTTTTTATTTCGTACTTGATTTTAGTCAATGTTTTCAAATCTTTTATAGTAAGACTTTTGTTTTGTATAATCACAGGTAAAGACAGAAGACCATGAAACACTAGATTGGGTGTTTCACCACATAGAAATACCAAGAATAATTACAAGACAAGTGCAAGGAGAGAATCTCCATGTTGCAGGAAAAGGTGATTTTCAAGTAGAGTGGCACATGGCGGGGGAACTTAAAACACTTAAGTGCATGTATAACGTTAGTAAAGGAGGTAACTCAAAGTCTCCTTGTCTTTACTGCAAAGAATCAGCTCAAGTAATGGATTCCAAATGGTGGAAGAGAGCACCTAATAGAGATAAAGTTGACCCTGACTTTAAGGCCATTCTTGACATTCCACTATGTAATGTTCACATATGCACATTGCATGCTCTATGTCGAATTATTGAGAAATTGGTATTTTTGTATATTGGATTTGCTTGGAAACTCCGTCCCGAAAGAAATAGAAAGGATGCTCTTCATGCATTGGAAAAAGTGTTATCCGATATAGGTCTGCATGGAGGTGATGTTCATATCACAAAGGATTTTAAAAAGTCTACCAATGGCAAGGAGGTACCAATCAAGCCCTCTATTGGTGGTGTTAAGGCAAGAAGATTCTTGTCTCGACCCAAACACAGTAGTAAGCAAGTAAGGCAAGGTAGAACAGTTTCAAGGATTAGTTATGGATTGTGGAAGCAAGTCCATAATGCCGTGAAAGATCATGAGGCAGATGGGGAAGCACAAAATGTGAAGGCAGAGGTGTGGAGGTCTCTTGATCAACTCTTCATGTTCTGTGACAATGTAATATGGACAAAGAGTGATTACAAGAACTTTGAAGAGGAAATTAAACATTTTGGGAAGTCAATGAAAGACGCGTGGATAGCCTGCAATATAACTCACTACATGGTAAAGTGATGTCTTCTTCTTTTACTTAAGTGTGATCCTCTTTTCTTTTATAACTTACTATGCATTCTTATGTCTCTGTGAAAACAGCATATCATCTACAACCACCTTCCCTATTTTGTCAAAAAGTATGGATGCCTAGCAATTTGGTCTACCCAAGGCATGGAGAAGTCTCACTACATGGCACGTAATGCATTTTTCAGACACACACAACACTATGGAGGGAGTCAAAAGGCAAATAGTCTAAAGGAAGTCTTCCAATGGTTTTACCGAGGCATTCTACAAAGGCTGCATGCTAAAAGAAAAGTTGCTAGTTCCAAAGTCAAGCTTGCTTTTATTCTAGCCCGAAAGCAAAGACGAAGACAATCTTTGGACAATTCAATGGCAGCAGAGAGACATAGACAATGGAGGGATTCGAAGATATTTAGAAACCATAAATGGACAAGTAAACATGAATAGCAGTTTGTAACTTATTGGTGTTATGTCCACATGTTTTTAAACTCAATCAATAGATTTTTATTCTGTGGAACAAGTGACTCTTGGTGTTATGCCTATATGTTTTGAGACTCCGTCTCAAAAGTATTTCTTTTGTGAAACATGTGATCTATATTAACAAGCATCAATACATCCATGAGCTACACACAAAAAATTCAATCAATACTACTTAATTATGCTAGACATACTATTGATCCTTACCAATAAGGTACTGAGTGTCAAACGCCTTTAGAAGCTATTGAGTGTGGGAAGAGTACTCAAGTGTCGTACGGTGATGGGACAAATGCAAAAGGGTACTGATCGTCGGTACGGACAAGGAACTGATGAGGATCAAAGACTTTGTACAAATCAGTTCAACTTCAACATAATGTTTGTGCTATATTTGATGACTAAATCCTATTACTCCCAAGGCCTGCGAGTCGGAACTCTCTTTTTGAACTTGATTGGACTCTTTTTCTTCCTTGTTGGCTTGATGTCGACTTTCTGTTTATCAATGCTTGCCTCTGTGCTTGTCTGAGAGGGGTATCCTTGTCTTCAGCAGCTATCTCCACGTGTTCTTCTTCTTGGATTGTGTAGCCTGATGCAATCATGGGTGGCTCTCGAAACCTTATGAGCTTGTGTTTTCCATAGCCCTCTAGACATTTGGGCTCCTTAACACCACATGCTAATGAAGTGTAAGACAAAAAGTAAGAGGCCCTAGAGGCCTGCTTATTCACATAATCCCCAAATATGTCTATGGCGGACAACCTCTCTATTAAAATGATCTTTTCCTTTTGCCATGGAAGATCATGTCCACCTAAAACCCTAGACAAACATTTAAAGAAGTAAACAATGGCTTCTCCATTGTTGCTCAACTGCCTATGGTAAATCAAGATCTTAGCACTGCCTAGATCATGAATATAATGAGTGAGGCTTGACATTTTGCCAAACCCAGCCGGCTTGCTTCCACTTGTTCTCTGGAGGAATGTGTCATCCTCAATTTGTAGCTGCCATGTATCAAAAGATTGGAGTGAGACAATAATACATAACTACAAAACATTTAAACACAAGATAAAGTATTTGATTTGAAGTAATAATATCATACCTTCTCATTTTCATCAGCAAGAAGAAGTTCATCTTTCCAAAGATTTATTCCTCTCCCCTCCAGTCCAGCCTCTTCTTTAAGCTTTTCCTTATGAAGTGCTGAGAGATTCATAGCTTCCTGGGTGAGCTGGGAAGGCAGCTTCGTCTGGCTCTTGGAAATTTTCAGCCTCTTTGAAACAAATAGTAAGGGCCTCTGCAAGATCAAAAGTTGTTTCCAAAGCTAGCAGTGAATGGTCATCCTCTATGCCAATCTCCTTGTCAAGCCTTGAAGCCTGGGCAATAAGGGAAATGGCATAGTCCTCCCTCAAATTGAACATACACTCTATATCATGGAGAAAAACATAATCTTTACCACCAATCAAGACACCTAGAAGCATGGGCACTGTATAGTTGTTGCTCTGAACATCAAAATCTTCAACTGGCTATGCTGCCCTAAGAGTTTCAGTCCTCAGTTGAACAAGGTCAAGAGCAGCCACTTGCAGCCCCTCATCCTCGAGGTTGATATCTTCTTCCTGCTCTGCCATATCTGTTGCCACAGGAATATCCTCTTTTACCTTTGCTACATATATATCTTCTTCTTCAGCCTCCTGCCCTTGCTCTTCTAGAGATTGCTGTTGGAAGACAATGAAGACAATGTACATAAGGAATGCCATGTTTTCCTCAAGCACTCTACACTTTCTGGTGTGCAAGAGCTGAATTTATATTCCTCAGGCAGGCTCTCAAACCTTCTATTCACATGGTACCTCAGCCTGTCAATGGAGACAATATGATTTAATGCACAAAAACCTTTTCACCTTCCACAATCCTTCCTGCCTCTGTCAGTTGTTTAAAGGTATCCCAATGGTCTGAAAGAAAATCTCTGTGATACTCCAAAACAGATCTCATAGTGAACTCCCTGTTGAAAATACTGTAGTATATGTGGAAGTTCCTCTGAGCCTTGCACTTGTGAAGAAAGTCAAATAGGAGCAAATCTGGAGATTTTTCCTCTTCTGGTTCCCTTTCTTTTGAAAGGGAAGACTCACCTTTCTGCTCTATTCTCTTGCTTTTGCTTGAACAAAAATTTATATACCATGAATTCTATATGCTGACATATGCAATCAGGTAATGTATAGGATATCACCAAACAATTCTCTTCATGAGCACACATGAATCACCTGGTGATTGCTGTGGGGTCTGAGTATAGCAGCAGAAAAGTCCAGCTTCCTCTTGAAAGAAGGTGCCTGAGAATCAACTGTTCCAAAGCAAAAACTTTTCCCATCATCAAGAAAGAAATCCCCAGGGACATAGAAAGCAAAACAATGAGGAAACAGTGAAAACCAAAAGGGACACAAGAATTTGCAACAAAACGCGATGCAGAACCATTTGAAAAATGTCAAGTGCTCTCCTCGCATTTTGTTGCAAATTCTACATTTCTATTGACATCCATCTCCAATAAAAAACTAGGGACATCTCACAATGTTCTGGACAGTAAATGGCACTAGGAGGAATTCCCCAGGGCACATGTGAGGAAACAGTGAAAACCAAAAGGGACACAAGAATTTGCAACAAAACGCGATGCAGAACCATTTGAAAAATGTCAAGTGCTCTCCTCGCATTTTGTTGCAAATTCTACATTTCTATTGACATCCATCTCCAATAAAAAACTAGGGACATCTCACAATGTTCTGGACAGTAAATGGCACTAGGAGGAATTCCCCAGGGCACATGGTATACCTTTTTATTGTTGTAGATAAATAAAAAGTCCTTTGAAATTGAACCTTCTGTCTCAAATAGAATGTCATTGCGCAATTGAGCTAGGGAACAACATTGTCTTAATGAGATATTGACTAGCACATCACCATTCTCAACAACATCAATATCAAGAAGTTTATTTTCTGCACCAAAAGAATCTTCATCTTGATCCATTGGGACTAGTTTTGTACCTAGCCTTCGACTGCGCTTATAATAAAAAGAAAAAATGAAATTTTATGATGCAACCATGTACTTCAGTTGCATAGAAGGTTGGACAACCTCACAAAACACTGAACTACATGTCTTCTTATCCCAACCTTTATCCAAAAATTGTGGCATGCATGCCAGACTTGTTGCTTTAACTGTGAACATTGTTTTTGAAACCTTCACTGGAAAGGTATTAAACAAGTCTACAAAAACTGTGAGAGACATGCATAAAGAAATTTTTATTATCCTTGTGGCAATATTGGGCCTCAGAACTTTCTGTACTTCTTTGAAAAGCTTGGCCCTATATGCCTCTGTAACACTAAAATGTGGGAGAGGCCAATCCACTCAATTCCATGCCGGAAGGTCTTGTTTTCTTAACACACCATGTGTGTTTGCATTGTCCAGCAACTGATAAAAATGATCAGTAAAAAATATACAGGATTGAGCTAGCTCTGTTGCACATCAACCTTGGTATTGTTGTTCTCCTATCGATCCATGCAAAACATCTATAAATCCCAGAATACAATCGATGTTTTGCCATGTCTCATACGATGAAGGGTATAAATCTGAAATAAAATAACACAAGAATGTCAATAAGCAAAGAAAGAAAGCTTTGTCTTAAAAATCCATACACCTCATAAAGAACAAAACCACAACAGAAAAATATACAATTAGGCCTATGTTGCGGAAGATCATTTGGATAGTCTCGCAAGACAAGTTCTTTATGCATGTACACATACTGAATCAAAACTTCTTTCACTGATATCTTCCCTCTGGTGATTTTAAAATCTCGTACTCTTCCCTTCCATGATGCCAAGACAATGTTTTTTGTCTGGGGTCTCTTTCTTTTGCTAGGTTGCATGAGCACCCATGCTCCTTTCGAAACACTAAACCTTTCCCAAGTTCCTTCCGTTTTGACTGTACTTGAATTCTCTACCGTCGAAGAAATAGAAGAAGCAGGTCGACGGGGTAAGGATGTGTGGTATAATTCTGCCTTCATAGCATTATCATCCACAGAGCGAACGGCCATAGTTTTTATTCACCGTGGAGACCTTGTGAATCTGTAACCATATCAAAGTAATGTAAACAAGATAACAAAGTGAAGTTTCAAGAAAGAGAAAGTGGGCAGACAAACAGTTGACAAGAAACATCTTACTCTAAGCCAAACAAGATCAAGGGAGCAGTTTTGGAAAAGAAGAGGCTACTGCACAATGAGGCAGTGGTGTAGAATGGTAGACCTTTTGAAGGAAAGGCAGCACAACATTTCAAAGTTCAAAGGAAGGTGGAAGCGGGAAGGCCCTTGTCAGAGAAAATGTCAGACTAGATTCTATCTTCATGTCCAAAGATCTTGTGAGAATAAAAAACCAATCTCCACAATAATGTACACGCTTGTACCTACATAAAATATTGTTTCTTTTATCTATTTTCTCTTATTTTTGTGAATTTCCAACGTTACGTTGGCCCTTTGTTCATTGGTTGAGAGCTTATTTTTCCAAACCGTAAAAGGCCCCAAAATGAGCTCCCTTTTTCCCTAATGTGAGCGATGGAGCCTGAGAGGGCGACAGGCTGGCTCGAGTCCTTGCCAACGACCAACGACGATGAGGTGTATGGTCCCGTAGGGTTTTGCCCAACATGTAGAGGCTGAAAGGCCGAATTCTAGATCATCGACGGTATAAAGGAAAAGAATAAGAGAGCCGGTTTGGCTTGTATGAAATTGATTCATGTATAAACTTTTCTTTTAAATCTTGTCTCGGCATTATTATACTATGGAAAAAGGCTATTTTAATAAACCTTGTGAAAAGGGTCTTAATTAAGGAACATGTTTATTTATGTCAAACAGTGTGGTAGGATTAATTAGAAAACAAAATGACACGTGAGTAGGGTGGAAAGTGGGAGGATGGAATGCCCCGACAGCACCATCCTACGGACGGGAGGACCCGATTAGTCGGGTAGCTTTCCAACATATTAACTGAAAGCCCTACGTTAGATAAATAGGTTCTCCGGCAATTCTATTCTAGAAGACTAGGTCAGCGGCTGTGCCTTGCATGGATGAGGAAAAAAGCGTTGCCTCTAGAAATCAAGTCTTGTAGTTGCCCAATTTATGATCAATTACCCTATGGGTGATTTGATTTTTAGAAGACCACGCTCCCCCTGTGGGATAGAATTAGGTCTTACCTATGAATCGTATCCTTAAATCTCTACATGGTCAAGGTGTCGATGAGTAGGAATTTTTCTTCAAGTTAAGACTTAGTGGACTATCTTAAGCGTTTCCGGAGAACCTTACAAGTGGTATCAGAGCCGATCTTAGTTCCTAGGATTTATTTTTCAAAGGTTAACTATCAAGGGATTAAAACAAGTGATTGTTTATCATATGAGGATGAATCAATCATCTCTACTCGCCATATAAGTGATTTGAATATCCTCACCTGTTATGACAATCAGCCTATGAAATTATGCTTATATCTTGGGGGTGCACACGCAAGGTATTTGTACAATAAATTTGAGAAGTAAGTTTGGGGAGAAAACCTTTTGTGAGCAAAAACATAGGGTGATTAAATTAAGAAACTAGTGAGAGACTAAATGAATAGAATGATAGATCGAAACTTTGTTTAGAGACATTTTCAAGATATATCTCATTAGTTTGCATATTATAAATTAATAAGATTATAACTCCACTAAGGTTTGAATAGTTGACATGTGAATGCCATCCATTGGATGCTTTACACTAGGACAATCATCCAAGATCTTGAACCCAGCTCAGACAAACATGGGTCTCGGATTTGTAATTCCTAGAGGATCATGCTCTTAGATATGTTAATCCCAAGGCACCAGATGTGTAATTCTCAAAAAATAAAGATCTTAAATATATTAATCCAGAGTGCCTTTAGATGTGGCACTATGATAAGTATTTGATAGTTTTGAACTTTTAATGGATACAATGAAAGAAGCAAGCTTACCCTTGCTTGCATCTAAAAATCGTAATAAGAAATGCCAAAATAGTTCAATGCTCTGATTTTATATTCACGTGATCACAAAATTTTTTTTGTTAATAACATGTGTTAACATGTTATTAACATGTTCACATGTTAACATGTTCTCAAAAAAGCCGGTGGCAAGCGACCTGGTAACCGGCGGATAAAATCCCGCCGGGCTTTTGCTATACCCGGCGGGCCCGCTGGGATAAAGCAAAACCCAGCGGGTCCCTGCGGGGTCGTCATCTAGCCCGGCGGGGTACAATTTCCTATATATATGGGCCCGGGGGGCCCTTTGGGAGTTCATTGCTGACAGCATACACAGGTAATGAAACTTGTGTGTGTGTGTGTGTGTATGTGGGTGTGTTCGTGCGGGCGGCCGCCCACTGTCGCAATGCACGGCAGGATGTGGGTGGTCCGCCACACGAAGGATGTGTGTGTGGGTGAGTTCGTGCGGGTAGCCGCCCATTGTCGCAATGCGCGGCAGGATGTGGGTGGCCCGCCACACGACTGGTGTGTGTGTAAGGCCATTCTTCGGAATGGTGCTTACCCTGGGGCACTTAGTCGGTAACGCGGCTAGTCTGTGTCCTATGGTAAGTATGGCACGCCGTAGCGATACTAGTCGGTAACGCGGCAAGCATAGTATCGTTATGGTGATGTCGCCTTCCCTTCCCTTCCCTTTGTGAAATGCGGACATATGGTCGGTAACGCGGCTAGTGTATGTTCGTATCCTATTTGTATTCCCATAGAATCGGGCGGCATTTTGTCGTTAACGCGGCAAGTTGGTGTCGTCCGCTAGTGCATAAATTGTTTTTTGCATATTGCGGCATTTGATCATTAACGCGGTCGAAAAAGTGTCGTAAATTTGCTTGCATATTACGGCATATGATCGTTAACGCGGTCGAATAAATGTCGTAAATTTGTTTGATTTGACTTGTATTGTTTTTATTGTGTTTGATCCATGCGATACTTGGTTGCTAACGCAGCATGAGTATTTCATGGATCAAAGATCGTGATTCGTGATTTGTAACTCGAAAAATATGAATATCTCTCTCTTCTTACCCCCCTCTCTCTCTCTCATGATACACTTCACAACTCTTTCTCTATCTCTCTCATGATTCACTTCACAACACGATAGATGTGTAGATAATGATTTTTATTTATTGCTCTTAAAATATACATAGTTCTTAATAATTTCTTTTTTCTCTCTCTATTTACTTAAAAATTAAAACAGTACATTATTTTCCTCTTTAGGAACTCACAAAAACATTAAAAATGTCATCTAATGTTTCTTCTCTCTATGTGTCACAACTCTCTCTTCCTCTCCTCTCTCTCTCTCTCTCTCATGATACACTTCACAATTCTCTCTCTCTCTCTCTCTCTCGCAATGATACACTTCACAACTCTCTCTCTCTCTCTCTCTCATGATACACTTCACATCTCTCCATCACGATAGGTGTGTAGATGAGGAGTGCTTTAGGATTACAAAACATTATTTTTCTCTCTTTAGGAACTCACAAAACTATAAAGAATGTCATTTAATTTTTTCTCTCTCTATCTGTCACACCTCTCTCTCTTCCTCCCCCTCTCTCTCTCTCTCATTTAATAATGTATACACTTCGTAAGTAATAATGCACTTGTTGCGGTTGTCTCACGTTCGATAATGTATTGCATGATGTTGAGTTCAGTAATATTGTTTGATATATTCTGTTTTTGTTTGATCATTGATAAGTAATGATACACTTGTTGTTGTTCTCTCACGTTTGATGATGTATTGGATGATATTGAGTTCATTAAAATTATTTGATATTCTGTTTTTGTTTGAACATTGATAAGTAATGATATACTTGTTGCTGTTCTCTCACGTTTGCTTGATGTTGATTTCAGTAATGTTTGATATTCTGTTTTTTTGTGTTTAGTGATATTTGCTAGATTTACGAAGACGATCAACATGCTTTCCCCCGAAGAGCGTAAAATCGTTCTGCGAGCAATTCGCATTGAAGCCGTCATCACAGTGTCACAATGTGCTGATGATGTCGTCAAAAAGATCAATGAGTCTGAGATACTCATGCGAGATCTAATAGACCAAATAGCGTCGGCTTCGAAGCGGAGGCAACGTTGAGTTGCTAGATAGACAGAAGATAGCAAATTTCAACCATCAACACATAACACGAACCATTTTGGGGAGCATGCGTGTAGCATGCAGTGATCTTAGAGATGCTGCCCTGCCTGAAGCCAATATGCAACGTCTACAGTTATGGGACGTTGTATGGAGCAAGCAAAGAGCCAAGAGCAAGCACATGAAGGCGTTGGATGCAGAGTCCCTCTCCAAAAGAGTGCGCATTGCCCAAGACGTCGCTGCAACATCCAGCCAGGCAGATGCAAGTGGTACAGGTGTCATTAATCGTACCATCTACAATTCTATGTGCACACATCTCATTGGCATCCCGCACGAGGCTTTGTTCGAAGGGCGAACAATAGGCTCCGGTGTTTTTGGCACAGTAAAAGAGTATACTGTTAAAGGTATATCATTTTTACTGGAGCACATTACTTTTTGCGGAAAGCACTACTACAAAGGAGAAGCCAGCGCCAAATTCGAGAGCTTCCAGGCAGAGCAGGGTATGCAAGTGCTACATCCATCGATTGTCTGGTGCATTGCCTTTACAAAAGAGGCTTCTTGGATCACTATTTTCCCGTACTATAATGGCGGCGCTCTTGGTGATACTCTTCTGAAGGTTCCCTTTAGATTCAGTGAGTTTACCAGAGCAATTTTCCGTTTGGATCGAGGATGGAGACAACCCCCGCCTAATAATATCCCTCTAAGTCATCTAGAAATTTTGAAAATAAAACAAATAGTAATAAGCATGCCACATATTATGCATGCCCTGGTGGAAGGCCTAGCGGGCAGCACATATGGCAAGAATTGTACATACCGACCTACATCCATTTAATGTAGTGTTGGATTTCACAAAAGAGCTAAAGCCACGCATAGGTATTATCGATTGGGGGTTACTGCTGAGAGCGCCCAAAAAACGGGTGTCTCTCAATTTTGTATTTGAAGCAGACAAGAACCCTGAGAAGGTGGCACAGGCAGTCTCCTACGCAGACAGAGAGCGAAATAAACGGCCGTGGATAGCCCCCCAGAGCTTTATGATCCATTTTTGGCAGATGCATACACTCCTGCATCTGATGTTTTTGCCTTGGGATATTTATTACAAACTTTATATGACTTTTGGCAGAAAGTGCAAGAGTTGTGGATGGATAATAGTTCCCATGACAAAGTTACAATGGATACTATTATTCATAGAGTCAAAAATTGGATGTTTCTGCCTAATCGCGATGAGCGAAAATCAATTTTGCAAGTAGTTGAATTTTTTAGATCACTAAATACTGACCCAACGAGGGCACAACGTCCTCTTGTAGAGCTATCGGTGTCATTCACCCCAACTTTGTAATGATACAGTATCAAGAGATTAAGTTTCAGGAATGGCATTTTGTTTCTCTCTTCAAAATTTGATGTGTCCAATGTTTGAAATATTATCTCATTAAGTCTTTGCAATATCTCTCTCCTCTTGTGGTGTTTAAGTTTATGTTTTCTCTTCAAAATTTGATGTGCGCGCATTGTTTGAAGTATTTTTGGAATCGTGGATATTTCTCATCGAGTCTTTGCAATACATATCTCCTCTCGTGGTGTTTAACTTTAAGATTTTGAGA
Source organism: Cibotium barometz (assembly GCF_041138505.1). Lineage (NCBI taxonomy): Eukaryota > Viridiplantae > Streptophyta > Polypodiopsida > Cyatheales > Cibotiaceae > Cibotium > Cibotium barometz. Next base: position 22,414,048 of record NC_141065.1, on the reverse strand, counting down.
GTAATGGTCAATTTATCTTATGTTGATCTTTACAGTTCATTAAAATCCTAAAGTCATTTACGTTCATGCAGATATGGCAGAGGCGCAAGCGAACGAGCATCAAGAGTTAGCCAAGAAGGCATACGAGCGAATGAAGGCCCTTGCACATGGCCTGACAGCCCGCGAAGCTACAAGAACAGCATGCAGGTTGTCAAAATGGACAAATCCAACTTATGCCCAATGGAAAGACATAAACAAACGCGTAACCACAGAGATGATAAAGGAAATATGGCCATGTCCAGATGGCGAGATTAAGAAGGGAAGATGGAAGATTTCACGTTGCACTCACAATGATATCAAAACTAATGCCGAGCGCATTTTCTTGGAGGTGTACGGTCGTCCTCTCCATAACGCCGACGCTCCACTCTATTTTGCTAAGATGTTATATGCTCAATTTATCTTAGAAACTCCAGTGGACTTCGCCTCCAGAGAGGCCACTGTCAACACCCACGACATACGTGAAGAGACAGTGACATTCACAAGAGAAGAACTTGCTCTCATGGTGGAGGGCGCTGGATTGGAGTTAAACAAGGTCAAAGAAAGCTTAGGGGCACAGCTAGCAGAGAAGGAGAAAGAAGCTGACCGATTAACTCAAGCGTCAACTCCTCCCCCGGCCAATAGAGGGATTCAAGAGCAGCTAACAAAGATCAGCCAAGATGTGCAGAGCATCTCTTCACGTATTGCTCCTGTGCGCCAAGGAAACCACATCTCTCATTTTTTGATACATCCTGATCTTGTGGGAGTTTTTGCTGAGGCTACAAGTTCCTCCACCCCCCAATGTCCTGTATGTTACAAAGTATTCGATGGGTGGAGCGGCCAGTATATACTACCATGTGGACACTACTACCACTTAATATGTTTAGTGAGGCAAATGCAAAATACTTTCACAAGTGCATTGTGCAGTGTCCCAATAAATCAAGGTATTTATACAGTGTTTGGCATGGCTAGCGAATATAAACCACCAGGACCTTTAGATGCAACTCCTAGTGCAATTCGTAATTTATTTCAAGATGAGAGCTAAGAAAAACAAATCCTACTTTTGTATTGATAATTTCTCCAAATATGATCATTTGTACAAGTACTTTTTATTAAATTAATGAAGTGACTTCTTCCTCTATGTCAGTATCCTGCTCCAAAATTCTTTCACCGTTTACTCTCTCGTCTGCTAAATTAAGCTCATCTAAGTCAATGTCTAAATTGTCTTCTATCTCAAGGGTGGTGCACAACGTGCGTCCTACATCAAAGTTCTCGTCTACTACATCATCACAATTGTACATCCATCTGGGCATATCTTCTTCATACTCTTTGCTTTCAATGTCTCGCAAGATCTTTTCATTGCAGTACATGTAAACAAGTTTATCTGCTCGATCTGCAAGAAGTCGATTGCGAATAGTACTGTGAATATATTTGTACATGCTCCAGTTTCTTTCTGAGCCTGAGTTTGAAGAGCACTGACTTAGAACCTTCATTGCAAGGTTGCGCAATAAAGCATAATGCTCACCACCATTCATCATCCACCACTTCCATGCAGGTTGCTCTTTAGCCATTTGTTGAACAAGGGAGTTGGAAAATAGACCCTTTTTCAATCGAATGTTGGAGAATGATACATGCCATTGCTTTTCCACCACTGAATGCTCTAATTTCTCAGGACACTCCAAACTCCGCTGGACAGTCCACCATTGCATCCATGCTTTTCCGAGATTAGGCGCTCTTTGATCAAGACTTCGTACAGCATACATAACAGGCATCATTACATGGTATGCATCCATCACACTGTTCCACCAACTTCTTCTCGTAAGCGCTCCCTTCAAGACTTTGATTTTCTCTTTCACTTTTTCAAGTTGAGTGTTCTCCCAGTCATGAAATGCCATGCATGTAAATGTTTCGCAAACTGCATCTTTATTTCTAAGAAGAGACTCAAAAGTGTAAAAGTGAGTGCAAAACCTAGTCTCCGCTGGAAGCTTTAACATAACTGACATGCGAGGTCGAAACATATCTAAAACTCTCTGTCTCTTGAGCATGAATTTCACAAGCTGGCGAGCAGTGTCGACGATTGAGGCAAACCATTTGGTATCATCAGATTTATACCAATCTTTTAATACAAGATTCAAACTATGAGTATTACAGCCTACCGGAAAAATATGTGGATATTGTCGCTGTAGGATTTTGGATGCATTTTTACAATTTTTTGCATTGTCCATGACGACTTGGACTACATTTTTGGCACCCACTTCCTCTATCACACAGAGCTAATGACTTGAGCAATGTAAGCCCCAGTTTTGATTGAACCAGCTGAATCCACGGCACGGATGAAAGTCTCACCTCTAGGTGAAATAACCATTATATTAATTAATGGTTTTCTTTGCACATTAGACCATCCATCACTTACTATACTACATCCAGAAAGCTCTATATTGCTAAGAATTATTCTTTGTACACGTTCTTTTACTTGCGCAAAACATTTCTCTAATAGATCATTTCGCATAGCATGGTACGTAGGCGGTGAAAACCCTGGTCCAAACTCACCAATTTTCTTCCATGCTCTCTTTCAATGCTCACTGTCCACCATCATCATAGCACTCCCAGAAAAGTAAATCGCTTCAGCAAGGACGAGTTGTGCATCATCGAGTCGACCTTGACGTAGGCTTTCTTGCAATGAAGTTTGACGCATGGGTATATTTCCTACGTCAAAGTTTCGCTTGCAAGAAGATGCACTGGGTAGATTACTTTCTGGTTGCACATTGCCGTTCGAGGTACAAGTAGGCGATGTAGCGGGAGTTTGATGATTAGAACAACAGTGTTCTTGCTGTCTTGATACATTAACGGTAGGAGTGTCATGTTTTCTTGAATCTTTCTTTTGAATTTCTTCTCTTATGCGTTTGGCCACTATAGGTGCAGAGGGGTGGGTACATGACTTTTTCTTCGGTCCGCCTAAAAAGTGTTCTCTTAGTCGAGGCGCCCCACCTGATTTTACTGCATGGCATAGTTTACACTCCCAATCTATGAATCGATCACCAACGTTAATTGCATATTGCCACTCTATCCCAGGTGCCTTTTTTTTCCTGCTATTTGAAATTTGGACTCTATTGGAGGTATCACTGGATCCAACATTGTCCTCCATCTCAACGAATAACCTATTCAACCAAGCATATAACAATGAATACACAAATGAAAAAACAACAAATCACTCACGTATAACAAAACATACATTAGCAGACAAAGTACTTCGCAACTATCTTGACAAATACAAAAGATCATTACATAACACAAAACTACTTCAAACTATCTTGCAAGGTCTTACTACAAAACTACTTCGAAACTATCATGCACATTGCACCCCCAATGAAGGATGCCTTTTGTACCCAATTAAGGATACTTTACACAATCAAAGATCTATGCTTGCCCAATACTCTAGTATAGGACAATAGACCTTCTCTAACATTCACAAAAAAAATCAAAGATCTATGCTTGCCCAATACTCTAGTATAGGACAATAGACCCTTGTCTACTCTAAACTATATCAAGTATCAAGAACCAATACAAGTCCCTAAGCAGGACTCTTGGCTCCATCAAACCATTCATAAAGCAGAATGAGGTAGATTACGTACGTGGCTCAAATGCAAAGCTGAATGACTCCAAATTTGTCCCTAAATCTCCGCAAGTATTAGCTACCACACCCTGCCCCCAGTTCAAAGAACTAAGGACGAGTGGCTCAATAGCCTTAGGAGTGCCTACAAGGAAAGACGACAGCCCCTAAGATAAGGACGTTCTTCCCAAGAGGACACTTCTAGCAACTCGAGAGGTCTACAAGTACTTTGAGGAGAGATATCACGCCCCCAAAACAAGGACTATCTCCCCAAAAGTTGTACGATGGGTGTCGGGCAGTGTTTATATACAGAATAGTACCCCGTCGATTTTCTTTGTTTTTCTCGGCAGGCCCGCCGGGCTTTTATCTTTCCCGGCCCGCCGGGAAAATTATATTTCCCGGCCGGCCCCCCCCAGGAAAGATAAAAGCCCGAAGGTGTCACGGGACTAGTGGGTTCTGGCAGGTCATTGCTCAGGTCATGTGAATATACAATGTGATCACAAGTTTTAATATGTTAACAATAGGTTTTGTTAACGTGATCACAAAATTGTGAAGACGTTAATGAAATCCCTGGTTCAATGGAAGCATTATTGTCAATCTAACCACCACTAGAACCAGAATCAGTTATGGGATGCCATGAAATTACACCACTAGAACCAGAATCAGTTATGGGATGCCATGAAATTACACCTTTGTAAAAGGTTTTGTCCTCTAGGATTTTGAGAGGATAAAATGAATGAATTTTGGAGCTAACCCAAGAAAGGAAGACCCTAAAAGAATGCCACCAAACTTTTGTTAAAATTCTTCGATTGGCTCCAGATGAGGTAACTCTTCTCCATCGATTCATTTGGAAGCTTAATCTACCTTTGAATAACCTCATCAAGAATGTAAAACCATCCTCTATTTCAGAAGCCATAATTATAGCCAGAGACTGATTTTTTCTTTTTAATAGAAAGTGTCGAGAAGGACATGAGTCCTTCTATGTTAATCAAGAAGAGGTCTCCTAATTAAATAGAAATGTCAAGCCCACCCCTGGCTACAAGGAATCATGAGCTAGAGCAAAAATTAGGTCAAGAAATAGGGATAGCAGGGTTAAAGATAACCGAATTCAACAAGTATATCTATGAGTAAATAGAAGAGGATTGGTGTAAGATTCATGTGAAGTAATGTGCATGATGAATAGAGGTTTTCTACAAGACGATACTAAGATTATGAGATTGCTATCATAGGTTAGATTGCGTAAAGGATTGATTCCCTTACATTTCTCCATGATAATTTGTTAAGTACCATATTACATGGGGGTATAGAATAAGGAATTCGAAGGTTCATACATAATGAGAGGTATATGGATACATGAAATTAGGATAATAAGGCCAATTAACTTTAGAATAATAAAGACCTTTTGGAGGCACAACAGAACGAGCCAAGCACATGAAATAAATGAATCTTTAAGAACAATATTTAGATAAAAGAGGATTTTTACCTAGTGGGGACACCACTTTGAAAGAGATAAGAGGATTTACTTAGATACTATCCCAGCTCGCGAGATGAGGACATCTCGAATCTTTTAAGTGGGAGAGATTGTAAGGTCCCTCCCAAGCCATGTATGTATGTGTCTCTTTTAATATAGATTTCAATAAGGAAAGAGAGTTTATTTAGAGAAGAGTGAGACAATAAGGCTAGAAACATTAGGAAAGTGTTAGAATACAAATATTATCTCCAAAAATCCTAAAAGAAATAAGAACATAAGAATAGTTCTATTAAGAGATAAGTATCCCCAAAAATAGAATTTTGAATTTAGGTGATAAGAGGTCATATTTAGAGTACTTTTACACATTTAGAGTCCATGCATACTAAAAATGTGAAAAAACAACGCGTTTCTAAAGATGGCGCATTTGACGACCATATTCTGAGTTCTGTCAGGGTCTCTACACAGAGAAAATTGTGAGAAGGTAGCAAACAAGTAGCCTCAAGGTAATCCTAGAGTTTGAGATGTATATATCCCTTCATTCTTATCTAATATCTAGAAAAGAAGCTTAGATTGCTATGGTCTTTTGGAGGAAGAGACCAAAACTCCATAGCTTTTCTTTTAGAGAAAGAATAGTATGGCGTAGTCCTGTAAGAGAAGGCTATTTTGCCATAGACCTTAGAAGGAGAGAAGAGTCACAGTGTACGCGTAAGAGGAGATGAAGCTTGGGGATGATCGAATGATTTCAATCGTAAGAGAAGGTATTATAAGATTTCAATCGGATGGTTTCAATCGTAAGAGAAGGTATTAGAAGATTCTATTCTCATATGTCAAGTTCTAAAGCTCTTGTTAACGAGCAAAGGTAACGATAAACGATAAATTTCTATAAGGTATATACATATTTTGTTTTTCAATTATATATCATTCTTAGGGGTTGAGGTATGACCTCAGCTTCTCTAGTTATTATAGTGATATATTTGATTGATTTACTATTTAAACTTTGTATTCTTTTAAACAACAGCATATGCCTTAATAAAGAATGTCTTATCTCAAGTTGAAATGCTAAAATCTTTGTGAAAAGGATTGTTTTCTTAAGAAGGTGACATGGATCCTAGTCCTATGGTTTAGTGAGTAAATGGATTGTTATCTTGGTTAAATTAAGACACATGTACAACTTCTCCCTGCCTTGACGCTGTCCCGTTCTTGTGCTTGTGTAGCCGGACGACGGAGATGTTAGTAAGGCCCGGAGTTGGCCCACGGTATCCCTCATACCATTGGGAGAATGAGGTTTGCTGATTGAGGCAAGTGATTGTGATGCTGTCTAGTTCTGAGGGCCCAGGCTAGTGCAGTGAATCAGCCCACCCTAGTGCGCAGACATCCCTGTGAGGGGCGGGAGGATCGAGCGATGGAGCTTGAGAGGGCAACAGGCTGGCTCAAGTCCTACCCAACGGGCCGACGATGAGGTGTATGGTCCCGTAGGGTTTTGCCCAGCATGTAGAGGCTGGAAGGCCGAATTCTAGATCATCGGCGGTATAAAGGAAAAGAATAAGAGAGCCGGTTTGGCTTGTATGAAATTGATTCATGTATAAACTTTTCTTTTAAATCTTGTCTTGGCATTATTGTACTATGGAAAAAGGCTGTTTTAATAAACCTTGTGAAAAGGGTCTTAATTAAGGAACATGTTTATTTATGTCAAACAGTGTGGTAGGATTAATTAGAAAACAAATTAACACGTGAGTAGGGTGGTGGAAAGTGGGAGGATGGAATGCCCGGACGGCACCATCCTACGGACGGGTGGGCCTGATTAGTCGGGTAGCTTTCCAACATATTAAGTGAAAGCCCTACGTTAGATAAATAGGTTCTCGGGCAATTCTATTCTAAAAGACTAGGTCAACGGCTGTGCCTTGCATGGATGAGGAAAAAAGCATTGCCTCTAGAAATCAAGTCTTGTAGTTGCCCAATTTATGATCAATTTCTCTATGGGTGATTTGACTTTTAGAAGACAACACTCCTCGTACGAGATAGAATTAGGTCTTACCTATGAATCGTATCCTTAAATCTCTACATGGTCAAGGTGTCGATGAGTAGGAAATTTTCTTCAAGTTAAGACTTAGTGGACTATCTTAAGTGTTTCCCCTATTTTGGAAGGGAGGAACCTTACAAGTGGTATCAGAGCCGATCTTAGTTCCTAGGATTTGTTTTTCAAAGGTTAACTATCAAGGGATTAAAACAAGTGATTGTTTATCGTATGAGGACGAATCAATCATCTCTACTCGCCATATAAGTGATTTGAATATCCTCACGTGTTGAGACAATCATCCTATGAAATTGTGCTTATATCTTGGGGGTGCACACGCAAGATATTTGTACAATAAATTTGAGAAATAAGATTGGGGAGAAAACCTTCTGTGAGGAAAAACATAGGCTGATCAAATTAAGAAACTAGTGAGAGATTAAATGAATAGAATGATAGACCGAAGGATAGACCGAAACTTTGTTTAGAGACATTTTCAAGATATATCTCATTAGTTTGCATATTATAAATTATTAAGATTATAACTCCACTAAGGTTTGAATAGTTGACATGTGAATGCCATCCATTGGATGCTTTACACTAGGACAATCATCCAAGATCTTGAACCCAGCTCAGACAAACATGGGTCTCAGATTTGTAATTCCTAGAGGATCATGCTCTTAGATGTGTTAATCCCAAGGCACCAGATGTGTAACTCTCAAAAAATAAAGGTCTTAAATATATTAATCCAGAGTGCCTTTAGATGTGGCACTATGATAAGTATTTGATAGTTTTGAACTTTTAATGGATATAATGAAAGAAGCAAGCTTACCCTTGCTCGCGTCTAAAAATCGTAAGAAATGCCAAATTAGTTGGCAGCATTATTGTCAATCTAACCACCACTAGAACCAGAATCAGTTATGGGATGCCATGAAATTACACCTTCGTAAAAGGTTTTGTCCTCTAGGATTTCGAGAGGATAAAATGAATGAATTTTGGAGCTAACCCAAGAAAGGAAGACCCTAAAAGAATGCACCCAAACTTTTGTTAAAATTCTTCGATTAGCTCCAGAGAGATGGATGAGGTAACTCTTCTCCATGGATTCATTTGGAAGCTTAATCTACCTTTGAATAACCTCATCAAGAATGTAAAACCATCCTCTATTTCAAAAGCCATAATTATAGCCAGAGACTATGATAATTTTTTTTTATAGAAAGTGTCGAGAAGGACATGAGTCCTTCTCGACACTTTTTCAAGAATGTACAACCATCCTCTATTTCAGAAGCCATAATTATAGCCAAAGACTATGATAATTTTTTTTTATAGAAAGTGTCGAGAAGGACATGAGTCCTTCCATGTTAATCAAGAAGAGGTCTCCTAATTCAAGAGAAACGTCAAGCCCACCCCTGGCTACAAGGAATCATGAGCTAGAGCAAAAATTAGGTCAAGAAATAGGGATAGCAGGGTTAAAGATAACCGAATTCAACAAGTATATCTATGAGTAAATAGAAGAGGATTGGTGCAAGATTCATGTGAAGTAATGTGCATGATGAATAGAGGTATTCTACAAGACGATACTAAGTTTATGAAATTGCTATCATAGGTTAGATTGCGTAAAGGATTGATTCCCTTACGTTTCTCCATGATAATTTGTTAAGTACCATATTACATGGCCAAAGAGGTGATAGTCCAAGTGGTAAAGTGTTTGGACCGAAAGGTCTTGGGTTCAAACCCTGCTTGGACCCCTCGGCGGAATCTCTCATCCGTGCTCTCCATAAGCTTCCCTTTCGGCATCGATTGTGTTCTGGCCGCCTTTCCCAGGAGGACTCCAGTGTAGCCCCTCCGCTCTCTATGGTTGAGTGTGCTCGTCGCCCTCTTCAGAGGGCCGCGTAGATGGTCTTGTAGCTCACAGTGTAGCCCCTCCGCTCTCTGTGGTCGAGTGTGCTTGTCGCCCTCTTCAGAGGGACGCGTAGATGGTCTTGTATCTCACGACACCAGTGTGGTTGCGACGTTGAGCGAGTTGTAATTTTAACTATTAGTAGGATCTCTCTCCCGGAAAAAAAAAGTACCATATTACATGGGGGTATAGAATAAGGAATTCGAAGGTTCATACATAATGAGAGGTATATGGACACATGAAATTAGGATAATAAGGCCAATTAACTTTAGAATAATAAAGACCTTTTGGAGGCACAACAAAACGAGCCAAGCACATGAAATAAATGAATCTTTAAGAACAATATTTAGATAAAAGAGGATTTTTACCTAGTGGCGACACCACTTTGAAAGAGATAGGAGGGTTTATATAGATACTACCCCAACTCACGAGATGAGGACATCTCAAATCTTTTAAGTTGGGGAGATTGTAAGGTCCCTCCCAAGCCATGTATGTATGTGTCTCTTTTAATATAGATTTCAATAAGGAAAGAGAGTTTATTTAGAGAAGAGTGAGATAATAAGGCTAGAAACATTAGGAAAGTGTTAGAATACAAATATTAGCTCCAAAAATCCTAAAAGAAATAAGAACATAAGAATAGTTCTATTAAGAGATAAGTATCCCCAAAAATAGAATTTTGAGTTTAAGTGATAAGAGGTCATATTTAGAGTACTTTTAGAGTACTTTAAATATTTAGAGTACTTTAACACATTTAGAGTTCATGCATACTAAAAATGTGAAAAAACAACGTGTTTCTAAAGATGGCGCGTTTGACGACCATATTCTGAGTTTTTGTCATAGAGTTATGGCCGAAACAATTTGCTATTTCTGTCAGGGTCTCTACATAGAGAAAAATGTGAGAAGGCAGCAACAAGTAGCCTCAAGGTAATCCTAGAGTTTCAGATGTATATATCCCTTCATTCTTATCTAATATCTTAGAAAAGAAGCTTAGATTGCTATGGTCTTTTGGAGGAAGAGACCAAAACTCGACAGCTTTTCTTTTAGAGAAAGAATAGTATGGCGTAGTCCTGTAAGAGAAGGCTATTTTGCCATAGACCTTAGAAAGAGAGAAGAGTCACAGTACGAGTAAGAGGAGATGAAGCTTGGGGATGATCGGATGATTTCAATCATAAGAGAAGTTATTAGAAGATTCTATTCTCATATGTCAAGTTCTTAAGCTCTTGTTAACAAGCAAAGGCAATGATAAACGATAAGTTTCTATAAAGTATATACATATTTTTTTTTTCAATTATATATCATTCTTAGGGGTTGAGGTATGGCCTCGGCTTCTCTATTTATTATAGTGATCTATTTGATTGATTTACTATTTAAAGTTTGTATTCTTTTAAACAACAGCATATGCCTTAATAAAGAATGTCTTATCTCAAGTTGAAATGCTAAAATCTTTGTGAGAAGGATTGTTTTCTTAAGAAGGTGACATGGATCATGGATCCTAGTCCTATGGTTTAGTGAGTAAATGGATTGTTATCTTGGTTAAATTAAGACACATGTATAACTTCTCCCTGCCTTGACGCTGCCCCGTTCTTGTGCTTGTGTAGCCCGATGGCGGAGACGTTAGTAAGGCCCGGAGTTGGCCCATGGTATCCCTCATACCATTGGGAGAATGAGGTTTTCCGATTGAGGCAAGTGATTGTGATACTGCCTAGTTCTGAGGGCCCAGGCTAGCGCGGTGAATTAGCCCACCCTATTGTGTGCAGACATCCCTCTGAGGGGCGGGAGGATCAAGCGATGGAGCCTGAGAGGGCGACTGGCTGGCTCGAGTCCTCGCCAGCGACCGACGATGAGGTGTATGGTCCCGTAGGGTTTTGCCCAGCATGTAGAGGCTGGAAGGCCGAATTCTAGATCATCGGCGGTATAAAGGAAAAGAATAAGAGAGCCGGTTTGGCTTGTATAAAATTGATTCATGTATAAACTTTTCTTTTAAATCTTGTCTTGGCATTATTGTACTATGGAAAAAGGCTGTTTTAATAAACCTTGTAAAAAGGGTCTTAATTAAGGAACATGTTTATTTATGTCAAACAGTGTGGTAGGATTAATTAGAAAACAAATTGACACATGAGTAGGGTGGAAAGTGGGAGGATGGAATGCCCCGACGGCACCATCCTACGGACGAGTGGACCCGATTAGTCGGGTAGCTTTCCAACATATTAAGTGAAAGCCCTACGTTAGATAAATAGGTTCTTGGGCAATTCTATTCTAGAAGACTAGGTCAGCGGTTGTGCCTTGCATGGATGAGAAAAAAAGCGTTGCCTCTAGAAATCAAGTCTTGTAGTTGCCCAATTTATGATCAATTACCCTATGGGTGATTTGATTTTTAGAAGATCATGCTCCCCCTGTGGGATAGAATTAGGTCTTACCTATGATTCGTATCCTTAAATCTCTACGTGGTCAAGGTGTCGATGAGTAGGAAATTTTCTTCAAGTTAAGACGAAGTGGACTATCTTAAGTGTTTCCCCTATTTTGGAAGGGGGGAACCTTACAAGTGGTATTAGAGCCGATCTTAGTTCCTAGGATTTGTTTTTCAAAGGTTAACTATCAAGGGATTAAAACAAGTGATTGTTTATAATATGAGGACGAATCAATCATCTCTACTCGCCATATAAGTGATTTGAATATCCTCACGTGTTGAGACAATCATCCTATGAAATTGTGTTTATATCTTGGGGGTGCACACGCAAGATATTTATACAATAAATTTGAGAAATAAGATTGGGGAGAAAACCTTTTGTGAGGAAAAACATAGGGTGATCAAATTAAGAAACTAGTGAGAGACTAAATGAATAGAAGGATAGACCGAAGGATAGACCGAAACTTTGTTTAGAGACATTTTTAGGATATATCTCATTATTTTGCATCTTATAAATTTTTAAGATTATAACTCCACTAAGATTTGAATAGTTGACATGTGAATGCCATCCATTGGATGCTTTACACTAGGACAATCATCCAAGATCTTGAACCCATCTCAGACAAACATGGGTCTCGGATTTGTAATTCCTAGAGGATCATGCTCTTAGATGTGTTAATCCCAAGGCACCAGATGTGTAATTCTTAAAAAATAAAGATCTCAAATATATTAATCGAGAGTGCCTTTAGATGTGGCACTATGATAAGTATTTGATAGTTTTGAACTTTTAATGGATACAATAAAAGAAGCAAGCTTACCCTTGCTCGCATCTAAAAATCGTTAGAAATGCAAAATTAATTGGAAGCATTATTGTCAATCTAACCACCACTAGAACCAGAATCCGTTATGGGATGCCATGAAATTACACCTTCGTAAAAGGTTTTGTCCTCTAGGATTTTGAGAGGATAAAATGAATGAATTTTGGAGCTAACCCAAGAAAGGAAGACTCTAAAAGAATGCCACCAAACTTTTGTTAAAATTCTTTGATTAGCTCCAGAGATGGATGAGGTAACTCCTCTCCATCGATTCATTTGGAAGCTTAATCTACCTTTGAATAACCTCATCAAGAATGTAAAACCATCCTCTATTTCAGAAGCCATAATTATAGCGAGAGACTATGATAATTTTTTTTATAGAAAGTGTCGAGAAGGACATGAGTCCTTCCATGTTAATCAAGAAGAGGTCTCCTAATCAAAGAGGAACGTAAGCTCACCCCTGGCTACAAGGAATCATGAGCTAGAGCAAAAATTAGGTCAAGAAATAGGGATAGCAGGGTTAAAGATAACCGAATTCAACAAGTATATCTATAAGTAAATAGAAGAGGATTGGTGTCAAGAAATAGGGATAGCAGGGTTAAAGATAACCGAATTCAACAAGTATATCTATGGGTAAATAGAAGAGGATTGTGCAAGATTCATGTGAAGTAACGTGCATGATGAATAGAGGTATTCTACAAGACGATACTAAGATTATGAAATTGCTATCATAGGTTAGATTGCGTAAAGAATTGATTCCCTTACGTTTCTCCATGATAATTTGTTAAGTACCATATTACATGGGGGCATAGAATAAGGAATTCAAAGGCTCGTACATAATGAGAGGTATATGGATACATGAAATTAGGATAATAAGGCCAATTAACTTTAAAATAATAAAGACCTTTTGGAGGCACAACAAAACGAGCCAAGCACATGAAATAAATGAATCTTTAAGAACAATATTTAGATAAAAGAGGATTTTTACCTAGTGGTGGTGACACCACTTTGAAAGAGATAGGAGGGTTTAAATAGATACTACCCCAGCTCACGAGATGAGGACATCTCAAATCTTTTAAGTGGGGGAGATTGTAAGGTCCCTCCCAAGCCATGTATGTATGTGTCTCTTTTAATATAGATTTCAATAAGGAAAGAGAGTTTATTTAGAGAAGAGTGAGACAATAAGGCTAGAAACATTAGGAAAGTGTTAGAATACAAATATTAGCTCCAAAAATCCTAAAAGAAATAAGAACATAAGAATAGTTCTATTAAGAGATAAGTATCCCCAAAAATAGAATTTTGAATTTAGGTGATAAGAGGTCATATTTAGAGTACTTTTACACATTTAGAGTCCATGCATACTAAAAATGTGTAAAAGGTCATATTTAGAGTACTTTTACACATTTAGAGTCCATGCATACTAAAAATGTGAAAAAAACAACGCGTTTCTAAAGATGGCGTGTTTGACGACCATATTCTGAGTTTTTGTCAGAGAGTTATGGCCGAAACAATTTGCTATTTCTGTCAGGGTCTCTACTTAGAGAAAACTGCGAGAAGGCAACAACAAGTAGCCTTAAGGTAATCCTAGAGTTTGAGATGTATATATCCCTTCATTCTTATCTAATATCTTAGAAAAGAAGCTTAGATTGCTATGGTCTTTCGGAGGAAGAGACCAAAAATCCATAGCTTTTCTTTTAGAGAAAGAATAGTATGGCGTAGTCCTGTAAGAGAAGGCTATTTTGCCATAGACCTTAGAAAGAGAGAAGAGTCACAGTACGAGTAAGAGGAGATGAAGCTTGGGGATGATCGGATGATTTCAATCGTAAGAGAAGGTATTAGAAGCCTCTATTCTCATATGTCAAGTTCTAAAGCTCTTGTTAACGAGCAAAGGCAACGATAAACGATAAGTTTCTATAAAGTATATACATATTTTGTTTTTCAATTATATATCATTCTTAGGGGTTGAGGTATGGCCTCGGCTTCTCTATTTATTATAGTGATCTATTTGATTGATTTACTATTTAAAGTTTGTATTCTTTTAAACAACAGCATATGCCTTAATAAAGAATGTCTTATCTCAAGTTGAAATGCTAAAATCTTTGTGAAAAGGATTGTTTTCTTAAGAAGGTGACATGGATCCTAGTCCTATGGTTTAGTGAGTAAATGGATTGTTATCTTGGTTAAATTAAGACACATGTACAACTTCTCCCTGCCTTGACGCTGCCCCGTTCTTGTGCTTGTGTAGCCAGACGGCGGAGACATTAGTAAGGCCCGGAGTTGGCCCATGGTATCCTTCATACCATTGGGAGAATGAGGTTTGCCGATTGAGGCAAGTGATTGTGATACTGCCTAGTTCTGAGAGCCCAGGCTAGTGCGGTGAACTAGCCCACCCTAGTGCGCAGACATCCCTCTCAGGGGTGGGATGATCAAGCGATGGAGCGTGAGAGGGCGACAGGCCGGCTCGAGTCCTCGCCAGCGGCCGACGATGAGTTGTATGGTCCCGTAGGGTTTTGCCCAGCATGTAGAGGCTGGAAGGCTGAATTCTAGATCATCGGCGATATAAAGGAAAAGAATAAGAGAGCCGGTTTGGCTTGTATGAAATTGATTCATGTATAAACTTTTCTTTTAAATCTTGTCTTGGTATTATTGTATTATGAAAAAAGGCTGTTTTAATGAACCTTGTGAAAAGGGTCTTAATTAAGGAACATGTTTATTTATGTCAAACAGTGTGGTAGGATTAATTAGAAAACAAATTGACGCATGAGTAGGGTGGAAATTGGGAGGATGGAATGCCCCGACGGCACCATCCTACAGAAGGGTGGACCCGATTAGTCGGGTAGCTTTCCAACATATTAAGTGAAAGCCCTACGTTAGATAAATAGGTTCTCGGGCAATTCTATTCTAGAAGACTAGGTCAGCGGCTGTGCCTTGCATGGATGAGGAAAAAAGCGTTGCCTCTAGAAATCAAGTCTTGTAGTTGCCCAATTTATGATCAATTACCCTATGGGTGATTTGATTTTTAGAAGACCATGCTCCCCCTGCGGGATAGAATTAGGTCTTACCTATGAATCGTATCCTTAAATCTCTACATGGTCAAGGTGTCGATGAGTAGGAAATTTTCTTCAAGTTAAGACTTAGTGGACTATCTTAAGTGTTTCCCCTATTTTGGAAGGGGGGGAACCTTACAAGTGGTATCAGAGACGATCTTAGTTCCTAGGATTTGTTTTTCAAAGGTTAACTATCAAGGGATTAAAACAAGTGATTGTTTATCATATGAGGACGAATCAATCATCTCTACTCGCCATATAAGTGATTTGAATAACCTCACGTGTTGAGACAATCATCCTATGAAATTGTGCTTATATCTTGGGCGTGCACATGCAAGATATTTATGCAATAAATTTGAGAAATAAGAGTGGGGAGAAAACCTTTTGTGAGGAAAAACATAGGGTGATCAAATCAAGAAACTAGTGAGAGACTAAATGAATAGAAGGATAGACCGAAGGATAGACCGAAACTTTGTTTAGAGACATTTTCAGGATATATCTCATTAGTTTGCATATTATAAATTATTAAGATTATAACTCCACTAAGGTTTGAATAGTTGACATGTGAATGCCATCCATTGGATGCTTTACACTAGGACAATCATCCAAGATCTTGAACCCATCTCAGACAAACATGGGTCTCGGATTTGTAATTCCTAGAGGATCATGCTCTTAGATGTGTTAATCCCAAGGCACCAGATGTGTAATTCTCAAAAAATAAAGATCTCAAATATATTAATCCAGAGTGCCTTTAGATGTGGCACTATGATAAGTATTTAATAGTTTTGAACTTTTAATGGATACAATAAAACAAGCAAGTTTACCCTTGCTCGCGTCTAAAAATCGTAAGAAATGCAAAATTAATTAGAAGCATTATTGTCAATCTAACCACCACTAGAACCAGAATGAGTTATGGGATGCCATGAAATTACACCTTCGTAAAAGGTTTTATCCTCTAGGATTTCGAGAGGATAAAATGAATGAATTTTGGAGCTAACCCAAGAAAGGAAGACCCTAAAAGAATGCCACCAAACTTTTGTTAAAATTCTTTGATTAGCTCCAGAGATGGATGAGGTAACTCCTCTCCATCGATTCATTTGGAAGCTTAATCTACCTTTGAATAACCTCATCAAGAATGTAAAACCATCCTCTATTTCAGAAGCCATAATTATAGTCAGAGACTATGATAAATTTTTTTTAATAGAAAGTGTCGAGAAGGACATGAGTCCTTCCATGTTAATCAAGAAGAGGTCTCCTAATTAAATAGAAATGTCAAGCCCACCCCTGGCTACAAGGAATCATGAGCTAGAGCAAAAATTAGGTCAAGAAATAGGGATAGCAGGGTTAAAGATAACCGAATTCAACAAGTATATCTATGAGTAAATAGAAGAGGATTGGTGTAAGATTCATGTCAAGTAATGTGCATGAAGAATAGAGGTATTCTACAAGACGATACTAAGATTATGAAATTGCTATCATAGGTTAGATTGCGTAAAGGATTGATTCCCTTACGTTTCTCCATGATAATTTGTTAAGTACCATATTACGTGGGGGTATAGAATAAGGAATTCGAAGGTTCATACATAATGAGAGGTATATGGATACATGAAATTAGGATAATAGGGCAAATTAACTTTATAATAATAAAGACCTTTTGGAGGCACAACAAAATGAGCCAAGCACATGAAATAAATGAATCTTTAAGAACAATATTTAGATAAAAGAGGATTTTTACCTAGTGGGGGATACCACTTTGAAAGAGATAGGAGGATTTACTTAGATACTACCCCAGCTTGCGAGATGAGGACATCTCGAATCTTTTAAGTGGGGGAGATTGTAAGGTCCCTCCCAAGCCATGTATGTATGTGTCTCTTTTAATATAGATTTCAATAAGGCAAGAGAGTTTATTTAGAGAAGAGTGAGACAATAAGGCTAGAAACATTAGGAAAGTGTTAGAATACAAATATTAGCTCCAAAAATCCTAAAAGAAATAAGAACATAAGAATAGTTCTATTAAGAGATAAGTATCCCCAAAAATAGAATTTTGAATTTAGGTGATAAGAGATCATATTTAGAGTACTTTTACACATTTAGAGTCCATGCATAAAATGTGAAAAAACAACGCGTTTCTAAAGATGGCACGTTTGACGACCATATTCTGAGTTTTTGTCAGAGAGTTATGGCCGAAACAATTTGCTGTTTCTGTCAGGGTCTCTACACAGAGAAAACTGTGAGAAGGTAGCAAACAAGTAGCCTCAAGGTAATCCTAGAGTTTGAGATGTATATATCCCTTCATTCTTATCTAATATCTTAGAAAAGAAGCTTAGATTGCTATGGTCTTTCGGAGGAAGAGACCAAAACTCCATAGCTTTTCTTTTAGAGAAAGAATAGTATGCCATAGTGCTGTAAGAGAAGGCTATTTTGTCATAGACCTTAGAAAGAGAGAAGAGTCATAGTACGAGTAAGAGGAGATGAAGCTTGGGGACGATCAGATGATTTCAATCGTAAGAGAAGGTATTAGAAGATTCTATTCTCATATGTCAAGTTCTAAAGCTCTTGTTAACGAGCAAAGGCAACAATAAACGATAAATTTCTATAAGGTATATACATATTTTGTTTTTCAATCATATATCATTCTTAGGGGTTGAGGTATGGCCCCGGCTTCTCTATTGATTATAGTGATCTATTTGATTGATTTACTATTTAAAGTTTGTATTTTTTTAAACAACAGCATATGCCTTGATAAAGGGGTGCGTCTATTTAGCGAGCCAAGAGCAGTGAGCACAGAGTAGTGAGTAGAAATAAAGTCCTTGTAAAAGTGAGCAAGTAGGGGCATGGTATGATGTTAAGCTAGCATGTAATGTTAAAGAGAAGAGTGAAACCATAGTGCAACTCTATAATGAATAGAACAAAGAAGACTAAAAAAGTTTAAAAATGACTATTACAAATAAAGCATTTTCAAATGAATGGTGCGGATATAAAAAATCACTACAAAACTCATACTACTTGGCTCGCTAAAAAGACGTTGAATTGGTCATTGAGCTACTAATAGAAACAAACTATTGTTGCAACCACATGGAAACCATAGCGACCAGAGAGCATAGAAATCAAGCCATTAAGATGCACACCAAATTTAATAGCCATACCACTGACACAACAATATAATACTCTTTAGAAACCATAACCATAGGATTTAAAAATTTTATAATCCAAATAAAAGTTGTCCAACAATCAGCTACATGCTATTGTAAAAAACATTCAGAAGCATAACATCCATCAAAACATTACTTCCAATAGTCCCAAAAAAATGATTGTCTCAATTAAAAAAAAGACTATCTCTAATGGCATTCTGATGTAGACATGTGATCCTCATAACTGCAAGAGACACAAAGAAAAGAAAATAAGCTTTATCAATACAAAATTATTCTCTACTAACATATTTATCTTTTCAACATGCATACCTTTGCTGAGTATGGTTCTAACAGGTGATCATAGATCCGCTCATCCTTGTCTAACATTATGACATTGCGATCCATAAATGCTGCCACTAGCCCAAGAGTTTCAGTGCCAGCAAACAAATCCAAAATCGTGTCCTCAGGATGACTGAAGAGACGGAGACGATGTATTTGCTAAGCCACTGACCTCTCTGACAACCGCCCCGCCATGGTCTACCCTTTCTCTTCACCAGATCCTCCGATGGCACTCTTGAAAACGCACACAAACCATTAACCATATGCCATAAAGATCACCGAAAATCATTTTAAATTCTATCTTGATTTGAATGCATACATACATGTCAAAGATAAGATATTGCCCTACATCAAGATCATCACCTAGTGCCAAATCCCTTAGTTGATCCCCATGCATCACAAAGCTTGTAGTAGGAGATGTTGAGCGAACAAAAACAGCCAATATTAGACAAGTGACCTACAAGCAAAGACACATTGGTTGTTCATACATTTTCACCTTAAATGGGACAAAGAAGATTTGCACAAATGACAGCCCCAAAGAGAACAACACCAATACCTGGGTAGTAATCATTTGCCCCATCTTCTTCCCAATAGGTGGAGTACACCTCACAACCTGTCTATGATAAATGCCAAACCCAACGCTCTGTGCAACCTGCTCAATGGTCACTCCTTCTTCCATAGTGTAAAGGCATGTAAAGAAGCCTCGATCCGAGAGACAAGAATCAACAACTTTAAAAGTAGAGTCATACATGCCATCCCCAATCTTATTCCAATATGGAACCTTGTTTGCAACACAACCTCCAATGATGATATTTGAGGAGAAGTCTGCAAATATCAACTCCACACAGTAATCGGACCCTCTACTCTTGACATTCCCTACTCTGCAAATAACATTCATGGCATCAAGCACTTGCTTTCCCAATGAGGATGCATCCTCCATGTTCACAAAAGTAGTTGCAAGGTCCTCAATACTGACATTGAAGGCATAAATGGTTCCTATAGACAGGTTTTTGACATTTAACACACATAGTTTTAAGTCAAAACAATCGGATCACCAATACTTTTTCCGCTTAGCAAGAGGCAACTCATCCATTTTTGCACAAGAAGAACCTTTCAAGCAAGATGCTCTAGTGAAATGACTCGAACTCATTTGAAAACCAGATAGCCATGCAAAAATACAAGAACAAATCTTCAAATAGTATTCTACTCGTATTGTATAATTAATTGATTATTTAACAGCAAATTCAGTAATACGACACAAACTTAAAGAAAAGGTGGCACATTCACTAAAGAGATTAAATTCAGTACTGCAACACAATCATCAAACAAAGGTGGCACATTCACTATCCAACAAAACGGCCAACTCATCGAACGGAATATCTTTGAGATTATCATATGGAGTGCTTTGGCCCAAATTCCAAGGCATTCAAAGCCGTATTGAATATTTTAAAAAAATCTTCATTGGAAAATATTTACGGAGACCTTTTCATGTATTCAATTCAAGGCATTCAAATTTATTTGAAAATATATAAAGATTCGGTAGCCCAAATGTGAAGGCATTCAATATTGAGTACTAATAAACTTTAGAAGTGATATTTCGCAATCCAACACTTTTTTAAGGACAAACTTTTTTCTTTTTGTGCTATTGTTCTTTACATGCACATGTTTGCTGGTCTCCTCTCTCGACTGTGTGAGCCGTTTCTCAACCAAGAAGACATCAAATGTGAGTTTTTTGAGCTTCTTGTATACACAAAGTCTGCATAATATCAACAGTAGTAAGAAAGACAGTCTATGCAATGTGTTTGAGACAGCACCATATAGATAGCATGTTCTTACACTACTCTCTCCAAATTTCTGCCGCCGGGGAGAATCATCACGATTTTGAGTTCATTTCAAGCTTCGGGGGCAGCACCCCCGAAGCTTGAAACGAACTCAAAATCGTGATGATTTTTTCAATGCTCGGCAGCAAAACATCCTATTATTTTGTGCGCTGAGCGCACAAATTAATTCAAGAAAAATAGCAAGAAGTAACGCCGCACATCTCATACTGTGTGTGGAGTGTGGCGGCAGCAAAACATCCTATTATTTTGTGCGCTGAGCGCACAAATTCATTCAAGAAAAATAGCAAGAAGTAACGCCGCACATCTCATACTACTGTGTGTGGAGTGTGGCGGCAGCAAAACATCCTATTATTTTGTGCGCTGAGCGCACAAATTCATTTAGGCAAAATAGCACAAATTCATGGATGATGATACCTTTCTGTGTCTCTTTGTTGGGGAGAAAGATTGGAGTGGGGAGAGGGCCCTGCGCATGAGATCAGCGTTTCTTTGCTGGGGAGACGTATGATGCTTCATGATCGCTTCTCTGCGTGTGTGTTCGAGGGAAGATGCTTCTGTGCGGAGGACGACTAAAATCCTTAAGTAATTGCTTCATAAGAAGTAGCCGACTACTAAAAACCCTAAGTTAGGCACTGGACAAATTTTTTTATCCTAACAATAATGAATTTCAACACTAAAATTTAAGGGTTTGGTCAATATTTTTTCGATTTTTTTAAATCTATAGCACAGTTATGCTATGGCATCCAACTGGTAGAGTTTTTGAAATCTAACAGGAGATTATGAAAAAGCGCAAGAACTAACACAAAGCAAATATGTGTGTGTGTGTGTGTGCGCGTGTGTGTGTGTATACATACACACACACACACACAAACATATATACATATATACATGTACTCTTTTTGATACCCTTCATTATGACTGTTTTTGCAATAAATATTTTTATTTGCTTCTACCCATAGTCTTAAAATGAGCCTGGTAAAATTGTATTATGGCTAGTATATGCTATTGATTAGAGCAAGAACATCTAGTATTAAAATATTTTTGGCTAATATTCAATGTAAATTCCTTAATTGTTGTTGTGATTGCATTATGCAGGGAGGCTCGTGTTTTCCTCCATTCTACAATGGGTGCATGCATCCGAGTCCCCTTCTCGAATGGCAAATGTCTTGTGTCAATGATCCGGGGGAAGCTTGGAACTATTGGTGGGATAAATGTGGAGGCCTTACTTGAAATTGGAGGAGAGTATGAGCCCATTTGTCCTTTACACTTGTATGCAGGGATTGGAGACGAGGCATATTTTATCCTGGAGCATTCATTGTCCTCTGTATATATTGCCAAATCAGAGAATTATTTTGAGACCCCAGAACAAGGCCCCTCAACTATATTTCCTCCCGGTTCTCGAAAGAGTACTCCAATGTAAGTGGCATTAACTTTGACTTTGACATTTTCTGTTTTGCATTGTGCATTGAATTAGAGAGCATTGTGCTTTGTAGTGACTTGGACACTGAAGAGATAGAAGAAATCAATGTCCAAGCACATGGGTCATTACAAGAGGAGATAGAGGTCTCTCCTATGGAAAAGGGCTTTCAACATTTGGAAGAGGAAGATGTTCAGTTTGATACTGCGGTCTCTTGCTTTCAAATAATCCGCATGTTACCTCCTACTGATGTCTTGCACACTTTAATCCATGATTGTGATTACAAAGGCAAGGTAAAAGAGCTTCCCAAGGTGTACCCAGAGTTCAGTACATATGAGCTTGAAGGTGGGAAAGGTATGGAAGGGATGGAGCAAAAATACGAGGAACATTTGGACAAAGCCACAAACACAAACTAGGGCCAATAAAACTTTTGTTCTTAGGAAGAGCTTCTGCGGGGGAACCTTCCAGTGCATGAACGAGCACTGCTCCTTTACGACACATATGAATCAACCAAACAAACTCCATTGGAATGGCCAGCTGATAAAATCTCCAAAATATGGGAATTTAGCAATTGGGAGCTTCGGGAACCTTGAGTGTTTTTTCTGCAAGCATGTGCCAATGTGTCTTAAAGAATGTCCTGCTTGTGTCTATTATTTTATGCCAAAAGAATCAATGCACAATAGACTATTTATTCATTATGGCAAACATACACACATGGTTTCCAAGGGAATGTGCCGAGCATC
This sequence comes from Cibotium barometz, assembly GCF_041138505.1. Lineage (NCBI taxonomy): Eukaryota > Viridiplantae > Streptophyta > Polypodiopsida > Cyatheales > Cibotiaceae > Cibotium > Cibotium barometz. The sequence goes on along the minus strand of NC_141065.1, from coordinate 22,391,307 downwards.
GATACGAAATATCAAGGCCTTTGTAGCACGTGTAGTGGGCATCGACCACAACGCTGGGCCCAGAAAGGTACAAATGATTGTGGCAAGGGAGGTGGTTCTAAGAGCATTCACTGATGATGACAAGGCACAGGGAGAATTCATGACAGAGAGGGAGCTACAAGAGATGTCGCAAGAGTTGCAAAGTTTGATAAATGTCAAAAAGTACGTAGGAAGTGCAATTTAGCAAAGAATAGTATGCAATTATCATCTTTAATACACTAAGTATGCATGCAGGGTGAAGCAGATGGTAATGCAAACACGAAAAACAACATGGCCTCTGGGTGAAGGATATGAAGCCATTCTTAATCTAAAAAGAACATGCCATTTTGAGTTCTTCCATGGTTCTCGATTTCCATTGCAAGCCACCACTACTACTGAGCGTTGCTTTATCCTTAAGATGTCTACTATACTGGACCTGGTTCTGGGATTGACATTGTTCGACGAATGGACAAGGATGGTAATGGGGATCTTAATCAAGCATGGGTCTGCTTTGATCATGTGCATCGATACTGGATGGCATACAATGGGAGCACATGTTTATGACCACATGTAAGTTACAAGCGGTAGAGAGAATTGCTTAATTTGTGTCTTTAATATAACTCTGTTTCCATTTGTGGCATGCAGGATTGGTGAGCTATTGGCAATAGCAACTTGTGAATTTAGAGAAGAGGATGAGGATGCTCAAGTCAAGTTTTGGGAAAATATGAATTTGGTAATGGTGGAGCACACAGGGAAGGTAGCAAATTTTTTTGGGTTTATGGCAGATGAGGCTGGCGCTAACTGGAATGTAGTGAGACGTGTCTTCAATGACGGAAAGGAGATGATTGAAAGGGAAAGGTCATGTTTATGGCATTGGGAAGACAACCCTGCCCTTCAGCAATTTCGCAGGATACGAGCATGGTGGGCAACTGGCAAGGCAGTTGATAGAAACATCCCTAAGCTTCTTAGCTGGTTGAGTTGGTGGCACTATAGGGTTAGTCGATGGGGTCATTTCATTTTAAAGGTAATGTGTTTAAGAGATTATTCATTGTATTATTGTGTGCCTCCTACTTATGTGCACTGCATTGTTTTTAATCAATTTCTACCACTCTCTTGTAGGATGGAGAGCCTATTGTCAATGCTCTTGTCCCAAGGACAAATATGTCAGAGACCAAGCATGCAAGCTGGTTGGCAGGGGAAGGGTATAGGCAAAAGATTAGTCTTTATGATGCTTGTGTGACAGATCTAATCAATGCTTACTTCCAATGTGCCAGACAACTAGCTTTCTTGGAAGGAAAATACACAGGTTGTGGGCCTACATTGGAGCTTTTGGTTGAGAGAGCTCTTTCTCGACAGAAAGCAAGTCCATCCCCAATAGCTACCTCACGAGCAGTGGATGATGCAGTGGTGGCGGGGACCCCTATGTTTTCAAATAGGGTAAAATTCAAGGGTGAGAATAAAACTATTCGAGCCAAAAGGCCACTACACGACTCGACAGAAGAAAACTTTGGCAACTCTAGCCATAGGCCTGAGTTTAACTATGTGACAAGAGAGAGGTTAGAGCCTGCAATAGAGGTCGATGAGCAATGCAAAGTTTTAGAGAGCCTTGAAAGTGATGTGCATGATACAAAGTGGGCCTTGCGGAGGATACCAACAGTGAATCGAGTTGAGTGCAACCACTGGGCATCGGGGAAAAAGTGTAGCTCAAGGTTGCGAGGGGGTGATGTCAGTCCTTGTTTTTGGAGTGATTGTCAACTATCCTCCTGGAAAAAGGAGAAGTATTGCTATTTTTGTAATACAGATGTTAGGCACACTTGGAAAATTACAAAGACAATATTACATCCACCAGAGGATGTCCCTTGTGTTTGGCCCATTGCTAAAGGTACCAAGTTACAAGTGAAAGAAGCCTGCAAGCTTATTAGAGCAGGATATGACATTGGTATTCCTCTTGAGTTTTTTCTAGAAAAGGAGCTTGCAAAAGGCACTAGCGAGACAAACAAGGAGGTGAAACAATTTCCATATCGACGAGGAATTTCAAAGGCTGCATTTGGTCAAATCACTGCGGCCTTAGATATGCATGCAGAAGTTGTAGGCAGCCATATACATATAGAAGGGGTAAAGGAAACATTTAGTATTAATCCATTGACCAATGGGAGCCAAGAAAAGACCATATCTTGCATGCAAGCACATATACTTTGTGTTCTTAATGATTCTTGGACAGGATGTGAACAACAATATGCATATTCATCAAGTTTGTATTTCTGACAGAATTGTAAAAGACATGCTAACTAAGTCTATTAGAAGTCATCCTCAACAGCTTTAGGAACCTGCAACCCACTTTAGTTGAAATATGTATGGGGGTCATGACATACCAGCTGAACCGTAGTACGAGTTTATTAGTTATTGTTTTGGAAATGTTTTGGTTATTTTATAAATTTTCCTGTCTATTGTCTTTTGTTTGCTAATGGCTCTCCAACATTGTGAATACTATAGATTCAACATCTTTTTAGCGAGCCAAGCAATATGGGTTTAATAGTGATTTTTTGTATCTGCACCATTGGTTCGAAAAAAAAAATTATTGCAATGGTCATTTTAGAACATTTCATGTCTTCCTTGTTTGATTGCTACAGAATTGCACTGTGGTTCCACTCTTCTCTTTAACATTTCATGCTCGCTTAACATCATACCATGCCCCTACCTGCTCACTTTCACAAGAACATGAGCTCTACTCATTGCTTTGTGCTCGCTACTCTTGGCTCGCTTTTTGACCACCCCCTTAATAAAGAATGTCTTATCTCAAGTTGAAATGCTAAAATCTTTGTAAAAAGGATTGTTTCCTTAAGAAGGTGACATGGATCCTAGTCCTATGGTTTAGTGAGTAAATGGATTGTTTTCTTAAGAAGGTGACATGGATCCTAGTCCTATGGTTTAGTGAGTAAATGGATTGTTTTCTTAAGAAGGTGACATGGATCCTAGTCCTATGGTTTAGTGAGTAAATGGATTGTTATCTTGGTTAAATTAAGACACATGTACAACTTCTCCCTGTCTTGACGCTGCCCCGTTCTTGTGTTTGTGCTAAAATCTTTGTAAAAAGGATTGTTTTCTTAAGAAGGTGACATGGATCCTAGTCCTATGGTTTAGTGAGTAAATGGATTGTTATCTTGGTTAAATTAAGATACATGCACAACTTCTCCCTGTCTTGACGCTGCCCCGTTCTTGTGTTTGTGTAGCCGGACGGCGGAGATGTTAGTAAGGCCCGGAGTTGGCCCATGGTATCCCTCATACCATTGGGAGAATGAGGTTTGCCGATTGAGGCAAGTGATTGTGATGTTGTCTAGTCCTAAGGGCCCAGGCTAGTGCGGTGAATTAGCCCACCCTAGTGCGTAGACATCCCTCTAAAAGGCGGGAGGATCGAGCGATGGAGCTTGAGAGGGCGACAGGCCGGCTCGAGTCCTCCCCGCAAGCGATCGACGATGAGGTGTATGGTCCCGTAGGGTTTTGCCCAGCATGTAGAGGCTCTGTAAGATTCCTCCCCCAACTCCCTTTTGATGTCTAGTATATTCCCCTGTAATCAATCCCTCTTCAGAAATATAAAGACCTTGTTTTTAACTGTTTTAACCTAGAGAGAGAAAATATTTTAGAGAGAGAATATTCAGATTTTTAATATTTTTGGATAGAAAATTATCTCATCTTATTAAAATAAGTTCCCCTGAAACAGAAATTCAAAAAGAACTTTCTAATGTGCAATTAGAATTTATTGGAAATGGGTAAAAAGGACCTTAGCCTAAGGGTCTAGATTTTCAGAAATTTTTGGATTATGGTCCAATTAAGGTTCCTATGGACCAATAGCATCAATCCATGTGTAGGGAGGAGATAAATCCAATTTGTAAAAGAAGATACCCAAAAATGAGTAAATGCTCACATAAGATGAAGAGTTGAAAATGTACAAGGTTTATTAGTAAAAAACTATGAGCAATATTAAAAATATGAGATATTTTGGGTATCCAGAAATGAGTAAATGCTCACATAAGATGAAGAGTTGAAAATGTACAAGGTTTATTAGTAAAAAAACTATGAGCAATATTAAAAATATGAGATATTTTGGGTAAAATGATTCCATTTTGACACATATGTAAGGAAGGGGAGTTCTTTAAAGAAGGTGCATATTTCACATAAGATGAAGAGTTGAAAATGTACAAGGTTTATTAGTAAAAAACTATGAGCAATATTTAAAAATATGAGATATTTTAGGTATAATGATTCCATTTTGACACATATGTAAGGAAGGGGAGTTCTTTAAAGGAGGTGCATATTTCACATGCTTGAATGAGTTTTAAACTCATAAAAATTGAGATATTTTATCTCTCCTCTCTCCTCATTCAAGTCTAGTTCCAAAAAGTTAGCTTAACTGACCTAAAAATAGTCAAAAAGTGACCAAACTGACTTGGAAAATTCTAGAATCGGTTTGTTTGGTTAGGAGCTCAATATTTCCTATAAATAGAAGCCTCCCCTTGTTGAAAAAAATATAGTGTTTATGCATCGTTACTCTACTCCACCTAAGCCAAGAACTGTGAATTCATTAATAATTCAGTAGTTTTTGGAGCTTCCCTCTTTCTTCAATCCCCATTAGTGGCTCCATCAACATACTTAACCAATTGATTGGTTGGGGGCCTCTACCGTGAACAAAGAATCAAGCAAATTGTAAGGTAATTAGTGAATTTTGATCATTTTCTAGAATTTCTCAATGTTTCTCTCTTCTCAACCCCTCTCAAGCTTGAGAAGCTTAATTGGAATGGTTTTTGAATACTATTCAAGTTAATTGATGAATGTTAGTGAAGAGTTACATAATTTGATGAATGCTATTGAAGTTAATTGATTAATGATAGTTAAGAATTACATAAATTCCCATTTACGCTTAATTCTAATGGTTTTTATGTAATTTCTCTCTCTCACTCAAGAAATGGTCATACTCATGACCCATTCTCAATCCAAATGAAGCTTTTCATAAAGCTTTTCCTTAATCCAAGATTAAGCTATGCTTGAGGCCAAATTAATGGCTTTTTTCTATGCTTTTAGTTTATGTATATTGATGATTCAATCCATTATGGATTGATGATCCAAATAGAGAACATTCTAATTATTTCCTTAATGATAAGCTTTATCCCTTAGAAAAATTGAGATTTATCAGTCATAGTAGCGGAGCTATGGCAAAATTTTTATAAAAATTACGGATAAAATAAATTCATTCAAAGCATAAAAAGAGGACTTCCTACCATATTCTAGGAATTATCATCCTAGATTAATTGAAAGAATTTCATTGTAATCATGGAGAAATTAAATTTTTATATTATGCATAAAGGATAAGTTTTTATATCAAAAGTGTTACTTTTATCATTTTTATTTTCATGCATAGAAGTATGCATAATGGATAAATTTTTATATAAAAAGTGTTACTTTTATCATTTTTATTTTCATGCATAGAGGTATGCATAAAAGATTATTATTTTAACATAAAAGTGTTACTTTTATCACAATTGAATTTCATGCATAGAGGTATGCATAAAAGTTGATTATCTTTTTATAAAAGTGTTACTTATATCACAATTGAATTTCATGCATAGAAGTATGCATAAGAGTTGATTATTTTATTATAAAAGTGTTACTTTTATCATATTTGGATTTCATGCATAGAAGTATGCATAAAAGATATTCTTTTTATACTAAAAGTGTGATTTTCATCATAAAGGGATTTTATGCATAATTTAGATGCATAAGAGAAATTCTTTTATTTTAAAAGTGTAATTCCTACCAAATTGAATTTATGCAAGGAAGATGCATAAAAGATTGATTCAAAAGTGTCATTCTCATCTAAATTGAATTCATGCATAGGAAGATGCATAAAAGATTGAAATTTAATTCAAAAGTGTCATTTTCATTTAAAATGAATTTATGCATAGGAAGATGCATAAAAGATTGTTTTTTACTTCGAAAGTATTAATCTCCTTAAATGGAATTTATGCATAAATAAATGTGTAAGATATCTTATATCAAATATAAGAATTCTCTTGTATTCTATAAATAGAAATGAGATGTGATAGGATGTGATAAGAGGTGATAAGAGGTGATAAGATACTTATGAAATAAGCTAGGAGGTGATAAGATGAATTAAGATGTGTATGGGATGAGGTAAGAAGTGTATGTGATAGGATAAGATGTATATGGGTTGTGATAGGGCGAGAATGGATGTGATGTAAAAGATTAGATGTGAAGGCATATGGGGTTATATGAATGGGAATGTGAAAATGGATGTATGTATGTGGATGTGTGGATGTGGAGATGGGAGTGTGGATGTATGAATGTGAAAATGGATGTATGCATGAAGATGTATATGCATAGATGTGAATGTGGATGTAGATGTGGATGTATAGATATGAATGTGAATGTAGATGTATGCATGAAGATGTATATGCATAGATGTGAATGTGGGTGTAGATGTGGATGTATAGATGTGAATGTGAATGTGGATGTATGCATGAGGATGTATATGCATAGATGTGAATGTGGATGTAGATGTGGATGTATAGATGTGAATGGGAATGTGGATGTGGATGTATAGATGTGAATGTGGAATGTGGATGTGGATGTATGTATGTATGTGGATGTAGATGTGGATGTATAGATGTGAATGGGAATGTGGATGTGGATGTATGTATGTATGTGGATGTAGATGTGGATGTATAGATGTGAATGGGAATGTGGATGTGGATGTATGTGAGTGTGGATGTAGATGTGGATGTATAGATGTGAATGTGAATGTGGATGTATGCATGAGGATGTATATGCATAGATGTGAATGTGGATGTAGATGTGGATGTATAGATGTGAATGGGAATGTGGATGTGGATGTAGATGTGGATGTATAGATGTGAATGTGGAATGTGGATGTGGATGTATGTATGTATGTGGATGTAGATGTGGATGTATAGATGTGAATGGGAATGTGGATGTGGATGTATGTGAATGTGGATGTAGATGTAGATGTGGATGTATAGATTTGAATGGGAAATGTGGATGTGGATGTATGTATGTATGTGGATGTAGATGTGGATGTATAGATGTGAATGGGAATGTGGATGTATAGATGTGAATGGGAATGTGGATGTGGATGTATGTATGTATGTGGATGTGGATGTATGAATGAGGATGTGATAATGGATGTATGCATGTGGGTGTGGATGTATGAATGTGGATATGGATGTAGATACGGATGTGGATATATGTATGTGATGTGAAGGAATCTGAAGTGAAGAGATGGATATATAAATGGAATGTGGAATAAGTAATGTGGATTAATGAGGGATAATGTGAAAAAATGAGAGTTAATATAGAAACTGTATTTGTAAACTGTTGTAAATGCTGTTTGTAAATGGCTGTTTTATGTCAAGAATGTTGGGGAAGCATTTTGACCGTCTTGTGATTAAGGTCGTGGAGACCTAACTGTTAAAGTTGCAACTGCTGACGGAGAGTCAATGGAGGACGTCTCGCGTAGCAAGGTCGGCCGAGGTCTTGACCAGCCTCGGTTCGATTAAAAATGGTGAGCTTCCGGTACGGTGGATGAGGGACCAAGGAAGCGGCCTATGAGTGAAGCGCTAGGTCACCTGCAAAGGATCCTAGAGGGTGCTGACCATACGGTGCTCGGGCTCTGGGTCGCCTAGGATACCCACGCGTGCGTCGAGGAAGATATTGGAACAAGGAGTAAGAGTTGTTTTGTGAAATCGGGCATGGATCTGGTTGATTGACCTTGCTGGTCTTCAATGGATGAGTCCATGGCTCTTTATATGGATGTGTTGGTTGATCTTGCTGATCTTCAATGAGAGTCCATCTTGATTTTTATAAATGATTATATTGCCGAGTATTATGGGCTAGGAACTATTGAAAAGGCCCTGAGTGGACAGGTGGTGAGCGTTCTAGTTGCCAATGATGCCATAGATACTCTGATGAAGGAATGATGGGAAATTATGAATCAACCGGATAAATTGGAAGATTGTGATCAGTGGTACTATGGTTTCATTAAAGGATTAATTTAAAGTTAGCTGATGCTAAGAAAAAGGCAATTTCATATTGGGTGTGTAAGTGGTGTGGCTAGTTTTATGTTTGCATGAACTTCCGGCTAGGGGGCCTTGGAACTCTTTTCCTTGGTACCCGGGACGAAAACCTAACCAAATTCCAAATTGGATCCCATCACTACAGTGGTTGGGCGGTTGGCTAACCCATGGGATCGGATGGGGTTAGGCTGGACTGATGGATCCATAAATCGAGACTCAATTTCTGTTATTACGATAGATAAAGTAAATCTCGGATAGTAATTGTTCTATGGATAGGAATCAACAGCTGTGCCTCTTGATGGGGAAAAAAGCGTTGATCCCAATGATCCAAGTGCAAGTTTCTTCCTTGATCCGATCGAGTATCTTTATAGGTGCAGTCGGATCAGCGTGATCAGTAATGATCTTGACTACGTTAGAATAAAAAGTTATCTTGGTGGAATCGCCCGTGCGTTCCGGGTAAGGGAAGTTTTTGCGGGTTCGGTTTTGGAAAAACCGACGGATTAGTCTCTTGTCCGGATATCTGTGTGGATGAGGCCCCGAGTGTGCCCCGCGCATGAAGTGCTACTTCCGCTGCTAGTACCCCGAATCCGTCGCATGGTGTGAGGACAGGGATCTCACAGTTGGTATCAGAGCATTTGGTTAATAAAGATCAACTGAGAAGATAAATAGGTCAAAAATTTATCAAGAAACACAAAAAGGTTGTAATTGTGTGATATAAGTCATACAATTTGATATTCAAACTAAAATTCGTAATTTGGTAATTGGGTCTCAGATGGAAGTACCGCAATTATATAGAATCCCTGACTTGCTTGAGGCCTAGACATGATGGTATTTACCTTATAATTCCAAGGGCCGTGACTACCCGTATATACCGAGAGTATACTGCAGCTCTTTACTGACAGTATATACGAGTAAATCTAAGACTTGAAATTATAAGCGTTAATGCTATCCAGATGATGAATTCGAATGTGGTTGATATGATTTTTAATTCTGTTTGAGAACTGATGAAATTGATTTGGATTCTGATTGGAAAATGATGAATTCTGAAATTTAGTTGAGCGAAACCACAATGAAGATGAATGGGACGAGTCCTTGTGATGATATTCATAACTGGAATGATGATAATGATTTCAGCAAATCACTATGAGATTAGTGGATTGTGCTATCAAATTGCTACTATTAACACTTGAGACGGTAGATTAAGTTAAGGGATGACAAATTGAGAACTTGCTTGACTGAAATTTTTGTGGAGGAATGTTCAGAAGAAAATTTTTCGGTTTAATGGACCATTATCATGTTAAAGATATGATCTGAATGAATTGTTATGAGTTCTATATAAGGATATTTATCCCAATATTCTGTTGGGTTGACCAGAATATAAGGAACCCCAGAATAAAATTAGATCTTAAGAAAAAGAGTTGTCCTCTACTTGCGAGATGAGGACATCTCGCACTTTTTAAGTGGGTAGAATGTAAGTTTTATCCCCAGCCTTCGAGGTATACAGGAGTAAGAATCTCCCTTTTGATCTTATAATTATTCCCTCTCTAAAATAAAAGAAAGATTCTGTTTTTTAAAAAAAGGAAGATCCTTTCCCTAGAATACTTCTTAGGAGTCCCACCTGTTTTAAGAATTCAGAACAATGAGTTCAGAAGTGAAAATCGGTGTTTTGGATACCACGGTTTTGGTTTTCATTCGAGTACGGCCCAAAAAGAAGTTCTTTATCTCTTGGGGAGTATAAGAAGTTATCCCCCAGATATTGTGAACCTTATCTGAATTCAATGAAAGTAGGTGACTTAGCCTACAAGATCTTTTATCTCCTCATCTCAAAGTTCTTAATGCCTTCTATAGAAAAATGTGCCAAACCCAAATCATGGAAAGACGGTAAAACTTTAGTGGTGGCAAGTTACCATTGGCTTCTAGGTTACCCTAGCTCCTTCCTTTATATAAGTCGTAACTTTTACTTGTCGCTCACAGTAATCTTACTTCCATCGATCTCCCTTCTTCTTAATCTCCTTCATGGCTTGGCAACAGGAATTAGTTTTATCCATGATGATTTCTCACCTTCACGACGCAAGCGAGTCTGTGAAGAAAGATTTTATAGAACAGTATGAGCGCTCACTTTTCCCTCACTTGGGAACTTCTGTAGCTCAGACCAAATGGCGGACCTATCAAAACATAACTAGGGTAACACCCTGGGGTCCGCAGCACTTTCGTAACAATGTCCGCTTGGCCATGGTTATTGAAGCTTTGAGTTTGGTTCCCCGATACTACTGCGTCATGAGATCAAGACATCTTGGGTTTTCTGAGCGGGTCTTCTTACTGGCGTGTTTTCTTCCTCATGAGAAGATATGCCTTTACCCCGTTTTTGGCTTACCTCTCAGAGGTCCTTTTGTTAGATCACCTCATACCACTGAGATAGGTGCGGCAATAACCAACAGAATTATTCCCATAGATGAGTTACCTTATACATGCGCAACTTGTGAGTGCTGCTTTTGTGATCATATGATGGACGGGCTTATGGAAGTGTAAAGAGTTCTTCTATCTTTACTGTATATGTTCCCAGGATGAATAAAGTTTAAATCTTGTTCTTGTCTAGAATCTTACTCTCTTTGAGACTTTTCTTGGTGGTTAATCTTTATTCGTGCATCTTACGGAATTATCCCAAGTTACGAGATGAGGACATCTCGCGTTTTTTAAGTGGGGTAGAATGTAAGATTCCTCCCCCAACCCCCTTTTGATGTCTAGTATCTTCCCCTGTAATCAATCCCTCTTCAGAAATATAAAGACCTTGTTTCTAACTGTTTTAACCTAGAGAGAGAAAATATTCTAGAGAGAGAATATTTAGATTTTTAATATTTTTGGATAGAAAATTATCTCATCGTATTAAAATAAGTTCCCCTGAAACAAAAATTCAAAAAGAACTTTCTAATGTGCAATTAGAATTTATTGGAAATGGGTATAAAGGACCTTAGCCTAAGGGTCTAGATTTTCAGAAATTTTTGGATTATGGTCCAATTAAGGTTCCTATGGGCCAATAGCATCAATCCATGTGTAGGGAGGAGATAAATCCAATTTGTAAAAGAAGATACCCAAAAATGAGTAAATGCTCACATAAGATGAAGAGTTGAAAATGTACAAGGTTTATTAGTAAAAAACTATGAGAAATATTAAAAATATGAGATATTTTGGGTATCCAAAAATGAGTAAATGATCACATAAGATGAAGAGTTGAAAATGTACAAGGTTTATTAGTAAAAAACTATGAGCAATATTAAAAATATGAGATATTTTGGGTATAATGATTCCATTTTGACACATATGTAAGGAAGGGGAGTTCTTTAAAGGAGATGCATATTTGACATAAGATGAAGAGTTGAAAATGTACAAGGTTTATTAGTAAAAAACTATGAGCAATATTAAAAATATGAGATATTTTGGGTATAATGATTCCATTTTGACACATATGTAAGGAAGGGGAGCTCTTTAAAAGGAGGTGCATATTTCACATGCTTGAATGAGTTTTAAACTCATAAAAATTGAGATATTTCATCTCTCCTCTCTCCTCATTCAAGTCTAGTTCCAAAAAGTTAGCTTAACTGACCTAAAAATGGTCAAAAAGTGACCAAACTGACTTGGAAAATTCTAGAATCAGTTTGTTTGGTTAGGAGCTCAATTTTTCCTATAAATAGAAGCCTCCCCTTGTTGAAAAAAATATAGTGTTTATGCATCGTTACTCTACTCCACCTAAGCCAAGAACTGTGAATTCATTAATAATTCACTAGTTTTTGGAGATTCCCTCTTTCTTCAATCCCCATTAGTGGCTCCATCAACATACTTAACCAATTGATTGGTTGGGGGCCTCTACCGTGAACAAAGAATCAAGCAAATTATAAGGTAATTAGTGAATTTTGATCATTTTCTAGAATTTCTCAATGTTTCTCTCTTCTTAACCCCTCTCAAGCTTGAGAAGCTTAATTGGAATGGTTTTTGAATGCTATTCAGGTTAATTGATGAATGTTAGTGAAGAGTTACATAATTTGATGAATGCTATTGAAGTAATGATAGTTAAGAATTATATAAATTTCCATTTACATTTAATTCTAATGGTTTTTATGTAATTTCTCTCTCTCACTCAAAAAATGGTCATACTCATGACCCATTCTCAATCCAAATGAAGCTTTTCATAAAGCTTTTCCTTAATCCAAGATTAAGCTATGCTTGAGGCCAAATTAATGGCTTTTTTCTATGCCTTTAGTTTATGTATATTGATGATTCAATCCATTATGGATTGATGATCCAATTAGAGACCATTCTAATTATTTCCTTAATGATAAGCTTTATCCCTTAGAAAAATTGAGATTTATCAGTCATAGTAGCGGAGCTATGGCAAAATTTTTATAAAAATTACGCATAAAATAAATTCATTCAAAGCATAAAAAGAGGACTTCCTACCATATTCTAGGAATTATCATTCTAGATTAATTGAAAGAATTTCATTGTAATCATGGAGAAATTAAATTTTTATATTATGCATAAAGGATAAGTTTTTATATCAAAAGTGTTACTTTTATCATTTTTATTTTCATGCATAGAAGTATGCATAATGGATAAATTTTTATATAAAAAGTGTTACTTTTATCATTTTTATTTTCATGCATAGAGGTATGCATAAAAGATTATTATTTTAACATAAAAGTGTTACTTTTATCACAATTGAATTTCATGCATAGAGGTATGCATAAAAGTTGATTATGTTATTATAAAAGTGTTACGTATATCACAATTGAATTTCATGCATAAAAGTATGCATAAGAGTTGATTATTTTATTATAAAAGTGTTACTTTTATCATATTTGGATTTCATGCATAGAAGTATGCATAAAAGATATTCTTTTTATACTAAAAGTGTGATTTTCATCATAAAGGGATTTTATGCATAATTTAGATGCATAAGAGAAATTCTTTTATTCTAAAAGTGTAATTCCTACCAAATTGAATTTATGCATAGGAAGATGCATAAAAGATTGATTCAAAAGTGTCATTCTCATCTAAATTGAATTCATGCATAGGAAGATGCATAAAAGATTGAATTTTAATTCAAAAGTGTCATTTTCATTTAAAATGAATTTATGCATAGGAAGATGCATAAAAGATTGATTTTTACTTCGAAAGTATTAATCTCCTTAAATGGAATTTATACATAAATAAATGTGTAAAAAAATCTTATATCAAATATAAGAATTCTCTTGTATTCTATAAATAGAAATGAGATGTGATAGGATGTGATAAGAGGTGTATAAGAGGTGATAAGAGGTGATAAGATGCTTATGAAATAAGCTAGGAGGTGATAAGATGAATTAAGATGTGTATGGGATGAGGTAAGAAGTGTATGTGATTTGATAAGATGTATATGGGTTGTGATAGGGCGAGAATGGATGTGATGTAAAAGATTAGATGTGAAGGCATATGGGGTTATATGAATGGGAATGTGAAAATGGATGTATGTATGTGGATGTGTGGATGTGGAGATGGGAGTGTGGATGTATGAATGTGAAAATGGATGTATGCATGAAGATGTATATGCATAGATGTGAATGTGGATGTAGATGTATGCATGAAGATATATATGCATAGATGTGAATGTGGATGTATAGATGTGAATGTGAATGTAGATATATGCATGAAGATGTATATGCATAGATGTGAATGTGGGTGTAGATGTGGATGTATAGATGTGAATGTGAATGTGTATGTATGCATGAGGATGTATATGCATAGATGTGAATGTGGATGTAGATGTGGATGTATAGATGTGAATGGGAATGTGGATGTGGATGTAGATGTGGATGTATAGATGTGAATGTGGAATGTGGATGTGGATGTATGTATGTATGTGGATGTAGATGTGGATGTATAGATGCGAATGGGGATGTATAGATGTGAATGGAAATGTGGATGTGGATGTAGATGTGGATGTATAGATGTGAATGTGGAATGTGGATGTGGATGTGGATGTATGTATGTATGTGGATGTAGATGTGGATGTATAGATGTGAATGGGAATGTGGATGTGGATGTATGTGAATGTGGATGTATAGATGTGAATGGGGAATGTGGATGTGGATGTATGTATGTATGTTGGAGAGACGGAAAAACTCTCTCACTTGTAGCAAGAGTAGTATGATCCACACTTAGCTCAATCCAATGGGATTTGCATCCCTTTCGGAGCTAGGGATTCAACCCGTACCGGTGCACAAAAGCTTATCCATTTGATGGAGAGAATGCTAGGAAAACTACTACTATTGATATAGACTCAACACACACTCAAGCTCAATCTTGCTATTGCTCACTCAACTCCACATTCCACTCATCCATACATCCAAACAAGAAGAAAGCTTAGCTATTGCTTACACAAGATCAAAGCATTCTTCATTCTCAAATACTCATTTCCCTAGCATGCACACAACTCTTGAAGCTATCAATAAGAAACATGCACACTAGAGAATTGACATGAGAAGAGAGACAAATATCAACTCATTGCATTGAATTAACAAAAGAATAGAACTTACAACAATGTAGATGGGGAGAGAGAAGAGCTTGCACCTCTATGGAAGAAGAGGGAGAGCTAGTCTCAAGAGAGCTCAAACATGAGTTTGCCCAATGTGTCCATAAGCTCTCAAATGAGCCACCTTTTATACAAAAATTCTAGAACTCCCAAAAGTTCCCATGTGGGATTATTGTCAAGCCCTCTCCCACATTCATCTACAAAGTGGAACTCTTTACAAGAGCCCTAAGTGTCTTTTTTGTTGCATCCTTGTATTGATCTTCATTCGTCATGCAACACTCCCCCCTTCCTATTTTGCGCACGTCCTCGAGCGCGGTAGTAGCAAGAGCTGCAACAAAAAAACAATGGATACAAGTAAAGTCTCTTATTGAATAAAAGAAAAGAAAAAAAACCAGCAATGATAATTTCACACGTGAGCATACAAATGCAAGGCTGATTAAAGTTTTAATGAGTCCTAAAATAGGTGAGTAAAGACTAGTCAAAGTGAGACTTAAGTGGTAGATAGTGCTATGCAAAGGCAAGTGTGCTTTGTACACCGCCGGTTATGACCGCAGTCTCAATGTCCTACAAGTATTTAAGTTATTCCTAAGTGGCAAACCTACTCCTAAATTTGAGCAAAGGTGATTGGAACTCTCTTTTTCTTTTTCTTTTTTTTTTTCTTTTTTTTTTGATGTGTGTGTAGAAGGTGATAAAGATTAAGGCTCCATCCCAAAGAGACCCAAGCAATGGCCAAGAGACCTCCGCCAAGAGAATCTAACGACCGCTAAGTATCTCAAGGGCGACAGACCCTTTTTCTTTCTTTTATGACATAAGGAGTATCCCTTGAAGATGAGGGCATCGGTCTCAAGGGCCCATAGTGTACCCCAGAGTCCTACCAGCATCCATCAAGGCGATAGATTCCTCAAAGGTCTTTTTCTGAAGCTTTTCAACATCAGTGTTCACCCCATGGAAACCAAGGTATCGGCCCCAAGGTGCTAAGACAACCCCAGGTCCTACCAAGCATTTCTCATGGCTGTAGACACGTCATGTCTCAATTTACTTTGGATATATTTTTTTTTTTAGGGTATAAATTTTTTATAAATTTTTATTACTCCTAGCACCTAGCTCATACTAAGAGGTAGCTACCACTAGGGATAACTAATATACCTTGAAAGCATAAGAACTTGGCATATTCCCTTGGTATATATCCTACACTGTCTTTAGATAGAAATATCTTTTCCTAAGTCTTCTAAGACTCTAGAATTCACTCACCATATTTTAACAACTAATCAAAAACTTAAACCAGCCAACATTGTGTGTACATGCAAACTATATATTCAAAAGATAAGAGCACATAAAGAAATAAAGATTAAGATTTGAATACACCTGTTGTAGTGCCCTGTTGATGTTGTTCGTTTGCATTGATGCATTGCTGAGTTTGTGCAGATTACTCCTCCTTGATCTTTGTAAGCGTAGCATGTCTCCCCCCTTCCTAATTTGTGTGCATGATAGGTGGACTAGTGGGGCGTGTTTGATGCTCTTGTTTTAGCGAAGATTTCTGTAAAATTTTTATTAACAAACAAGAAAAGAAAAGAAAAAATAAAATTTGCCATTGGTGCCAAACACCGAATATAGTCGAGGGGAAAAACCCAGTGGGATAAAAGTGCCCTGGCTTGTCGATCTTATTATGGAGTCGATGTGCTTACCCTTGTGCTGGTAGTGGAGATCATCTCAAAAAGAACATAATCCTTTAAAGGCATAAGGAACCACACTATGCAAACATTGATCTACCAAAGAGCTTCAATTGTAGTGTTAATGCCTTATCTTTGGTGTTAGGTATGTCCTTCTTGAGTGGAAATTTTATCAATTGTCTTGGAATTTGAGCAAGATAAGAGGATTTAGGCTTTGAAATGCTAGAATCTATGCTCAAATGAGACTCCTTTGGAGTTGGATGTGTTTTAGCACCTTTCCTTTCTTGAAGAGTTTGTGTTGATTTCTTTTGCACCCACTGATATGGAAAATCAAGGGTGGTATTTGGAATCTTTCTGAAAGACTCTGTTACCCCTAGCAAAGCATGGCATTTTGGAAGCCAAATTGCTGTTGCACCCTCATAATAGCCCTGTACTTTAAGAACATGTTTTGGGACCCATCGAGTAACAATTCGAGGTTTAGGCTTGGAAATGATGTGCTTTGTAGGAGACTTGGCAACTGGACTAGATGGTACAAGTTTGTACGCATCTTTGGGTAGCCACATTGATAATTCCTTCTTACCTGGCCTTCTTTGAGCAGCAACTAGAGTAGTTGGAACATGCCAGCCATGGCCCTCACTTGAGTACTCATTAATTATCCACATCATTTGTTTTGGAGCTTCAAGAACAGATTTTGAAAGTGGGTTGTGTAAGGTAGAAACATTACCCTTTTGACATGATAAAGCTTGTTGAGTAGCAGAGACTTTCTCTACATGCAATGCTGTTGTGGATGCATTCCTATAGTACAAATCATCTAGAAGGGCACGTGGTTGTACCATTCGTATAGGAATAATATCATATCCATCTGAGTCACAAAATTGAATTGGCTTCGGTAAAGCACATGTCGATAATGTTGCAAGGACATGACTCCATTCTAATGGATCAATTAAATGCTCAGGGAAGGGTTGTGGAATGTATGCCTCGTCTGATACACTTCGATTACCCTTAAGTCTCTCAGTGTTGAAATCCCTACATGAGGCTCCGCACATCCATAGATCTTCTCGTCCATCGGCAATGTAACTCTTGAGCCCTCAGATGAAGCAGAATCAAACTCATCTATTGGAGACCTTGTTACATCACGATATGAGTGATTCCTTAGGTTGACCCTTGTGATGACAGAATCATGTCGGAGGTACAAATAATTGTATCCCCAATCTTGAATCATTTGAAATTGACGCATGAATGGTCTACCCAATATCACTTCATAGTTTGGATGTTTTCCAAAATCTACTACTGCAAAGGTGTGCTCATATTCAATCCCACACGTGGTGACCAATATGTTCTCAAGCAGTCCAAGGGGATGTTCTAAGCTTCCATCTGCTAGCTGCAAGCGCATCCTGGTACTCCTAATAGCTGGTTTGCCCCATTTTTCCCAAATGGACCTTGTCACAATGCCCACTCCTGTAAGATTCCTCCCCACCCCCTTTTTGATGTCTAGTATCTTTCCCTGTAATCAATCCCTCTTCAGAAATATAAAGACCTTGTTTCTATCTGTTTTAGCCTAGAGAGAGAAAAATATTCTAGAGAGAGAATATTCAGATTTTGAACATTTTTGGATAGAAAAATTTCTCTTCTAATTCAGATGAGTTCCCCTGAAATAGAAATTCAAAAAGAATTTTCCAATGTGCAATTAGAATTAATTGAAAATAGGTATAAAGAACCTTAGCCTAAGGGTCTAGATTTTCAGAAATCTTTAGACTATGGTCCAATTAAGGTTCCTATGGACCAATAGCATCAATCCATGTGTAGGGAGGAGATAAATCCAACTTGTAAAAAAGAAAATACCCAAAAATGAGTAAATGCTCACATGAGGTGAAGAGTTGAAAATGTACAAGGTTTATTAGTAAAAAACTATGTGCAATATTAAAAATATGAGATATTTTGGGTATAATGATTTTATTATGACACATATGTAAGGAAGGGGAGTCCCTTAAATGCTCACATAAGATGAAGAGTTGAAAATGTACAAGGTTTATTAGTAAAAAACTATGAGCAATATTAAAATGATTCCATTATGACACATATGTAAGGAAGGGGAGTTCTTTAAAGGAGGTGCATATTTCACATAAGATGAAGAGTTGAAAATGTACAAGGTTTATTAGTAAAAAACTATGAGCAATATTAAAATGATTCCATTATGACACATATGTAAGGAAGGGGAGTTCTTTAAAGGAGGTGCATATTTCACATAAGATGAAGAGTTGAAAATGTACAAGGTTTATTAGTAAAAAAAAAAAACTATGAGCAATATTAAAATGATTCCATTATGACACATATGTAAGGAAGGGGAGTTCTTTAAAGGAGGTGCATATTTCACATGCTTGAATGAGTTTTAAACTCATAAAAATTGAGATATTTCATCTCTCCTCTCTCCTCATTCAAGTCTAGCTCCAAAAAGTTAGCTTAACTGACCTAAAAATGGTCAAATATTGACCAAACTGATTTAGAAAATTCTAGAATCAGTTTGTTTGGTTAGGAGCTCAATTTTTCCTATAAATAGAAGCCTCCCCCTTGTTGAAAAATATATAGTGTTTATGCATCGTTACTCTACTCCACCTAAGCCAGAAACTGTGAATTCATTTAATAATTCACTAGTTTTTGGAGCTTCCCTCTTTCTTCAATTCCCATTAGTGGCTCCATCAACATACTTAACCAATTGATTGGTTGGGGGCCTCTATCGTGAACAAAGAATCAAGGAATTTGTAAGGTAATTAGTGAATATTGATCTTTTCTATAATTTCTCAATGTTTCTCTCTTCTCAACCCCTCTCAAGCTTGAGAAGCTTAATTGGTATGGTTTTTTAAATGCTATTAAAGTTAATTGGTGAATAGTAGTGAAGAGTTACATAATTTAATAAATGCTATTGAAGTTAATTTTTATTTATGTTTAAATTCTAATGGTTTTTATGTAATTTCTCTCTCTCACTCAAGAAATGGTCCTACTCATGACCCATTCTCAATCCAAATGAAGCTTTTCATAAAGCTTTTCCTTAATCCAAGATTAAGCTATGCTTGAGGCCAAATTAATGGCTTTTTTCTATGCTTTTAGTTTATGCATATTGATGATTCAATCCATTATAGATTAATGATCCAATTAGAGATCATTTTAATTATTTCCTTAATGATAAGCTTTATCCCTTAGAAAAAATTAAGATTTATCAGTCATAGCAGCGGAGCTATGGCAAAATTTTTATAAAAATTATGCATAAAATAATTTCATTCAAAGCATAAAAAGAGGACTTCCTACCATATTCTAGGAATTATCATCCTAGATTAATTGAAAGAATTTCATTATAATCATGGAGAAATTGAATTTTAATATCATGCATAAAGGATAATTTTTTTATATCAAAAGTGTTACTTTTATCATTTTTTAATTTTCATGCATAGAAGTATGCATAAAGGAAAATTTTTTATATCAAAAGTGATACTTTTATCATTTTTAATTTTCATGCATAGAAGTATGCATAAAGGATAATTTTTTTATAATAAAAGTGTTACTTTTATCATTTTTAATTTTCATGCATAGAAGTATGCATAAAGAGAAAATTTTTTATATCAAAAGTGTTACTTTTATCATATTGGATTTCATGCATAGAGGTATGCATAAAAGTTGAATATTTTATTATAAAAGTGTTACTTTTAGCATAATTGAATTTCATGCATAGAGGTATGCATAAAAGATATGGGAAGTGATAAGATATGATAAGATGCATGTGGATGTGGATGTGGATGTATGAATGTGGATGTATGGATGTGAATGTGGATGTGGATGTGGATGTATGAATGTGGATGTATGGATGTGAATGTGGATGTGGATGTGGATGTATGAATGTGGATGTATGGATGTGGATGTGGATGTATGAATGTGGATGTATGGATGTATGAATGTAGATGTATGGATGTGAATGAGGATGTAGATGTGGATGCATGGATGTAAATGTGGATGTGGATGTGGATGTATGAATGTGGATGTATGGATGTGAATGTGGATGTGGATGTGGATGTATGAATGTGGATGTATGGATGTGAATGTGGATGTAGATGTGGATGTATGAATGTGGATGTATGGATGTGAATGTGGATGTGGATGTGGATGTATGAATGTGGATGTATGGATGTGAATGTGGATGTGGATGTGGATGTATGAATGTGGATGTATGGATGTGAATGAGGATATAGATGTGGATGTATGGATGTGGATGTGCATGTAGATATGGATGTATATATGTGAATGGGAATGTGGATGTGGATGTATGTATGCATGTGGATCTGGATATGGATGTGTATGTATGAATGTGGATATGGGATGTGGATGTATAAATGAGGATGTGAAAATGGAGAGAAGCATGTAGATATGGATGTATGGATGTGAATGTGGATGTGGATGTGGATGTATGAATGTGGATGTATGGATGTGAATGAGGATGTGGATGTGGATGCATGGATGTAAATGTGGATGTGTATGTATGGATGTAGGCATGTAGATGTGGATGCATGAATGTGGATGTATGGATGTGAATGAGGATATAGATGTGGATGTATGGATGTGAATGTGCATGTAGATATGGATGTATAGATGTGAATAGGAATGTGGATTTGGATGTGGATGTATGTATGTATGTATGTGGATGTGGATGTATGAATGAGGACGTGATAATGAATGTATGCATGTGGATGTGGATATGGATGTGTATGTATGAATGCGGATATGGATGTGGATATGGATGTGTATGTATGAATGCGGATATGGATGTGGATATGGATGTGTATGTATGAATGTGGATATGGGATGTGGATGTATGGATGTGAATGTGGATGTGGATGTGGATATATGGATGTGGATATGGATGTGAATATATGATATGTGATGTGAAGGAATCTGAAGTGAAGAGATGGAAAATGATATGATTGGATGAGTACACATATAAATGAAATGTGGAATAAGTAATGTGGATTGTATGAGGGATAATGTGGAAAAATGAGAGTTAATATAGAAATTGTATTTGTAAACTGTTTGTAAATGCTGTTTGTAAATGGCTGTTTTATGTCAAGAATGCTGGGAAAGCATTTTGACCGTCTTGTGATTAAGGTCGTGGAGACCTAACTGATAAAGTTGCAACTGCTGACGGAGAGTCAATGGAGGACGTCTCGCGTAGCAAGGTCGGCCGAGGTCTTGACCAGCCTCGGTTCGATTAAAATGGTGAGCTTCCGGTACGGTGGATGAGGGACCAAGGAAGCGGCCTATGAGTGAAGCGCTAGGTCACCTGCGAAGGATCCTAGAGGGTGCTGACCATACGGTGCTCGGGCTCTGGGTCGCCCAGGATACCCACGCGTGCGTCGAGGAAGATATTGGAACAAGGAGTAAGAGTTGTTTTCTGGAACCGGGCATGGATCTGGTTGACTGACCTTGCTGGTCCTCAACGGATGAGTCCATGGCTCTTTTATATGGATCTGTTGGTTGATCTTGCTGATCTTCAACGAGAGTCCATCTTGATAAGTGATTATATTGTTGAGTATTATGGGCTAGGAACTATTCAAATGGCCCCTGTGTGGACAGGTGGTGAGCGTTCTAGTTGCCAATGATGCCATAGATACTCTGATGAAGGAATGATGGGAAATTATGAATCAACTGGATAAATTGGGAGATTGTGATCAGTGGTACTATGGTTTCATTAAAGGATTATTTTAAAGTTAGCTGATGCTAATAAAAAGGCAATTTTCATATTGGGTGTGTAAGTGGTGTGGCTAGTTTTATGTTTGCATGAAATTCCGGCTAGGGGGCCTTGGAACTCTTTTCCTTGGTACCCGGGACAAAACCTAACCAAATTCCAAATTGGATCCCATCACTACAGTGGTTGGGCGGTTGGCTAACCCATGGGATCGGATGGGGTTAGGCTGGACTGATGGATCCGTAAATCGAGACTCAATTTCTGTTATTACGATGGACAAAGTAAATCCCAGATAGTAATTGTTCTATGGATAGGATCAACGGCTGTGCCTCCTTGGTGGGAAAAAAAGCGTTGATCCCAATGATCCAAGTGCAAGTTTCTTCCTTGATCTGACCAAGTATCTTTATAGATGAAGTCGGATCTGTTTGGTCAGTAAGGGTTTTGACTACGTTAGAGTAAAAAATTATCCTGGTGGAATCGCCCGTGCTTTTCGGATAAGGGAAGTTTTTTCGGGTCTGGTTCTGGAAAAAATCGACGGATTAGTCTTTTGTCCGGATATCCGTGGACGAGGCCCCGAGTGTGGGACCCTGCCTCGCGCAAGAAGTGCTACTTCCGCTGCTAGTACCCCGAATCCGTTGCGCGGTGGGAAGAGGGATCTCACAGTTGGTATCAGAGCGAAGTACCGTAATTATATAGAATCCCTGACTTGCTTGAGGCCTAGACATGATGGTATTTACCTTATAATTCCAACGGTCGTGACTACCCGTATATACCGAGAGTATACTGCAGCTCTTTACTGACAGTATATACGAGTAAATCTAAGACTTGAAATTATAAGCATTAATGCTATCCAGTTGATGAATTCGAATGTGGTTGATATGATTTTTAATTCTGTTTGAGAATTGATGAATTGAATTGGATTCTGATTGAAAATTCTGATTGAAAAATGATGATTTCTGAAATTAGTTGAAATATAAAAATCTGAACAAAACCACAATGAGGATGAATGGGACGAGTCCCAGTGATGATATTCATAACTGGAATGATGATAAT
The DNA here is from genome assembly GCF_041138505.1 of Cibotium barometz. Taxonomy (NCBI): domain Eukaryota; kingdom Viridiplantae; phylum Streptophyta; class Polypodiopsida; order Cyatheales; family Cibotiaceae; genus Cibotium; species Cibotium barometz. Next base: position 22,368,168 of record NC_141065.1, on the reverse strand, counting down.
GAATTCAGCAAATCACTATGAGATTAGTGGGTTGTGCTGTCAAATTGTTACTATTAATACTTGATCAGTAGATCAAGTTAAGGGATGACAAATTGAGAACTTGCTTGACTGAAATTCCCGTGGAGGAATGTTCAGAAGGAAATTTTTCGGTCTAATGGACCATTATCATGTTAAAGATATGAATGATATGAGCTGAATATTAATGATGAGTTTTATATAAGGGATATTTATCCCAGTGTTCTGTTGGGTTGACCAGAATATAAGGAACCCCAAAATAAAATTGGATGTCAAGAAAAAGAGTTGTCCTCTACCTTGCGAGATGAGGATATCTCGCACTTTTTAAGTGGGGTAGAATGTAAGATTCCTCCCCCAGCCTTAGAGGTATACAGGAGTAAGAATCTCCCTTTTTGATCTTATAATTATTCCCTCTCTAAAATAAAAGAAAGATTCTGTTTAAAAAAGGAAGACCCTTTCCCTAGAATACTTCTCAGGTGTTCCACCTGTTTTAAGGATTCAGAACAATGAGTTCAGAAGTAAAAATCGGTGTTTTGGATACCAAGGTTTTGGTCTTCATTCGAGTACGGCCCAAAAGAAGTTCTTTATCTCTTGGGGAGCATATGAAGTTATCCCCCAGATATTGTGAGCCTTATATCTGAATTCAATGAAAGTAGGTGACTTAGCCTACAAGCTTCTTTTATCTCTTCATCTCAAAATTCTTAATGCCTTCTATAGAAAAATGTGTCAAACCCAAATCATGGAAAGACAGTAAAACTTCAGTGGCAAGTTATCGTTGGCTTCTAAGTTACGCTAGTTCCTTCCTTTATATAAGTCGTAACTTTTACTTGTCGCTCACAGTAATCTTACTTCCATTGATCTCCTTTCTTTCTTAATCTCCTTCATGGCTTGGCAACAAGAACTAGTTTTATCCATAATGATTCCTCACCTTCAAGACGCAAGTGAATCTGTGAAGAAGGATTTTATAGAGCAGTATGAGCGCTCACTTTTCCCTCACTTGGGAACTTCTGTAGCGCAAACCAAATGGCGGACCTATCAAAACATAACTAGGGTAACACCCTGGGGTCAGCAGCACTTTCGTAACAATGTCCGCTTGGCCATGGTTATTGAAGCTTTGGGTTTGGGTCCCCGATACTACTGTGTCATGAGATCAAGGCATCTTGGGTTTTCTGAGCGGGTCTTCTTACTGGCGTGTTTTCTTCCTCATGAGAAGATATGCCTTTATCCCGTTTTTGGCTTGCCTCTCAGAGGTCCTTTTGTTAGATCACCTCATACCACTGAGATAGGTGCAGCAATAACCAACAGAATTATTCCCATAGATGAGTTACCTTATACTTGTGCAGCTTGTGAGGACTGCTTTTGTGATCATATGATGGACGGGCTTATGGAAGTGTAAAGAGTTCTTCTATCTTTACTGTATAAGTTCCGAGAATGAATAAAGTTTAAATCTTGTTCTTATTTTGAATCTTGCTCTCTCTAAGACGTTTCTTGGTGGTTAATCTTGATTAAAATTTTTCTCTAAGTCTCATATTCGTGCATCTTGCGAAATTATCCCAGTTTGCGAGATGAGGACATCTCGCATTTTTTTAAGTGGGGTAGAATGTAAGATTCCTCCCCCACCCCCTTTTTGATGTCTAGTATCTTTCCCTGTAATCAATCCCTCTTCAGAAATATAAAGACCTTGTTTCTATCTGTTTTAGCCTAGAGAGAGAAAAATATTCTAGAGAGAGAATATTCAGATTTTGAATATTTTTGGATAGAAAAATATCTCTTCTAATTCAGATGAGTTCCCCTGAAACAAAAATTCAAAAAGAATTTTCCAATGTGCAATTAGAATTAATTGAAAATAGGTATAAAGAACCTTAGCCTAAGGGTCTAGATTTTCAGAAATCTTTAGACTATGGTCCAATTAAGGTTCCTATGGACCAATAGCATCAATCCATGTGTAGGGAGGAGATAAATCCAACTTGTAAAAAAGAAAATACCCAAAAATGAGTAAATGCTCACATGAGGTGAAGAGTTGAAAATGTACAAGGTTTATTAGTAAAAAACTATGTGCAATATTAAAAATATGAGATATTTTGGGTATAATGATTTTATTATGACACATATGTAAGGAAGGGGAGTCCCTTAAATGCTCACATAAGATGAAGAGTTAAAAATGTACAAGGTTTATTAGTAAAAAACTATGAGCAATATTAAAATGATTCCATTATGACACATATGTAAGGAAGGGGAGTTCTTTAAAGGAGGTGCATATTTCACATAAGATGAAGAGTTGAAAATGTACAAGGTTTATTAGTAAAAAACTATGAGCAATATTAAAATGATTCCATTATGACACATATGTAAGGAAGGGGAGTTCTTTAAAGGAGGTGCATATTTCACATAAGATGAAGAGTTGAAAATGTACAAGGTTTATTAGTATAAAAAAAAAACTATGAGCAATATTAAAATGATTCCATTATGACACATATGTAAGGAAGGGGAGTTCTTTAAAGGAGGTGCATATTTCACATGCTTGAATGAGTTTTAAACTCATAAAAATTGAGATATTTCATCTCTCCTCTCTCCTCATTCAAGTCTAGTTCCAAAAAGTTAGCTTAACTGACCTAAAAATGGTCAAATATTGACCAAACTGATTTAGAAAATTCTAGAATCAGTTTGTTTGGTTAGGAGCTCAATTTTTCCTATAAATAGAAGCCTCCCCCTTGTTGAAAAATATATAGTGTTTATGCATCGTTACTCTACTCCACCTAAGCCAGAAACTGTGAATTCATTTAATAATTCACTAGTTTTTGGAGCTTCCCTCTTTCTTCAATTCCCATTAGTGGCTCCATCAACATACTTAACCAATTGATTGGTTGGGGGCCTCTACCGTGAACAAAGAATCAAGCAATTTGTAAGGTAATTAGTGAATATTGATCTTTTCTATAATTTCTCAATGTTTCTCTCTTCTCAACCCCTCTCAAGCTTGAGAAGCTTAATTGGTATGGTTTTTTAAATGCTATTAAAGTTAATTGGTGAATAGTAGTGAAGAGTTACATAATTTAATAAATGCTATTGAAGTTAATTTTTATTTATGTTTAAATTCTAATGGTTTTTATGTAATTTCTCTCTCTCACTCAAGAAATGGTCCTACTCATGACCCATTCTCAATCCAAATGAAGCTTTTCATAAAGCTTTTCCTTAATCCAAGATTAAGCTATGCTTGAGGCCAAATTAATGGCTTTTTTCTATGCTTTTAGTTTATGCATATTGATGATTCAATCCATTATAGATTAATGATCCAATTAGAGATCATTTTAATTATTTCCTTAATGATAAGCTTTATCCCTTAGAAAAAATTGAGATTTATCAGTCATAGCAGCGGAGCTATGGCAAAATTTTTATAAAAATTATGCATAAAATAATTTCATTCAAAGCATAAAAAGAGGACTTCCTACCATATTCTAGGAATTATCATCCTAGATTAATTGAAAGAATTTCATTATAATCATGGAGAAATTGAATTTTAATATCATGCATAAAGGATAATTTTTTTATATCAAAAGTGCTACTTTTATCATTTTTTAATTTTCATGCATAGAAGTATGCATAAAGGAAAACTTTTTATATCAAAAGTGATACTTTTATCATTTTTAATTTTCATGCATAGAAGTATGCATAAAGGATAATTTTTTTATAATAAAAGTGTTACTTTTATCATTTTTAATTTTCATGCATAGAAGTATGCATAAAGAGAAAATTTTTTATATCAAAAGTGTTACTTTTATCATATTGGATTTCATGCATAGAGGTATGCATAAAAGTTGAATATTTTATTATAAAAGTGTTACTTTTAGCATAATTGAATTTCATGCATAGAGGTATGCATAAAAGATATGGGAAGTGATAAGATATGATAAGATGCATGTGGATGTGGATGTGGATGTATGAATGTGGATGTATGGATGTGAATGTGGATGTGGATGTGGATGTATGAATGTGGATGTATGGATGTGAATGTGGATGTGGATGTGGATGTATGAATGTGGATGTATGGATGTGAATGTGGATGTGGATGTGGATGTATGAATGTGGATGTATGGATGTATGAATGTAGATGTATGGATGTATGGATGTATGAATGTAGATGTATGGATGTGAATGAGGATGTAGATGTGGATGCATGGATGTAAATGTGGATGTGGATGTGGATGTATGAATGTGGATGTATGGATGTGAATGTGGATGTGGATGTGGATGTATGAATATGGATGTATGGATGTGAATGTGGATGTGGATGTGGATGTATGAATGTGGATGTATGGATGTGAATGTGGATGTGGATGTGGATGTATGAATGTGGATGTATGGATGTGAATGTGGATGTGGATGTGGATGTATGAATGTGGATGTATGGATGTGAATGAGGATATAGATGTGGATGTATGGATGTGAATGTGCATGTAGATATGGATGTATATATGTGAATGGGAATGTGGATGTGGATGTATGTATGCATGTGGATCTGGATATGGATGTGTATGTATGAATGTGGATATGGGATGTGGATGTATAAATGAGGATGTGAAAATGGAGAGAAGCATGTAGATGTGGATGTATGGATGTGAATGTGGATGTGGATGTGGATGTATGAATGTGGATGTATGGATGTGAATGAGGATGTGGATGTGGATGCATGGATGTAAATGTGGATGTGTATGTATGGATGTAGGCATGTAGATGTGGATGCATGAATGTGGATGTATGGATGTGAATGAGGATATAGATGTGGATGTATGGATGTGAATGTGCATGTAGATATGGATGTATAGATGTGAATAGGAATGTGGATTTGGATGTGGATGTATGTATGTATGTATGTGGATGTGGATGTATGAATGAGGACGTGATAATGAATGTATGCATGTGGATGTGGATATGGATGTGTATGTATGAATGCGGATATGGATGTGGATATGGATGTGTATGTATGAATGCGGATATGGATGTGGATATGGATGTGTATGTATGAATGTGGATATGGGATGTGGATGTATGGATGTGAATGTGGATGTGGATGTGGATGTATGGATGTGGATATGGATGTGAATATATGATATGTGATGTGAAGGAATCTGAAGTGAAGAGATGGAAAATGATATGATTGGATGAGTACACATATAAATGAAATGTGGAATAAGTAATGTGGATTGTATGAGGGATAATGTGGAAAAATGAGAGTTAATATAGAAATTGTATTTGTAAACTGTTTGTAAATGCTGTTTGTAAATGGCTGTTTTATGTCAAGAATGCTGGGAAAGCATTTTGACCGTCTTGTGATTAAGGTCGTGGAGACCTAACTGATAAAGTTGCAACTGCTGACGGAGAGTCAATGGAGGACGTCTCGCGTAGCAAGGTCGACCGAGGTCTTGACCAGCCTCGGTTCGATTAAAATGGTGAGCTTCCGGTACGGTGGATGAGGGACCAAGGAAGCGGCCTATGAGTGAAGCGCTAGGTCACCTGCGAAGGATCCTAGAGGGTGCTGACCATACGGTGCTGGGGCTCTGGGTCGCCCAGGATACCCACGCGTGCGTCGAGGAAGATATTGGAACAAGGAGTAAGAGTTGTTTTCTGGAACCGGGCATGGATCTGGTTGACTGACCTTGCTGGTCCTCAACGGATGAGTCCATGGCTCTTTTATATGGATCTGTTGGTTGATCTTGCTGATCTTCAACGAGAGTCCATCTTGATAAGTGATTATATTGTTGAGTATTATGGGCTAGGAACTATTCAAACGGCCCCTGTGTGGACAGGTGGTGAGCGTTCTAGTTGCCAATGATGCCATAGATACTCTGATGAAGGAATGATGGAAAATTATGAATCAACTGGATAAATTGGGAGATTGTGATCAGTGGTACTATGGTTTCATTAAAGGATTATTTTAAAGTTAGCTGATGCTAATAAAAAGGCAATTTTCATATTGGGTGTGTAAGTGGTGTGGCTAGTTTTATGTTTGCATGAAATTCCGGCTAGGGGGCCTTGGAACTCTTTTCCTTGGTACCCGGGACAAAACCTAACCAAATTCCAAATTGGATCCCATCACTACAGTGGTTGGGCGGTTGGCTAACCCATGGGATCGGATGGGGTTAGGCTGGACTGATGGATCCGTAAATCGAGACTCAATTTCTGTTATTACGATGGACAAAGTAAATCCCGGATAGTAATTGTTCTATGGATAGGAATCAACGGCTGTGCCTCCTTGGTGGGGAAAAAAGCGTTGATCCCAATGATCCAAGTGCAAGTTTCTTCCTTGATCTGACCAAGTATCTTTATAGATGCAGTCGGATCTGTTTGGTCAGTAAGGGTTTTGACTACGTTAGAGTAAAAAATTATCCTGGTGGAATCACCCGTGCTTTTCGGATAAGGGAAGTTTTTTCGGGTCTGGTTTTGGAAAAAATCGACGGATTAGTCTTTTGTCCGGATATCCGTGGACGAGGCCCCGAGTGTGGGACCCTGCCTCGCGCAAGAAGTGCTACTTCCGCTGCTAGTACCCCGAATCCGTTGCGCGGTGGGAACAGGGATCTCATAGTTGGTATCAGAGCGAAGTACCGTAATTATATAGAATCCGTGACTTGCTTGAGGCCTAGACATGATGGTATTTACCTTATAATTCCAACGGCCGTGACTACCCGTATATACCGAGAGTATACTGCAGCTCTTTACTGACAGTATATACGAGTAAATCTAAGACTTGAAATTATAAGCATTAATGCTATCCAGTTGATGAATTCGAATGTGGTTGATATGATTTTTAATTCTGTTTGAGAATTGATGAATTGAATTGGATTCTGATTGAAAATTCTGATTGAAAAATGATGATTTCTGAAATTAGTTGAAATATAAAAATCTGAACAAAACCACAATGAGGATGAATGGGACGAGTCCCAGTGATGATATTCATAACTGGAATGATGATAATGAATTCAGCAAATCACTATGAGATTAGTGGGTTGTGCTGTCAAATTATTACTATTAATACTTGATCAGTAGATCAAGTTAAGGGATGACAAATTGAGAACTTGCTTGACTGAAATTCCCGTGGAGGAATGTTCAGAAGGAAATTTTTCGGTCTAATGGACCATTATCATGTTAAAGATATGAATGATATGAGCTGAATATTAATGATGAGTTTTATATAAGGGATATTTATCCCAGTGTTCTGTTGGGTTGACCAGAATATAAGGAACCCCAAAATAAAATTGGATGTCAAGAGAAAGAGTTGTCCTCTACCTTGCGAGATGAGGATATCTCGCACTTTTTAAGTGGGGTAGAATGTAAGATTCCTCCCCCAGCCTTAGAGGTATACAGGAGTAAGAATCTCCCTTTTTGATCTTATAATTATTCCCTCTCTAAAATAAAAGAAAGATTCTGTTTAAAAAAGGAAGACCCTTTCCCTAGAATACTTCTCAGGAGTTCCACCTGTTTTAAGGATTCAGAACAATGAGTTCAGAAGTAAAAATCGGTGTTTTGGATACCAAGGTTTTGGTCTTCATTCGAGTACGGCCCAAAAGAAGTTCTTTATCTCTTGGGGAGCATATGAAGTTATCCCCCAGATATTGTGAGCCTTATATCTGAATTCAATGAAAGTAGGTGACTTAGCCTACAAGCTTCTTTTATCTCTTCATCTCAAAATTCTTAGTGCCTTCTATAGAAAAATGTGTCAAACCCAAATCATGGAAAGACAGTAAAACTTCAGTGGCAAGTTATCGTTGGCTTCTAAGTTACGCTAGCTCCTTCCTTTATATAAGTCGTAACTTTTACTTGTCGCTCACAGTAATCTTACTTCCATTGATGTCCTTTCTTTCTTAATCTCCTTCATGGCTTGGCAACAAGAACTAGTTTTATCCATAATGATTCCTCACCTTCAAGACGCAAGTGAATCTGTGAAGAAGGATTTTATAGAGCAGTATGAGCGCTCACTTTTCCCTCACTTGGGAACTTCTGTAGCGCAAACCAAATGGCGGACCTATCAAAACATAACTAGGGTAACACCCTGGGGTCAGCAGCACTTTCGTAACAATGTCCGCTTGGCCATGGTTATTGAAGCTTTGGGTTTGGGTCCCCGATACTACTGTGTCATGAGATCAAGGCATCTTGGGTTTTCTGAGCGGGTCTTCTTACTGGCGTGTTTTCTTCCTCATGAGAAGATATGCCTTTATCCCGTTTTTGGCTTGCCTCTCAGAGGTCCTTTTGTTAGATCACCTCATACCACTGAGATAGGTGCAGCAATAACCAACAGAATTATTCCCATAGATGAGTTACCTTATACTTGTGCAGCTTGTGAGGACTGCTTTTGTGATCATATGATGGACGGGCTTATGGAAGTGTAAAGAGTTCTTCTATCTTTACTGTATAAGTTCCGAGAATGAATAAAGTTTAAATCTTGTTCTTATTTTGAATCTTGCTCTCTCTAAGACGTTTCTTGGTGGTTAATCTTGATTAAAATTTTTCTCTAAGTCTCATATTCGTGCATCTTGCGAAATTATCCCAGTTTGCGAGATGAGGACATCTCGCATTTTTTTAAGTGGGGTAGAATGTAAGATTCCTCCCCCACCCCCTTTTTGATGTCTAGTATCTTTCCCTGTAATCAATCCCTCTTCAGAAATATAAAGACCTTGTTTCTATCTGTTTTAGCCTAGAGAGAGAAAAATATTCTAGAGAGAGAATATTCAGATTTTGAATATTTTTGGATAGAAAAATATCTCTTCTAATTCAGATGAGTTCCCCTGAAACAGAAATTCAAAAAGAATTTTCCAATGTGCAATTAGAATTAATTGAAAATAGGTATAAAGAACCTTAGCCTAAGGGTCTAGATTTTCAGAAATCTTTAGACTATGGTCCAATTAAGGTTCCTATGGACCAATAGCATCAATCCATGTGTAGGGAGGAGATAAATCCAACTTGTAAAAAAGAAAATACCCAAAAATGAGTAAATGCTCACATGAGGTGAAGAGTTGAAAATGTACAAGGTTTATTAGTAAAAAACTATGTGCAATATTAAAAATATGAGATATTTTGGGTATAATGATTTTATTATGACACATATGTAAGGAAGGGGAGTCCCTTAAATGCTCACATAAGATGAAGAGTTGAAAATGTACAAGGTTTATTAGTAAAAAACTATGAGCAATATTAAAATGATTCCATTATGACACATATGTAAGGAAGGGGAGTTCTTTAAAGGAGGTGCATATTTCACATAAGATGAAGAGTTGAAAATGTACAAGGTTTATTAGTAAAAAACTATGAGCAATATTAAAATGATTCCATTATGACACATATGTAAGGAAGGGGAGTTCTTTAAAGGAGGTGCATATTTCACATAAGATGAAAAGTTGAAAATGTACAAGGTTTATTAGAATAAAAAAAAAACTATGAGCAATATTAAAATGATTCCATTATGACACATATGTAAGGAAGGGGAGTTCTTTAAAGGAGGTGCATATTTCACATGCTTGAATGAGTTTTAAACTCATAAAAATTGAGATATTTCATCTCTCCTCTCTCCTCATTCAAGTCTAGTTCCAAAAAGTTAGCTTAACTGACCTAAAAATGGTCAAATATTGACCAAACTGATTTAGAAAATTCTAGAATCAGTTTGTTTGGTTAGGAGCTCAATTTTTCCTATAAATAGAAGCCTCCCCCTTGTTGAAAAATATATAGTGTTTATGCATCGTTACTCTACTCCACCTAAGCCAGAAACTGTGAATTCATTTAATAATTCACTAGTTTTTGGAGCTTCCCTCTCTCTTCAATTCCCATTAGTGGCTCCATCAACATACTTAACCAATTGATTGGTTGGGGGCCTCTACCGTGAACAAAGAATCAAGCAATTTGTAAGGTAATTAGTGAATATTGATCTTTTCTATAATTTCTCAATGTTTCTCTCTTCTCAACCCCTCTCAAGCTTGAGAAGCTTAATTGGTATGGTTTTTTAAATGCTATTAAAGTTAATTGGTGAATAGTAGTGAAGAGTTACATAATTTAATAAATGCTATTGAAGTTAATTTTTATTTATGTTTAAATTCTAATGGTTTTTATGTAATTTCTCTCTCTCACTCAAGAAATGGTCCTACTCATGACCCATTCTCAATCCAAATGAAGCTTTTCATAAAGCTTTTCCTTAATCCAAGATTAAGCTATGCTTGAGGCCAAATTAATGGCTTTTTTCTATGCTTTTAGTTTATGCATATTGATGATTCAATCCATTATAGATTAATGATCCAATTAGAGATCATTTTAATTATTTCCTTAATGATAAGCTTTATCCCTTAGAAAAAATTGAGATTTATCAGTCATAGCAGCGGAGCTATGGCAAAATTTTTATAAAAATTATGCATAAAATAATTTCATTCAAAGCATAAAAAGAGGACTTCCTACCATATTCTAGGAATTATCATCCTAGATTAATTGAAAGAATTTCATTATAATCATGGAGAAATTAAATTTTAATATCATGCATAAAGGATAATTTTTTTATATCAAAAGTGTTACTTTTATCATTTTTTAATTTTCATGCATAGAAGTATGCATAAAGGAAAATTTTTTATATCAAAAGTGATACTTTTATCATTTTTAATTTTCATGCATAGAAGTATGCATAAAGGATAATTTTTTTATAATAAAAGTGTTACTTTTATCATTTTTAATTTTCATGCATAGAAGTATGCATAAAGAAAAAAAAATTTATATCAAAAGTGTTACTTTTATCATATTGGATTTCATGCATAGAGGTATGCATAAAAGTTGAATATTTTATTATAAAAGTGTTACTTTTAGCATAATTGAATTTCATGCATAGAGGTATGCATAAAAGATATGGGAAGTGATAAGATATGATAAGATGCATGTGGATGTGGATGTGGATGTATGAATGTGGATGTATGGATGTGAATGTGGATGTGGATGTGGATGTATGAATGTGGATGTATGGATGTGAATGTGGATGTGGATGTGGATGTATGAATGTGGATGTATGGATGTGAATGTCGATGTGGATGTGGATGTATAAATGTGGATGTATGGATGTATGAATGTAGATGTATGGATGTGAATGAGGATGTAGATGTGGATGCATGGATGTAAATGTGGATGTGGATGTGGATGTATGAATGTGGATGTATGGATGTGAATGTGGATGTGGATGTGGATGTATGAATGTGGATGTATGGATGTGAATGTGGATGTGGATGTGGATGTATGAATGTGGATGTATGGATGTGAATGTGGATGTGGATGTGGATGTATGAATGTGGATGTATGGATGTGAATGAGGATATAGATGTGGATGTATGGATGTGAATGTGCATGTAGATATGGATGTATATATGTGAATGGGAATGTGGATGTGGATGTATGTATGCATGTGGATCTGGATATGGATGTGTATGTATGAATGTGGATATGGGATGTGGATGTATAAATGAGGATGTGAAAATGGAGAGAAGCATGTAGATGTGGATGTATGGATGTGAATGTGGATGTGGATGTGGATGTATGAATGTGGATGTATGGATGTGAATGAGGATGTGGATGTGGATGCATGGATGTAAATGTGGATGTGTATGTATGGATGTAGGCATGTAGATGTGGATGCATGAATGTGGATGTATGGATGTGAATGAGGATATAGATGTGGATGTATGGATGTGAATGTGCATGTAGATATGGATGTATAGATGTGAATAGGAATGTGGATTTGGATGTGGATGTATGTATGTATGTATGTGGATGTGGATGTATGAATGAGGACGTGATAATGAATGTATGCATGTGGATGTGGATATGGATGTGTATGTATGAATGCGGATATGGATGTGAATATGGATGTGTATGTATGAATGCGGATATGGATGTGGATATGGATGTGTATGTATGAATGTGGATATGGGATGTGGATGTATGGATGTGAATGTGGATGTGGATGTGGATGTATGGATGTGGATATGGATGTGAATATATGATATGTGATGTGAAGGAATCTGAAGTGAAGAGATGGAAAATGATATGATTGGATGAGTACACATATAAATGAAATGTGGAATAAGTAATGTGGATTGTATGAGGGATAATGTGGAAAAATGAGAGTTAATATAGAAATTGTATTTGTAAACTGTTTGTAAATGCTGTTTGTAAATGGCTGTTTTATGTCAAGAATGCTGGGAAAGCATTTTGACCGTCTTGTGATTAAGGTCGTGGAGACCTAACTGATAAAGTTGCAACTGCTGACGGAGAGTCAATGGAGGACGTCTCGCGTAGCAAGGTCGACCGAGGTCTTGACCAGCCTCGGTTCGATTAAAATGGTGAGCTTCCGGTACGGTGGATGAGGGACCAAGGAAGCGGCCTATGAGTGAAGCGCTAGGTCACCTGCGAAGGATCCTAGAGGGTGCTGACCATACGGTGCTGGGGCTCTGGGTCGCCCAGGATACCCACGCGTGCGTCGAGGAAGATATTGGAACAAGGAGTAAGAGTTGTTTTCTGGAACCGGGCATGGATCTGGTTGACTGACCTTGCTGGTCCTCAACGGATGAGTCCATGGCTCTTTTATATGGATCTGTTGGTTGATCTTGCTGATCTTCAACAAGAGTCCATCTTGATAAGTGATTATATTGTTGAGTATTATGGGCTAGAAACTATTGAAACGGCCCCTGTGTGGACAGGTGGTGAGCGTTCTAGTTGCCAATGATGCCATAGATACTCTGATGAAGGAATGATGGGAAATTATGAATCAACTGGATAAATTGGGAGATTGTGATCAGTGGTACTATGGTTTCATTAAAGGATTATTTTAAAGTTAGCTGATGCTAATAAAAAGGCAATTTTCATATTGGGTGTGTAAGTGGTGTGGCTAGTTTTATGTTTGCATGAAATTCCGGCTAGGGGGCCTTGGAACTCTTTTCCTTGGTACCCGGGACAAAACCTAACCAAATTCCAAATTGGATCCCATCACTACAGTGGTTGGGCGGTTGGCTAACCCATGGGATCGGATGGGGTTAGGCTGGACTGATGGATCCGTAAATCGAGACTCAATTTCTGTTATTACGATGGACAAAGTAAATCCCGGATAGTAATTGTTCTATGGATAGGAATCAACGGCTGTGCCTCCTTGGTGGGGAAAAAAGCGTTGATCCCAATGATCCAAGTGCAAGTTTCTTCCTTGATCTGACCAAGTATCTTTATAGATGCAGTCGGATCTGTTTGGTCAGTAAGGGTTTTGACTACGTTAGAGTAAAAAATTATCCTGGTGGAATCGCCCGTGCTTTTCGGATAAGGGAAGTTTTTTCGGGTCTGGTTTTGGAAAAAATCGACGGATTAGTCTTTTGTCCGGATATCCGTGGACGAGGCCCCGAGTGTGGGACCCTGCCTCGCGCAAGAAGTGCTACTTCCGCTGCTAGTACCCCGAATCCGTTGCGCGGTGGGAACAGGGATCTCATAGTTGGTATCAGAGCGAAGTACCGTAATTATATAGAATCCCTGACTTGCTTGAGGCCTAGACATGATGGTATTTACCTTATAATTCCAACGGCCGTGACTACCCGTATATACCGAGAGTATACTGCAGCTCTTTACTGACAGTATATACGAGTAAATCTAAGACTTGAAATTATAAGCATTAATGCTATCCAGTTGATGAATTCGAATGTGGTTGATATGATTTTTAATTCTGTTTGAGAATTGATGAATTGAATTGGATTCTGATTGAAAATTCTGATTGAAAAATGATGATTTCTGAAATTAGTTGAAATATAAAAATCTGAACAAAACCACAATGAGGATGAATGGGACGAGTCCCAGTGATGATATTCATAACTGGAATGATGATAATGAATTCAGCAAATCACTATGAGATTAGTGGGTTGTGCTGTCAAATTGTTACTATTAATACTTGATCAGTAGATCAAGTTAAGGGATGACAAATTGAGAACTTGCTTGACTGAAATTCCCGTGGAGGAATGTTCAGAAGGAAATTTTTCGGTCTAATGGACCATTATCATGTTAAAGATATGAATGATATGAGCTGAATATTAATGATGAGTTTTATATAAGGGATATTTATCCCAGTGTTCTGTTGGGTTGACCAGAATATAAGGAACCCCAAAATAAAATTGGATGTCAAGAGAAAGAGTTGTCCTCTACCTTGCGAGATGAGTATATCTCGCACTTTTTAAGTGGGGTAGAATGTAAGATTCCTCCCCCAGCCTTAGAGGTATACAGGAGTAAGAATCTCCCTTTTTGATCTTATAATTATTCCCTCTCTAAAATAAAAGAAAGATTCTATTTAAAAAAGGAAGACCCTTTCCCTAGAATACTTCTCAGGAGTTCCACCTGTTTTAAGGATTCAGAACAATGAGTTCAGAAGTAAAAATCGGTGTTTTGGATACCAAGGTTTTGGTCTTCATTCGAGTACGGCCCAAAAGAAGTTCTTTATCTCTTGGGGAGCATATGAAGTTATCCCCCAGATATTGTGAGCCTTATATCTGAATTCAATGAAAGTAGGTGACTTAGCCTACAAGCTTCTTTTATCTCTTCATCTCAAAATTCTTAATGCCTTCTATAGAAAAATGTGTCAAACCCAAATCATGGAAAGACAGTAAAACTTCAGTGGCAAGTTATCGTTGGCTTCTAAGTTACGCTAGCTCCTTCCTTTATATAAGTCGTAACTTTTACTTGTCGCTCACAGTAATCTTACTTCCATTGATGTCCTTTCTTTCTTAATCTCCTTCATGGCTTGGCAACAAGAACTAGTTTTATCCATAATGATTCCTCACCTTCAAGACGCAAGTGAATCTGTGAAGAAGGATTTTATAGAGCAGTATGAGCGCTCACTTTTCCCTCACTTGGGAACTTCTGTAGCGCAAACCAAATGGCGGACCTATCAAAACATAACTAGGGTAACACCCTGGGGTCAGCAGCACTTTCGTAACAATGTCCGCTTGGCCATGGTTATTGAAGCTTTGGGTTTGGGTCCCCGATACTACTGTGTCATGAGATCAAGGCATCTTGGGTTTTCTGAGCGGGTCTTCTTACTGGCGTGTTTTCTTCCTCATGAGAAGATATGCCTTTATCCCGTTTTTGGCTTGCCTCTCAGAGGTCCTTTTGTTAGATCACCTCATACCACTGAGATAGGTGCAGCAATAACCAACAGAATTATTCCCATAGATGAGTTACCTTATACTTGTGCAGCTTGTGAGGACTGCTTTTGTGATCATATGATGGACGGGCTTATGGAAGTGTAAAGAGTTCTTCTATCTTTACTGTATAAGTTCCGAGAATGAATAAAGTTTAAATCTTGTTCTTATTTTGAATCTTGCTCTCTCTAAGACGTTTCTTGGTGGTTAATCTTGATTAAAATTTTTCTCTAAGTCTCATATTCGTGCATCTTGCGAAATTATCCCAGTTTGCGAGATGAGGACATCTCGCATTTTTTTAAGTGGGGTAGAATGTAAGATTCCTCCCCCACCCCCTTTTTGATGTCTAGTATCTTTCCCTGTAATCAATCCCTCTTCATAAATATAAAGACCTTGTTTCTATCTGTTTTAGCCTAGAGAGAGAAAAATATTCTAGAGAGAGAATATTCAGATTTTGAATATTTTTGGATAGAAAAATATCTCTTCTAATTCAGATGAGTTCCCCTGAAACAAAAATTCAAAAAGAATTTTCCAATGTGCAATTAGAATTAATTGAAAATAGGTATAAAGAACCTTAGCCTAAGGGTCTAGATTTTCAGAAATCTTTAGACTATGGTCCAATTAAGGTTCCTATGGACCAATAGCATCAATCCATGTGTAGGGAGGAGATAAATTCAACTTGTAAAAAAGAAAATACCCAAAAATGAGTAAATGCTCACATGAGGTGAAGAGTTGAAAATGTACAAGGTTTATTAGTAAAAAACTATGTGCAATATTAAAAATATGAGATATTTTGGGTATAATGATTTTATTATGACACATATGTAAGGAAGGGGAGTCCCTTAAATGCTCACATAAGATGAAGAGTTGAAAATGTACAAGGTTTATTAGTAAAAAACTATGAGCAATATTAAAATGATTCCATTATGACACATATGTAAGGAAGGGGAGTTCTTTAAAGGAGGTGCATATTTCACATAAGATGAAGAGTTGAAAATGTACAAGGTTTATTAGTAAAAAACTATGAGCAATATTAAAATGATTCCATTATGACACATATGTAAGGAAGGGGAGTTCTTTAAAGGAGGTGCATATTTCACATAAGATGAAAAGTTGAAAATGTACAAGGTTTATTAGTAAAAAAAAAACTATGAGCAATATTAAAATGATTCCATTATGACACATATGTAAGGAAGGGGAGTTCTTTAAAGGAGGTGCATATTTCACATGCTTGAATGAGTTTTAAACTCATAAAAATTGAGATATTTCATCTCTCCTCTCTCCTCATTCAAGTCTAGTTCCAAAAAGTTAGCTTAACTGACCTAAAAATGGTCAAATATTGACCAAACTGATTTAGAAAATTCTAGAATCAGTTTGTTTGGTTAGGAGCTCAATTTTTCCTATAAATAGAAGCCTCCCCCTTGTTGAAAAATATATAGTGTTTATGCATCGTTACTCTACTCCACCTAAGCCAGAAACTGTGAATTCATTTAATAATTCACTAGTTTTTGGAGCTTCCCTCTTTCTTCAATTCCCATTAGTGGCTCCATCAACATACTTAACCAATTGATTGGTTGGGGGCCTCTACCGTGAACAAAGAATCAAGCAATTTGTAAGGTAATTAGTGAATATTGATCTTTTCTATAATTTCTCAATGTTTCTCTCTTCTCAATCCCTCTCAAGCTTGAGAAGCTTAATTGGTATGGTTTTTTAAATGCTATTAAAGTTAATTGGTGAATAGTAGTGAAGAGTTACATAATTTAATAAATGCTATTGAAGTTAATTTTTATTTATGTTTAAATTCTAATGGTTTTTATGTAATTTCTCTCTCTCACTCAAGAAATGGTCCTACTCATGACCCATTCTCAATCCAAATGAAGCTTTTCATAAAGCTTTTCCTTAATCCAAGATTAAGCTATGCTTGAGGCCAAATTAATGGCTTTTTTCTATGCTTTTAGTTTATGCATATTGATGATTCAATCCATTATAGATTAATGATCCAATTAGAGATCATTTTAATTATTTCCTTAATGATAAGCTTTATCCCTTAGAAAAAATTGAGATTTATCAGTCATAGCAGCGGAGCTATGGCAAAATTTTTATAAAAATTATGCATAAAATAATTTCATTCAAAGCATAAAAAGAGGACTTCCTACCATATTCTAGGAATTATCATCCTAGATTAATTGAAAGAATTTCATTATAATCATGGAGAAATTAAATTTTAATATCATGCATAAAGGATAATTTTTTTATATCAAAAGTGTTACTTTTATCATTTTTTAATTTTCATGCATAGAAGTATGCATAAAGGAAAATTTTTTATATCAAAAGTGATACTTTTATCATTTTTAATTTTCATGCATAGAAGTATGCATAAAGGATAATTTTTTTATAATAAAAGTGTTACTTTTATCATTTTTAATTTTCATGCATAGAAGTATGCATAAAGAAAAAAAAATTTATATCAAAAGTGTTACTTTTATCATATTGGATTTCATGCATAGAGGTATGCATAAAAGTTGAATATTTTATTATAAAAGTGTTACTTTTAGCATAATTGAATTTCATGCATAGAGGTATGCATAAAAGATATGGGAAGTGATAAGATATGATAAGATGCATGTGGATGTGGATGTGGATGTATGAATGTGGATGTATGGATGTGAATGTGGATGTGGATGTGGATGTATGAATGTGGATGTATGGATGTGAATGTGGATGTGGATGTGGATGTATGAATGTGGATGTATGGATGTGAATGTGGATGTGGATGTGGATGTATGAATGTGGATGTATGGATGTATGAATGTAGATGTATGGATGTGAATGAGGATGTAGATGTGGATGCATGGATGTAAATGTGGATGTGGATGTGGATGTATGAATGTGGATGTATGGATGTGAATGTGGATGTGGATGTGGATGTATGAATGTGGATGTATGGATTTGAATGTGGATGTGGATGTGGATGTATGAATGTGGATGTATGGATGTGAATGAGGATATAGATGTGGATGTATGGATGTGAATGTGCATGTAGATATGGATGTATATATGTGAATGGGAATGTGGATGTGGATGTATGTATGCATGTGGATCTGGATATGGATGTGTATGTATGAATGTGGATATGGGATGTGGATGTATAAATGAGGATGTGAAAATGGAGAGAAGCATGTAGATGTGGATGTATGGATGTGAATGTGGATGTGGATGTGGATGTATGAATGTGGATGTATGGATGTGAATGAGGATGAGGATGTGGATGCATGGATGTAAATGTGGATGTGTATGTATGGATGTAGGCATGTAGATGTGGATGCATGAATGTGGATGTATGGATGTGAATGAGGATATAGATGTGGATGTATGGATGTGAATGTGCATGTAGATATGGATGTATAGATGTGAATAGGAATGTGGATTTGGATGTGGATGTATGTATGTATGTATGTGGATGTGGATGTATGAATGAGGACGTGATAATGAATGTATGCATGTGGATGTGGATATGGATGTGTATGTATGAATGCGGATATGGATGTGGATATGGATGTGTATGTATGAATGTGGATATGGGATGTGGATGTATGGATGTGAATGTGGATGTGGATGTGGATGTGGATGTATGGATGTGGATATGGATGTGAATATATGATATGTGATGTGAAGGAATCTGAAGTGAAGAGATGGAAAATGATATGATTGGATGAGTACACATATAAATGAAATGTGGAATAAGTAATGTGGATTGTATGAGGGATAATGTGGAAAAATGAGAGTTAATATAGAAATTGTATTTGTAAACTGTTTGTAAATGCTGTTTGTAAATGGCTGTTTTATGTCAAGAATGCTGGGAAAGCATTTTGACCGTCTTGTGATTAAGGTCGTGGAGACCTAACTGATAAAGTTGCAACTGCTGACGGAGAGTCAATGGAGGACGTCTCGCGTAGCAAGGTCGGCCGAGGTCTTGACCAGCCTCGGTTCGATTAAAATGGTGAGCTTCCGGTACGGTGGATGAGGGACCAAGGAAGCGGCCTATGAGTGAAGCGCTAGGTCACCTGCGAAGGATCCTAGAGGGTGCTGACCATACGGTGCTCGGGCTCTGGGTCGCCCAGGATACCCACGCGTGCGTCGAGGAAGATATTGGAACAAGGAGTAAGAGTTGTTTTCTGGAACCGGGCATGGATCTGGTTGACTGACCTTGCTGGTCCTCAACGGATGAGTCCATGGCTCTTTTATATGGATCGGTTGGTTGATCTTGCTGATCTTCAACGAGAGTCCATCTTGATAAGTGATTATATTGTTGAGTATTATAGGCTAGGAACTATTGAAACGGCCCCTGTGTGGACAGGTGGTGAGCGTTCTAGTTGCCAATGATGCCATAGATACTCTGATGAAGGAATGATGGGAAATTATGAATCAACTGGATAAATTGGGAGATTGTGATCAGTGATACTATGGTTTCATTAAAGGATTATTTTAAAGTTAGCTGATGCTAATAAAAAGGCAATTTTCATATTGGGTGTGTAAGTGGTGTGGCTAGTTTTATGTTTGCATGAAATTCCGGCTAGGGGGCCTTGGAACTCTTTTCCTTGGTACCCGGGACAAAACCTAACCAAATTCCAAATTGGATCCCATCACTACAGTGGTTGGGCGGTTGGCTAACCCATGGGATCGGATGGGGTTAGGCTGGACTGATGGATCCGTAAATCGAGACTTAATTTCTGTTATTACGATGGACAAAGAAAATCCCGGATAGTAATTGTTCTATGGATAGGAATCAACGGCTGTGCCTCCTTGGTGGGGAAAAAAGCGTTGATCCCAATGATCCAAGTGCAAGTTTCTTCCTTGATCTGACCAAGTATCTTTATAGATGCAGTCGGATCTGTTTGGTCAGTAAGGGTTTTGACTACGTTAGAGTAAAAAATTATCCTGGTGGAATCGCCCGTGCTTTTCAGATAAGGGAAGTTTTTTCGGGTCTGGTTTTGGAAAAAACCGACGGATTAGTCTTTTGTCCGGATATCCGTGGACGAGGCCCCGAGTGTGGGACCCTGCCTCGCGCAAGAAGTGCTACTTCCGCTGCTAGTACCCCGAATCCGTTGCGCGGTGGGAACAGGGATCTCACAACTCCTGCGCCACTATCAAGTATTGCAGTTGAAGATACCTTTCGCACTTCTAATGGGAGGGTAGCATTTCCTTGATCGTCCTCACAAAATTTTCCTACTTTGTTGATAGGAACTGGCATTACATGCTTTGTCTCGCGGTGTATAGTACACTCATGGTGACCCTTTTGTAGCAATACCTGCTCAGACAAACATGTGGCAATATCATTCCACAACTCAGGTCGAATTTTTATCAAATCAAGCAAAGGTAAGGTACAAGCCACTGGTGCTGACAAAATAGCTTGCACCATACTCATATCTTTCTCCTTTGTCAACCTTTTATTCATGGAGGGTATCCTCAAGGTTTGAGAACAGTTCTCATATTCTCCCAGATATGATGGTAAGGTTTTCATTGTATGCTTACTTCTAGGAGAAACAATTGTTTGAACTTCCTCCTGGATGCTCGGGTGTCTAAATTTGTTTTCCGTGCCCCTGGTAAAGTCCACCTCAGAGAATGGAGGCGAACTAATAGAAGACATGTTCTCATGAACTTTCTCATGAACTGCGGCCCACATCTCATTTGCCATGTCCTCATTAGCATCAATAACTTCATCATTGCATGGGAAGACAAGGCTAGGTGGTGGCAGATTACCCCCTTTCAATCGGGTGTCAATTGGTGCAGACCTTTCGCTATGAGCTTGTGAAATGAGCTCACTTTTCATTTCCCGACTTGATGACACTTCTGGTATGGTTTCTAATGTTGGCTTAAGAGAGGTTGGGCCCCGAGGAATAGGTGGTGGTGGTCCCTCAAGTATTGACTGAGCTTCCCTAATGAGTTGCTGATGTACAGCTAGATTGATCTTCTCCTCACGAGGGTTTGGGTATTCTTGAAGCTTCTTGGGTAGCTCAGATAAAGCTGCAATGCGACTTCTATGAGCATCAATGATGGCCTCTAGAGTCTCATTCACTTTATCCACAAAAACAGAACCCCCAGAACTATCCTCAGTCGTACTAGCCTCATTTTGTTTAACACTAGGCCCAGGTTGAGGTTGATGGCCCAGGTTGAGGTTGATGTTCCTCATGCACTTCTTGGGAAGTAAAAGTTTTATCCCTCATGTTTTGTTTAGAGGCTTCTTGAGAACTAGTGGATGTACTTTTAGTTCGCTTGTTTCGGTTCTTCTTCCTCCTAGTGGTCGTTTTTCTATTGGACTGTAGGGTCTTGTCCACTAGATTTGTCTTTGCATCCCTAGTTCGAGGTGTCTCATCAGTTTGCATTTCTGCATTTCGTGTCTGTGATCTAGTCATGACTCTAAGTGGCACGACATCCTCATTCTCAGATGAAGGTGGCGATGGAACTGCCCCTACAAGGTTGAGTGAGACCTTTGGTTGAGAGGAGCCTTCCTCATGTGGTTTCAGCAGACAATCTTTTGGGAAGTGTTCTACACAACACCCTAGACAATATCTTTCAATTGGTGGAAACTGTTGTACTGTTGTATTGGACCGAGATGCTTGCCTTGAGCGATGTGGACAATCACGAGCCCAATGGGGTTCTCCGCACTCATAACAAGGGCCCGTTGGTTTGGCCTCTACTTTCCTTGGCTGCCATTGACCTAAGGGGCCTGGAGTCCTAGGTTGGTAGCCGCCTAGCAACATTAAAGAGTTTTGTTCCCCTGGGTATGCGGGACTTTCAAAGAGATTTTCTTTGGATGAATATGATACATATTCTTCCTCCACATAGCCTGGGTTTACCAAGTCTCTACACATATTTGAATTGTCGTAGTCGACAACCCTCACAGGAGCAGTCCCTGGAGTAGGAGGTTGAGCACCAGGAACAGGTCGTGCTTGCTCTTGTGCCATAGGTGGCTTACGTTCAAAATTAGTATACTGTTGATACATTTGTGGAGCCACTCCACCCCTTGGCTGCTCACGTTCCTGTCTCATTCTCGCAATGCGAGTGCATTCCTGTGTGGTGTGGGTAAAGTTCCAAGCACTGGCTTGGCACCACTTTTTTGTGGGTTGGTTTGTGACTAGAGGAGAAAAGGTATTACATTCCTCTGTTTTATGGTTACCGCCACATGCTCCACAAAGATGAGGACCTGTAGGAAGTACACTCCTCATTCTCTGCTGCTGTTGTTGTGGTGTGGGTAAAGTTCCAAGCACTGGCTTGGCACCACTTTTTTGTGGGTTGGTTTGTGACTAGAGGAGAAAAGGTATTACATTCCTCTGTTTTATGGTTACCGCCACATGCTCCACAAAGATGAGGACCTGTAGGAAGTACACTCCTCATTCTCTGCTGCTGTTGTTGTGGCTGCATGGGTGGACGATAGGTCTGTCCCAATCTCCGTAGTACTAGGTTAGCTATCTGGTCTGGATTTACTAGCGCGCTAGACCCTGAACTTTGGTCATCACCCCACTGATCTCTAGGTTTCACCTCTGGGCCAGAACCATCTTGGAACTTGAAGTTATCGGTGAAATCCATAGCATCATGGCAACACTCATTGAAATTTGTATGTTTCTTCGCATAGAGATGTGTATGCAGTGTTGAATTTTTGAGTCCTTTTAAGAAGAGAGAAATTAATCGACTTTGGGCGGGCTTCTCATCTTCAGGGCAACGATTAATGTACTACTTCATTCTATTTACACAGTCTCTAACACTCTCATTCTCGCCTTGTTTGAAAGAGTAGATGTGTGCGATGTTGGTGTGGTGTGACCTGTGGTCGCACATTTGGTGTAGGACGATATCTTGGTGCTAGAGTTGGGCTACTAGCAGTGGTCCACTTAGATGTTGAGGGTCCCTCTCTAGTGAACTCTCGTAGGGGAGGAGCAACAGTTTCTCCAAGAAAGGCTGTCTCTCCTTGTTTGGCTGTATTTGTTGAGAACACTTCCATGAATAATGGTTGTCCTTTCCACGTGAGTTCCCGAATCTCTTTCCAATCTAAGGTTCGGTATTCATTGGCCCATTTATCAATTATTCTGTTCATGTGTCCTGCAAGCTTCTCAACTATCACCACATGAGCTAGAGGAAGATCCAGCTGTGGCAATCTAGTTGTGGCATAATATCCCTCTAACGAGTCCTTATAGACCTCTTGAAGTGGGTCATCCTGTAAGACCTTTATCACAGGAATTTGTCGTACAAACTCCCATTGGCATTCAGCCCCCTGATCCATTTTACTCTTACCTTTCCTATCCCTTTCCAAATTTAGATCTACAAGAAGTAAATCATCTAGGGATGGTTTTGAGGACTGGGCATTGGATGGTCCAGGCATGTCCGGCTCAATGAGCCAGTCATCTCTAGACTCCCTTGCTCTGGAAAGTTCTGATAAGTCTAAGAACTCGGTTTTAGAGAGCTTCCCTAATTTGTCTACATTTTCTGGATAGTAGGTGACTTCGTAGCGAACACCATCTCCACCCATGTACATGTTACCCTGGTCATTGACTAGAGGTGCTCTATCAAGTTCTGAGAAAATGTCTGCGATCTTAACAAGATACCGTTGTTGTGGGTCCCTAAAGATCTCAGCTCCTTGAGCATTTGTGTAGACATATTGGAGTCTCACATTGAGTGTTAACCCCATGGTGTCGGCTTCAAATGGATTAAAGGATCTTGTGGGTGTCCTATTTGGGGCTACGGGATGACTATTTGTCGGCCCTAGATTGTCCATGGACAATGAACTAGTTGTTCTGGAGGAAAGGGTATCGGATTGGGATTCAGAAAGGGTTTCAGCAATATCTGCCAAATTGCCTACCGATTGGGTCCCACTTTCTTGCGTAGGTACTCTAGAAGGTGCCCTAGGCCCTATGGCAGTATCTACAAGACGTCCTGACCGCAAGTGCATAAGGTCAATTTTTTTTTGGTTTTTTATGTTTTTGTTTTGTTTTGTTTTTGTTTAAATAAAATATATATATATATATATGTATATATATATATATATATATTTTAACCTACCTAATCACTAAATGCACTAAAAGGAGTATGTGCGGTGTAACTATCTATCCCTTTTTTTTTAAAAAAAAATAATTATGATTTTTTTTAAATGATTTTATGTTTTTTATGTTTTTTTTTAAACTTACACAAAAATTATGAATCACACTAAAAAATACTAATTATGCACAAAGTTACAAAAAATTAAAAAATGCAAGAAAATACTAATTATGCAAAAAATTAAAAATGAAGAATTACAAAATATGCAAAAAAATAGACTCCTAAAAAACACTTAATTTATAGAAATTTTTTTTTATTTTCTTTTGTTTTATTTTCTTTTGTTGGTTTTTTTTTTGTTTGTTTGTTTGTTTGTTTGTTTTTTGTTTTTTTTTTTAACTACTAAATTTCGTGCCTAATTACAAAAAATATAAAAATACTAATTATGCACGTAATTACAAAAATAAAAATAGAAAATGCACACTACTTTACTTATGCAAAAATTTAAATAAGGAACAATGGATTCAAAAAATAAAAATTGTTTTTTTTTCTTTTTTTTTGGTAATTTAATTGTTTTTTCTCGTGTTTTTTTCTCTTTTTTTTTTAAATTTCTTTTTCTTTTCTTTCTTTCTTTTTCTTTTTTAATCTTTTTTCTTTTTTTTAAAAAAAAATTAATTGTTTTTTTTTCTCTTTTTTCTCTTTTTTTAATTAAAAAAATATTATTTTTTTGTTTTTTTATTTAAAAATAAAAAAAAATATAAAAATTTAATAAAAATAAATAAATAAATAAATAAATAAATGAAAAATTCCACCTACCTTATCCTCCGCTCGCCCGCTTCCGGATTCGTCGCCGCGCCGCTAGCCTCTTCACATGCTTCGCCTTCTCTTTAGCCAGCTGCCACCTGCTGGCTTCGCAGGTGCCTTCGCTACCAGCTTATCCTTCTTGCTGACGTCACCTTTCTTTGCTTCGCACTGAGGCCCTCCTTTCTCTACTTCGCCTTCAGCCTTCCCAGCTACAGCCGCCTTCAACGCTTCCCAGTTGCCTCTCGCCGGCCACGTCAGATTGCTTCCACACCGTCTCTTGCCGCCTTCGCTCTCAGGCGCCTTCCACCTTCGTCGCCACTACCTTCTCCAAGTCTGCTGTGCAGCCACCGCCTACTACAGCCCTTCTTCGCAACCGCCTCTCTCCACGCCTTCCTTTGCTTCACGACCGCCCTCGCCCTGGCTCCAAGCACCCTGCCAACTGCAGCAGCCTTCAAGCCGGTGTTCGCCAGTCGCCTCCACTCCACCGGTCACTCTCCACGCGGCCACTTCCTTCCACGCCACCCTTCTCCTCGTCTACAGCAGCCAACCTAGCACCGGCTCTTTGAACGCTCAGCCAGCTCTCTACCCTCGCTTGCGCTCCTCAGTAGCCGCCCTCTACCATCGCTTGCGCTCTTCTTGCTGCCCGCTTATGCTGCTGCGCCACCGCCTACAGCCACGTCACCTTCGCTACAGTCGTCTCTGCGCCTGCCTGTTTGTAGCTGCAGTCGTTGGCCACTGCTTCTCCAAGTCTTGAGCCTGACGCCGGCCAGCCCTTCACACAGGCCTTTTGCTGCCAGCCGCCTCTTGCTCGCTCGGCTTTTTTTTCGCTTCCTCACCTACTTCTACGGCCAGCCTTCGGCCACCTCACCCGCAGGTCTCGCCTGGGCCTCCCACACCTCCCTTCTCTCCTCTTCGACGCCACTACTTTCTTTTCTTCCACCACTGGCAACCGGCCAGTACTGCCTTCGCCTTCAACGTTCAACTGCCACTCAATACTTCCACGCGGCCACTCTCCACGCCAGCCAACAGCCTATGCCTTTTGTGTGTTTTAAAAAATATATATATATATATATAACAAAAATAAAAAATAAAATTTGCAACCTCTCTCCTCTTTTTTTCCTTTCTCCCTTCTCTTTCCCTCTCTCCTCTCTTCCTTAAGCGGGCTTCACACTTGGGAGCCTATGGAGCTTGCATAAGCTATGGAAGAGCTTAGCAACGCACATCTTTTATTTTTATTTTTATACTAATTACATGTTAGCGAAAAGCATGAAAGCATGAAATGACAAAAAAACAATGAAGGTAAGAATAATGAACGGTACTTGAAAAAGAATAAAAGCAATAAAACATTAAAAAAACAATGCGGGAGAAATCTCAACCGCTCAATGGGTTTTTCTTATCCTAACCTTATCCACTCACACCGGGATCGCACACCCGAACTTTTCACATACATATTCACATCCATTCTTTCACATACATCCACATCCATTCTTCACATGCACATCCACATCCATTCTTCACATCCACATGCATTCTTCACATGCACATCCACATCCATTCTTCACATACACATTCACATCCATTCTTCACATACACATTCGTATCCATTCTTCACATACACATCCACATCCATTCTTCACATACACATCCATATCTATTCTTCACATACACATCCACATCCATTCTACACACCATTCTACACATCCACATCCATTCTTCACATACACATCCATATCCATAATTCACTCTTCACATACACATCCACATCCATTCTTCACATACATATCCATAATTCACTCTTCACATACACATCCACATCCATTCTTCACATACACATTCACATCCATTTTCATCACATACACATCCACATCCATCCATTCATTCACATCTATCTGATTCTCATCACATCTATTCACATCACATTACATCCATCCATTCATTCACAACTATCTGATTCACATCGCATCTCATAACATCTATTCACATCACATCTCATTTCTATGCAAGTTTTGAGTTTGATTATTTCTTGAATAAGTATATCCAAAACTTCTTGATCAGAGTTCTCAATTTCATACCCGAATTCCTTGAATTCTATAACCTTGATCCACAGATCAGTTCATTCTCATCACATCCACATCCATCCATTCATTCACATCTATCTGATTCTCATCACATCTATTCACATCACATTACATCCATCCATTCATTCACAGCTATCTGATTCACATCGCATCTCATCACATCTATTCACATACATCTCATTTCTATGCAAGTTTTGAGTTTGATTATTTCTTGAATAAGTATATCCAAAACTTCTTGATCAGAGTTCTCAATTTCATACCCGAATTCCTTGAATTCTATAACCTTGATCCATAGATCAATTCGAAGCATCTCAAACTTAGTTTCAGATTTGGCGAGAGTTTTTAGTGTATTTTTCTAAATTGGTCACACCTTCTTTCCTCAAAACTGACGAAAGAGCTTGGGCTTTTGGTCATAGTCTGATTCAAGGTTCGAGTCGGATAAGATTTTTCCTGATCTATCTTTCTCAAAAAGGTTTGATAATTCAGTTACTATTTTACTGAATTTCTTTCTTTGAATATTCACTTAACTCATTTCTAAATTAGTTATGAATTCCAATGAGGAATAGATTAATCATTTATCTGAATATTTCGATCTCGATAGATTTCTTGAATTCTCTTTTTACAATCTGTGTGAATATAAAACGATAGAAATTTCTCTCTGAGTATTTAATTATTCATTTATCAAATAATCATAGAATTTAAACACAAAATTTAAGAGAATTCTAATTTTGATAAAAAAATACTTTATACATCTATTTATGCATAAAAATCAACTTCAATGGGAATAACACTTTTATATGAAAAAATTTTCTTTATGCATCTTTCTACGCATAGAATCAAATTTAATAAGAATTACACTTTTATGATAAAAAAAATTCCTTTATGCATCTTTCTATGCATAAAAATCAAATTTAATGAGAATAACACTTTTGTAATAAAAAAAATTCCTTTATACATCTTTCTTTGCATAAAAATCAAATTTAATGAGAGTAAAACTTTTGTAATAAAAAAAATTCCTTTATGCATCTTTCTATGCATAAGAATCAAATTTAATGACAATAACACTTTTGTAATAAAAAAATTTCTTTATGCATCTTTCTATGCATAAGAATCAAATTTAATGAGAATAACACTTTTGTAATTTAAAAAAATTCCTTTATGCATCTTTCTATGCATAAAAATCAAATTTAATGAGAATAATACTTTTGTAATTAAAAAAATTCCTTTATGCATCTTTCTATGCATAAACATCAAATTTAATAATATTAGTGATATCCATGCATATTCATAGGTGAATATGTACATGGAGTAATTATAATATTTCTTTTAGTTGCAAAAATGATGGGAATTTCTCTTTTGGAATAACATAAAAACAAACTTTCTTTTCCACAAAATTCTAGAAAATTTTGCCATAACCTTCTTTGTATGGCTGACCATTTCTCATTTTTATCATTCTTTATTTAACTTAAATTAACCCAAATTAGATTTATAGAACTCTAATCTACATAATTTTCTAAATTCAAGAGAGTAAACAATAAAAAGAGTTTAATTAATCCTTTAGTTAATCTTTCTAGGATTGAGAAAGGTTGGAATGTAAAGAGGAGAAGGGGGTGGCCTTTTTATCAAAGGCATACCATTTGAATTTAATTCAACATCTACAAAACATAAAAATTAAGAAAACCATAGATTCTTCATTAAACAAGTAAGAAAATTAGCTTACATGGAGCTTGTAAGCTCTCCTTTGGCTTGAGGGATTGAGGGTTCTACTCTTGTTTGAAGCAAGAGTGGCCACCAATTCACTTTTGAGAGGATTAGGCCAAAAACAATTGAATTATTAAGAAATTCAATGTAGATGGCTCAGGACATGAATAGAGTAACAGTGCATAAACACCATTAAGCGTTTACAAAGGGGGAGACTTCTATTTATAGGAAAACGTGAGCCTCTAGCCAAGCAAACTGATTCTAGATCTTGCGAGATGAGTTTGGTCAGTTTTTGACCATTTTTGGGTCTGTTCAGCTTACTTTTTGGATCTAGTTTTGAAATAGAAGAGAGGAGAGATGAAAATATCTAGTTTTATTGATTAAAATTTTGGATCTAGTTTTGAAATAGGAGAGAAAAGAGATGAAAATATCTCATTTTATTGATTAAAATTTTTGGGGTAATGATGAGAAAAAGGTGCCTGCTTCATGAGGGGGGATCCCCACTCTGAGAGGTGTCAAAATTCAGTTTTTTAATTCTTTTCTTTGGTCCTTAGTCCTCTCTTCATCTTATGTGAGCATTTACTCATTTTTGGGGGGTTTTTCTTTTATTCTTCAATTTATCTCCTTTCTACATTTGGATTAATCTTATTGGTCCATAGGAACCTTAACTGGACCATAATCTAATTTTTTTTGAAAATCTAGACCCTTAGGCTAAGGTCCTTTATACCTATTTTCAAATAATTCCAATTGCACATTGGAAAGTTCTTTTTGAATTTCCGTTTCAAGGGAAACCATTTTAGACACTAGGAGGATTTTTATATCCAAAAATATCTCAATTTTGAATTACCTCCCTTTACACATTTTCTCTCTCCAGGCCAAAAAAGGGTAAAAGAGGTTCTTTCTTTTATTTCAGAGAGGGGAGGTTCTTACACCTGCACACCTCAAAAGTTGGAGGGAGGAATCTTACATCCTACCCCACTTAAAAAAACGTGAGATGTCCTCATCTCGCAAACTAGTTTGGACAATTCTTTCCCTTAAGATCCAACTGATTCTAGGGTTCCTTATAGTCTAGTGAACCCAACAGAATCCTGGGATAAAGATCCCTTATATAGAACGCATCATCAGATAACAATTCTTTCAGATCATATCATTCATATCCTTAACACAATAATGGTCCATTAGACCAAAAATTTTCATCTGAACATTCCTCCATGGGAATTTCAATTATACAGGTTTTTAATTTGTCATCCCTTAACTTTATCCAATGGGTCAAGTGTTAACAGTAGCAATCTGTTAGCACAATCCACTAATCTCATAGTGATTTGCTGAAGTCATTCCAGTTACGAACATCATCACAGGGACTCGTCCCATTCATCCTCATTGTGGTTTTGCTTAGCTTATCGCTTTTCAACCAAAATTCAAGAATCATCATTTTTCATTCAGAATCAAAATCCACTCATCAATTCTTAACCAAAGTTTTAAAATCATATCAACCAAATTCGAATTCATCATCTGGATAGCATTTTTACTTATATTTTCAAGGTCTTAGATTTACTCGTATATACTGCCAATAAAGAGCTAGAATTATACCCTCAGTATATACGAGTAGTCCACGGTCCTTGAAATTATAAGGTAAATACCATCATGTCTAGGCCTCAAGCAAGTCAGGGATTCCATGCAATTGTGACACTTCCATCTGAAGACCCAATTACTAAATTATGAATTTCAGTCTGAATATCAATTTGTATGAATTTCATCACATATTTCTAACTTTTTACTGTTACTTCATAAATTTTTGACATTTTTGGCTTCTTGGTTGATTCACTATACTAATTCGCTCTGATACCAACTGAAAGATCTCTGTCCAACACCATATTAGTGAATTTGGGAATTTTCCAATTCCCATTTTTGAATACTTAAAAAAGGGGACATGGATAACATGTTTGTAAGTTTCTCAAAACCCTATCATATGACCTATCGTTGGAAAGCGCT
The DNA here is from genome assembly GCF_041138505.1 of Cibotium barometz. Taxonomy (NCBI): domain Eukaryota; kingdom Viridiplantae; phylum Streptophyta; class Polypodiopsida; order Cyatheales; family Cibotiaceae; genus Cibotium; species Cibotium barometz. The sequence continues at coordinate 22,337,378 of NC_141065.1, read as the reverse complement.
TGAAAAATGGAATCTAAAGAGCTATAAAGCGCTCATTTTGGATTAGTGGTGTTCAAGATATGGTTAATCCAAACTTTTGACCACGTGTCCCAAACTTGTGGGAAATTCCCATATTCCCCAATATGGTGTTGTCCCCTTCGCGCAACGAATTCAGGGATGCTAGTAGCAAAAGTAGCACTTCTTGCGCGGGGCTGGGTCCCTCACTCGGGGCCTCGCCCCGCCCCACCACCACCACAGATATCTAGACAAGAGACTAATCCCTCGATTTTTCCAAAACCGAACCTCAAAAAACTTCCCTCACCCGGAAAGCACTGGCGATTTCTCCAGGATATTTTTACTCTAACGTAGTCAAGAGCCTTAACTAACTGAACTAATCTGACCAAACCCGTAAGTCCCATACTCAGATCAAGGAAAAGACTTGCACTTGGATCATAGAGACCAACGCTTTTTTCCTCATTGAGAGGCACAGCCGTTTAGAACAATTTTTATCCGGGATTTACTTCGTCGATCGTACCATAATAGAATTGAGTCTCATTTTAGGGATCCACTAGTCATCTAGCCTAACCCCATCTAGTCCCGTGGGTTAGCCAACCGCCCAACCACTGTAGTGATGGAATCCGTTTAAGAATTTGGTTAGGTTTTGTCTTGGGTACCAGGGAAAAGAATTCCCAGCCCCCCTAGCCAGATATTCATGCAAACTTAAAACTAGTCACACTACCTACACACCCAATATGAAATTGCCTTTTTCACAGATTTAGCTATCTTTAAAACAATTTTATAAAGAAACTTTAGTATCACTGATCATAATCCTCCAGAATATCCGGTTGAATCCTAATTTCTAATTTTTTCTGCATCGGTGTACTTATGGCATCATTGGACCAGAACGCTCACCACCTGTCCACTCAAAGGGCCTTTTTGATAGTTCCTAGCTCATAGTACCCAGCAATATATTCATTTATAAAAATCAAAATGGAATCTCCGTACAAGATCAGCAAGATCAACCAACAGATCCATATAAAAGAGCCATGGACTCATTCGTTGAGGACCAGCAAGGTCAATCAACCAGATCCATGCCCGAATTCAAAAATTAACTCTTACTCCTTGTTCCAATATCTTCCACGACATACGTGTGGGTATCTTCGGCGACTCATAGCTCAAGCACCATATGGTCAGCACCCTCTAGGATCCTTTGTAGGTCACCTAGTGCTTCACTCATAGGCCGCTTCCTTAGTCCCTCATCCATTGTACCAGAAGCTCACCATTTAAATCGTACCAAGGCTGGTCAAGACCTCTACCGACCTTGCTATTCGAGATCTCCTATGTTGACTCTCCATCAGTTGTTGCAACTTTATCAGATAGGTCTCCAGGACCTCATTCACAAGATGGTAAAAATGCTTTCCCAAAATATTTTGACATAAAATACTCATTTAAAAACAGGTCATAAATATAGTTTCTATAACGAACTCTCGTCTTTCCACATTGTTCCACATCAATCCTCATTTATTTCATATGTATTCCCATTCTCATCACATCATTTTCCATCTCATCACATCTTTTCTCATTTATCCGCATTAGATCTCATCCACTTGCATCTACCCATATCCACATCTCATCACATCATATTCATTCACATCACATATCACATCTATCTCAATGTACATCACATCTCATTCACTCACATCTCGATTCACATGACATCACATCTCATTCATTCACATCCCTATTCACATCACATCACATCTATTCACGTCCATCACATTCATTTACATCTCACATCCATTTACATCCATCACATCACATTTATTCATATCCATCACATTCATTTACATCCATCACATCACATTCATATCCATCTCACATCCATTTACATCCATCACATCACATTCATTCATATCCATCTCATCTCATTCATCCACACCCATCCAATCGTTCACATGTACGACTACTCACATCTATCCATACATTCATATCTATCACTTCACATCCACATATATTCATGTCACATCACATTCTTTCACATACACATCCACATCCATTCTTTCACATACATCCACATCCATTCTTTCACATACTCATCCATTCTTTCACATACTCATCCACATCCATTCTTCACATGCACATCCACATCCATTCTTCACATACACATCCACATCCATTCTTCATATACACATTCACATCCAGTGTACTCATACACATCCATATTCATTCTTCACGTACACATTCACATCCATTCTTCACATACACATCCATATCCATTCTTCACATACACATTAACATCCATTCTTCACATACACATCCATATCCATTCTTTACATACACATCCATATCCATTCTTCACATACATATTCACATCCAATCTTCACATACACATCCACATCCATATCCATTCTTCACATACTCATCCATATCCATTCTTCACATACACATTCACATCCATTCTTCACATACACATCTACAATCATTCTTCACATACACATTCACATCCATTTTCATCACATACACATCCACATCCATCCATCCATTCATTCACATCTATCTGATTCTCATCACATCTATTCACATCACATCTCATTTCTGTGCAAGTTTTCAGTTTGATTTTCTTTTGAATACAAGGAGTATTTCTTGAATCAGTATCACCAAAACTTCTTTATCGGAGTTTTGAATTTCATACCAAAACTCATCGAATTCTATAACCTTGATCCACAAATCAATTCGAAAAATCTCAAACTTAGTTTCAGATTTGGCAAGAGTTTTGAGTGTATTTTTCTAAACTGGTCACACCTTCTTTCCTCAAAACTAACGAAAGAGCTTGGGCTTGGTCATAGTCTGATTCAAGCTTCGAGTCGGATAAGATTTTTCCTGATCTATCTTTCTCAAAAAGGTTTGATAATTCAGTTACTATTTTACTGAATTTCTTTCTTTGAATATTCACGTAACTCATTTCTAAATTAGTTACGAATTCCAATGAGGAATAGATTAATTATTTATGTGAATATTTCGATCTCGAGAGATTTCTTGACTTCTCTTTTTACAATCTGTGTGAATATAAAATGATAGAAATTTCTCTCTTAGAGTATTTAATTATTTATTTATCAAATACTCAAAGAATTTAAGAGAATTCTAATTTTGATATAAAAAAATTTTATGCATCTATTTATGCATAAAAATCAACTTCAATGGAAATAATACTTTTAAAATAAAAAATTTCTTTTATGCATCTTTCTATGCATAGAATCAAATTTAATAAAAATAACACTTTTATAATTAAAAAAATTCCTTTATGCATCTTTCTATGCATAAAAATCAAATTTCATGAGAATAACACTTTTGTAATAAAAATTTTCTTTATGCATCTTTCTATGCATAAAAATCAAATTTAATGAGAATAACACTTTTGTAATTAAAAAAAACTCCTTTATGCATCTTTCTATGCATTAAAATCAAATTTATTGAGAATAACACTTTTGTAATAAAAAAAATTCATTTTATGCATCTTTCTAAGCATAAAAATCAAATTTAATGAGAATAACACTTTTGTAATTAAAAAAATTTCTTTATGCATCTTTCTATGCATAAAAATCAAATTTAATAAGAATAATACTTTTGTTATAAAAATAAATTCCTTTATGCATCTTTCTATGCATAAAAATCAAATTTAATGAGAATAACACTTTTGTAATAAAAAGTTTTTTTATGCATCTTTCTATGCATAAAAATCAAATTTAATAATTAATATCAATGATATCCATGCATATTCATAGGTGAATATGTACATGGAGTAATTAGAATATTTCTTTTAGATGCAAAAATGATGGGAATTTCTCTTTTGGAATAACAAAAAAATAAACTTTATTTTCTACAAAATTCTAGAAAATTTTGCCATAACCTCCTTGGTATGGCTGACCATTTCTCATTTTTATTATTCTTTATTTAACTTAAATTAACTTAAATTAACCCAAATTGGCTTTAAAGAATATTAATCTACATAATTTTCTAAATTCAAGGGAGTAAACAATAAAAAGAGTTTAATCAATCCTTTAGTTAATCTTTCTAGGATTGAGAAAGGTTGGAATGTAAAGAGGAGAAGGGGGTGGCCTTTTTATCAAAGGCATAGCATTTGAATTTTATTCAACATCTGCAAAACACAAAAATTAAGAAAACCATAGATTCTTCATTAAACAAGTAAGAAAATTAGCTTACATGGAGCTTGTAAGCTCTCCTTTGGCTTGAGGGATTGAGGGTTCTACTCTTGTTTGAAGCAAGAGTAGCCACCAATTCACTTTGGAGAGGATTAGGCCAGAAACAATTGAATTATTAAGAAATTCAATGTAGATGGCTCAGGACATGAACAGAGTAACAGTGCATAAACACCATTAAGCTTTTACAAAGGGGGAGGCTTCTATTTATAGGAAAAAGTGAGCCTCTAACCAAGCAAACTATTTTTAGAAGTTTTCAGATCAGTTTGGTCAATTTTTGACCATTTTTGGGTTAGTTCAGCTTACTTTTTGAATCTAGTTTTGAAATAGGAGAGATGAAAATATCTCATTTTTTGATTAAAAATTGGGGGTAATGATGAGAAAAAGGCACCTACTTCATTAAGGGAGATCCCCACTCTGAGGTGTCAAAATTTAGTTTTTTAGTTCTTTTCTTTGGTCCTTAGTCCACTCTTCATCTTATGTGAGAATTTACTCATTTTTGGGGGGGTTTTTCTTTTATTCTTCAATTTATTTCCTCCCTACATTTGGATTAATCTTATTGGTCCATAGGAACCTTAGTTGGACTATAATTCATTTTTTAAAGAAAATCTGGACCCTTAGGCTAAGGTCCTTTATACCTATTTTCAAATAATTCCAATTGCACATTGGAAAGTTCTTTTTGAATTTACGTTTTAGGGGAAACCATTTTAGACACTAGGAGGATTTTTATATCCAAAAATATCTCAATCTTGAATCACCTCTCTCTAGACATTTTCTCTCTCTAAGCCAAAACAAGGTAAAACAAGATCTTTCTTTTATTTCAAAGAGGGGAATAATTATAAGATCAGAAGGGGAGGTTCTTACACCTGCACACCTCAAAAGCTGGAGGGAGGAATCTTACACCCCCTAGCTGGCGCTTCAAGCAAACTTCAAGATAGTCACACCACTTACACACCCAATATGAAATTGCATGTTTCACAGATTGAGCTGTCTTTAAAAAAATCTTTTAATGAAATTGCATGTTTCACAGATTGAGCTGTCTTTAAAACAATCTTTTAATGAAACCGTAGTATCACTGATCATAATCCTCCAAAATATCTAGCTTGAATTCTAATTTCTAATCATTCATTCATCGGTGTACCTATGGCATCATTGGCAACCAGAACGCTCACCACCACCGATTCACTCAGGGGCCTTTTTAATAGTTTTTAGCTCATAGTGCCCAATAATATGATCACATAAGAAAATCCAAATGGACTTTCTGTTGAAGATTAGCAAGATCAACCAATAGATCCATATAAAAGAGCCATGAAGTGATACGTTGAGGACCAGCAAGGACAATTAACCAGATCCATGCCCGAATTCAGAAAACAACTCTAACACCTTGTTCCATTTTTCTTCCCCGATACACACGTGGGTATCTTCGATGACCCAGGGTCCGAGCACTGTAAGGTTAGCACCCTCTAGGCGCCCTCCCAGGTCGCCTAGCACTTCACTCATAGGCCGGTTCCTTGGTCCCTCATCCACCGTACCGGAAGCTCACCATTTAAATCGAATCACGGTGGTGGGTGGTCAAGACCTCGACCGACTTTGCTATGCGAGACGTCCTCCATTGACTCTCTGTTAGCTATTGCAACTTTATCACACTGCATGACCTCATTCAAAAGATGGTCAAAATGCTTCCCCAGCATTCTTGACATAAGACGGTCATTAAAAACAGGTTTCATAAATACAGTTTCTAACGAACTCTCATCTTTCCACATTGTTCCACATCATTTCTATTTATTCCACATTCTTCTACATCAATTTACATTGCTTATTTCATATCCAGTCTTTTGTATTCCCATCGTCCTTCATCCATTCTCATCCAATCACGTCTCATCACATCTATCCACATTTATCCTCATCACATCACATCACAACATATCCACATTGCATCTCATCCATTCATATCATATCACATCACATCCATCTACATTCATTCAGATCCATATCACATCCACATATCATCACATCATGTTCACATCTATTTACATTACTTCACATCCATTTGCATCTACCCAAGTGCACATCACATCACATCCATTTGCATCTACCCAAGTGCACTTCACATCACATCTCATATATCCACATCATATCTCATCCATTCATATCTAACCAGATCCACATCACATCTCATCCATTCATATCATATCACATCACATCCATTTATATTCATTCAGATCCACATCACATCTACATATCATCACATCATGTTCACATCTATTTACATTACTTCACATCCATTCACATCTACCCAAGTGCACATCACATCACATCTCATATATCCACATCATATCTCATCCACTCATATCTAACCAAATCCACATCACATCACATCCATTCACATCACATTCACATCTCACCACATCTCACCTCATCCACTCACATCTCATCACATCCATTCACATCCATCACACCCATTCATATCCCACATTCATTCACATGCATATCTATCACATCACATGTCATTCTCATCCATTTACATCACATCACATCCTTTCACATATCATCACATCTCATTCTCATCCATTTACATCACATCACATCATTTCACATATCATTACATCTTATTCACATCTCATCACATCCACATCCACATCTATTTTCATCACATCACATCCACACCCACATTCATTTGCATCACATCACATCTCATCACATCCACATCCACATCCATTTACATCTCATCACATCCACATCCATTTACATCACATTACATCTCATCCACATCTCATCACATCCACATCCACATCCATTTACATCACATCACATCTCATCCACATCCACATCCACATCCAGTTACATCACATCACATCACATCACATCCAGTTACATCACATCACATCTCATCACATCCACATCCACATCTAGTTACATCACATCACATCTCATCACATCCACATCCACATCCATTTACATCTCATCACATCCACATCCACATCCATTTACATCACATCACATCTCATCCACATCTCATCACATCCACTCATATCTCATCACATCCATTCACATCTTATTCACATCGCATCCACATCTTATTCACATCGCATTCACATTTAGTACTGTTTTCTACTTTCGATACCGATAGGACTTTTCTAAGTTTCTGCCAATTGCTTGGCCTAGTTAAAGGTACTTTTTCTCATGGATATTTTCATATTCTTTCTCAAATTTCTCAAGTGAAATATATTCAATATTCTTCTTTTGAGTAAAAGATTCATGGGATTTACAAAAATCAATTCTACCCATATTTTCCAATAAAAATAATAATGCTCAAAATTCCACTTTTGATAAATACTCATAATTTGAATTATGCCAAAAATCCCTCTTTTACCATTTAATTACTTGGATCTCAAATATCATGGGAATTCCTCTTTTAGCATAAAATAAAATTTACAAAAAATTCCCCTTTTACCATTTAATTACTTGGATCTCAAATATTATGGGAATTCCTCTTTTTGTATAAAAATAAATTTACCAAAATTTACTCTTTTCTCATAATCAATTAATTATGCATAATTACAAAAAAATTATTTCTCATGAATATGATGAAAATCATTCTTTTTGCATGGGATATCCAATCCTAGAATATGGTAGGAAGTCCTCTTTTAGCATTATGCATAAAAATAAGATATGTATTATTTTTTGAAAATTCTGCCATAGCTTCGATTACTGATAATTCTCATTTTTTTCTAAAGAATAAAAGCTTGTAATGAAAATATGATAGTAGTTCCTCTTTTATGCTTAAAATCAAACTTTGAATTTAAATCATAATTTTAACCATAATCATAAACTCAATTATGATTATCTCACTAGATTAAACTCATTTCATTATATCTTTTTTCCCAAATTGATAGGATAATCTATTTCTAATTTAGAATAAATCAAAGTAGTTTTTAACTACCTATAAATGATCTAAAAGAAATAACCATTATTTAAAATCATAAAAATACCATTTTCTTAATATCTAGCTTAACAAGCCTAGAGTTTAGCTTTGAATTAAGAGACTATCATTGAGAAGCATCCTTTTTCAAGAGATTTAGCCATAAATATGGCTATTCTTTTAGAGAGAGAGATTTACTTAAAGAAAGCATTACAAATAAACATAAAGATTAACTTTCTCGCATTAATACTTTAAGGGAAAGCTTAATTTGAATTAAAACAATTATTTAGAAATCTTCTCAAGCTTGAGAGGGGTTGAGAAGAATAAAGTCATTGAGATAAATTGGAAAAAACCATAAGAATTGAATTTACCTCCAAGTTTGGCTTGATTCTCTATTAGCAGTGAAGCCCCCGACTAATCAATTATTCCACCAAGAGGAGAAGACTCAGCAACTCCAAGAGTTGTTGTAGAGAGAGAGAGCTCCAAGCTCCCAAGAGAGAGAAAAATTTAAAGGATAATAGAAAATATGATTATTTAAATATAATACTGGCATAGTATAGCTCTAATATTTTATTACAAATAACTAAGGGTCTATTTATAGGCAAGGGAGGCCACTAACCAAGTCCAATTGAGTTCTAGAATTTTCCAGGTTTAGTTTTACTCAATTTGGACAAGATTTGGAGCACTTTGGCTCCCTTTTTTATTTGATTTGATCCAGGAGAGAGGAGAGATAAAAATATCACAATTTTTTTTTGAATTAAAAACCCTTCCACACATGTGAAAGAGGTGCCCACCTCAAGAGTCCCCCTTTCCTTACCAAGGTGTCAAAAATGCATCATTATTTCAAAATATCTCATTTTTTAGTAATATCTCTTAATTTTTAACTAATAAACCTTGTACTCAGTCAACTCTTCATCTTATGTGAGCATTTACTCATTTTTGGGTATTTTCTTTTATTTTTTAGATTTATCTCATCCCAACATTTGGATTAATCCAATTGTCCCATTGGAACCTTAATTGGACCATAATCCAAGAATTTCTGAAAATGTAGACCCTTAGGCTAAGGTCCCTTATACTATTTTCAATTAATTCCTAATGCACATTAGAAAGTTCATTTTGAACTTTTGTTTCAAGGGAAACCATTTTAGACACTAGGAGGATTTTATATCCAAATATATCTCAATTTTGGATTATCTCTCTCTAGACATTTTCTCTCTCTAGGCTAAAACATTGTAAAACAAGATCTTCTTTTTATTTAGAGAGGGGAATAATTACAAAAACAGAAGGGGAGGTTTTTACACCTTTACACCTCAAAAGTTGGAGGGAGGAATCTTTTAGCTTATGTTTCCAGGTGAGAATCATAGAGCCCTCTTCATTAAAAATATATTCTTTTACACACACTCTTACAAAGTCCCTTCTTGGCCTACAAAATATGGTGGCCTTGAGGAGATCCCTATGGACTCTTTACATAGTGTAGAGTGGCTAGTTTCAGATATGTGGAGTGTTAATGCTTTCAAAAACAAGATGTATTGTGACATACACTCCTCCTTAAAATTCTCTAAGGTCTCTAAGTCTGTGGGGCTTGGATGGTTTGCCCCAATCCATCTATTTATATTTATGTTCTCTAAACTTTCTCCACAATACACGCCAACAATGTTCATTTGCAAGAAATTACAAATTGAACAAATTAATGTCTTGGGAATTGGATAGAATATTGTGGAGGGGTTTCACAAAGGGTACATCTACTCATGTAAAGTGGTGCCTTCAAGTGTGACCTTTTGATAATTGAAGACTTGTTAGAGCTTATCCATTTGATTTTTCTATGAACAATGGATGAAGAAGAATGGGGAGTGGGTTCCCTTGCAATCAAGTGAGGGTGTGGATACACCCATAGATTTATCTGTGACTCTTCTTGATGGTTCAATTGAGGTGGTGAATGCAAGCAATGAATGGAGCTTAGGAGATGTTCAAGAGCATTTGCTCATTCTAGGATTTTAAGATGTCCAAGAAGTAAGCATCAAGATTGGCCCCGACGAAAGGTGAGATTTGATATGTGTAAATTTGTGTTGCTTTGTGTTTTTTGAATATGTTGTTTTATTTATTACACTTGAATTTCAACTAGATTGGAAGATGTTTGGAGAACAGCTTCAAGGTTTGCAAAGACTGGAGTGATGCAAATTTCAAATTCATATTTAGTGTCGCAAGTCATCGAGGGGCTATTTTTCTCTTTTTATATGTAATTAAGATGGTTTTGTATCAAATCTATTATAAAATGATGGTTCCTTTATGAATGACCACTTGTGTTATATATAAATTTGGGGTTATTTACTAGTCACTTATGTTATAGTCTAAAATGCCCAATGTTTAATTTTGAGGTCTATAAATATAGGACCTCTCTCATTTTCTAACACTTTGTTTTGAAGTTCCTCTCTTTTTCACCACTCATCTCTCCATTTCTAGCATTTGTCACTCCCTTCCAACATGGACCCAAACATGGCATACAAGAGGTTTCTCGAGTTCTTGAAGAGGACGGAGTGACCTGACAGAGAGGAATTTTTCTTCATCTTCTCTCGCAAGATTGACTTTGGAACAACCATCCTCTTAGCAGAAGAGGACTACAGAGGTACTCTTGACTACATGGAGGAGTACATGAGGCCCTGGACTATCAAACTACCACATGAGGACGGTGATTGGGTGCCATGCAATCTCCTACGATATATCAACAAGAATGACACGAATGCCCTCAGGAGGAGTACATGAGGCCCTAGACTATCAAACTACCACATGAGGATGATGATTGGGTGCCATGTGATCTCCTATGATATATCAACAAGAATGACACGAATGCCCTCAGGAGGTTGCAAAAATTCCAAGATCTTGTATGCCTTGATGGTAACTCTACAAGCAGATCACGAAGGAGGAGATGCTTACACTTTAGAGGTGTAAGATTGGCCTTCATTTCCTCTCTTGGGTTGCCACCTTCATATACCTTTGTGGTGAGCAAGACTCTGATGAAGAGGTAGAGGTGAAGGATGTCTCAATTGGAAGCATGGTACAAGGCAAGGAGGAGGATCCTAAACCTGAGGTCCTCCACCAGCTTGTTGAGGCCGTTATGGCCAAAGATCTCCTCCTCCAAAGGCACCTCAATCTAGTGAAGCATCCTCGTCAAAGGCATTGGTGCCATACGCTGGAGAGACAAGTGCCTCATCGACAACAGAGGGTGGAGAAGAGGTGGGGGAGGGTCCTATAGAGGGTACCCTAGATGTACCAGATGTGGGCAAGGGAAAGTAGGCTATACAGGAGATAACACCATATTAGTGAATTTGGGAATTTCCCAATTCTCATTTTTCAATACTTAAAAAAGGGGACATGGATAACATGTTTGTAAGTTTCTCAAAACCCTATCATATGACCTATCGTTGGAAAGCGCTTGAAAAATGGAATCTAAAGAGCTATAAAGCGCTCATTTTGGATTAGTGGTGTTCAAGTTATGGTTAATCTAAACTTTTGACCACGTGTCCCAAACTTGTGGGAAATTCCCATATTCCCCAATATGGTGTTAGATGCCGGAGCTTGAGCTTAGTAAGCTTAGCTCTATGGTGATTGAAGGGGAGGAATTCCTCTTTTTACATGACCTGGAAAAGGTCTACAAGCTCAACCAAGCCGAGTTCCTCTCCTTGTTAGCCGTGAATGATGAATTTCCCATCGACAACAAGGGCTCAGAGGCTTTGCAACAAGGGCTTGCTCCGGTGTAGGGTGGTGTGCATGAGTCAGTGATGATCCTAAAATCAACAGTTACAGAGGCTGATCAAAGTCTTGTGGGACTAAGGAGGAGTTTAGAAAAGCTCAGGAACAATTGCCGCCAACCAGAGAGTCTAAGGACACTACATTAGTGTCATTGGAGGAACACAAGTCCTCCATTGACATTTGCAAGCCTGAGGTAGTTAGCTTTGATTTCAAACACACGGTAAGATAAATTATGTATAAATCTAATAAATTTAATTAGTAATACTACTAGAATTTCACTAATTCTCTTTCTTGTGTGTGCAGCATATAGTCTCTGTAGATGCTTGGGCTCAACATAAAGGTGGCACATGCAAGGGTTTTGGAAGAGATGTTGCGTTGGCCCATTACATGGGTCTTATTGCACCTCAACACCTTGTTGTGGTGCACAATGCATTCAGCCCCATGGCAAGCTTCTACATGTTAGCCCTCAAAGTACTTAGCAAGGTCCTATGCTTGTCAACGATTCCAAGAAACGCTCACAAGATAGTGCTCATCAACAAGGCTGCAGCGTACGCTACCTTCCAAGGGGGTTACGCTTCTAAAGTGCTCGCACACACTGAATTTGTTGTTGCAGAGAGATTGTGTTGTAAATGCTTTAGCAAGAAGAGGTGCAAGACTATAGCTAGGCGTCTCAAGAACATTATGAGTTAGCTTGAAAATTTATCGTAGATACTGTGTTTGACAATCAATGTAAATCCTTTTTATTAATACAAGTGGGTTTTTTTTATACATTATGAGTTAGCTTGAAAATTTATCGTAGATACTGTGTTTGACAATCAATGTAAATCCTTTTTATTAATACAAGTGGGTTTTTTTATACATAATGTCTACATAAAGTTTGAATAATGTAAGTTTTCATGATATGAGAGAGAGAGAGAGATAGAGACAGAGAGAGATTAAGAGCCATTGTGGATAACATTGGATTGCATGCATGTTTAGTTTGTGGTATCAGTAATGATTAATTTGGGCCAACTTTCCATGATGTTAATGTGACTACTTGTAAATTCTTGTACATGACAATTGGAGGCCACCAAATACAAAAATATCCCCAACCTGAATAGGGTGACTTCTGCCCAGACAGGCTTGCTGTCTGGGCAAAATCGCCTTGTTGGCAAGTTGGGGCTCCTTTTGTATTTTTAGCCTTCAGTTGTTATGTATAAGCATTCATATAAGATTTTCTATAAGCTAGGTGCTTAAAATTAAAGATATATAGTGCCTTATAAAGTAACATTAAGATCATAAAAGATACTCTTTTACATGATGAGAGAGTTCTTACACATGGAAGGAGCGGATTTTTACATGAGTATAGTTCTTACATGAGTATAGTTTTATCTAATTTAGCCATAGTACTCACCTTTAATTGATAGTAAGGCCTATGTATATGTAAGGTTCCCCCCTCTAAAAATGGGAGAAACACTTAAGATAGTCCGCTAAGTTTTATCTTGGGAAAAATTTCCTATTCATCGACACCTTGACCCTGTAGAGATTCAAGGATACGATTCATAGGTATGACCTAGCTCTATCCCGCAGGGGGAGCGTGATTTTCTAAACATCAAATCACCCATAGGGCAATTGATCAAAAATTGGGCAACTACTAGACTTGATTTCTAGAGACAACGCTTTTTTCCTCATCTTATGCAAGGCACAGCCGTTGACCTAGTCTTCTAGAATAGAGTTGCCCAAGAACCTAACTATCTAACGTAGGGCTTTCACTTAATCTGTTGGAAAGCTACCCGACTAATCGGGTCCACCTGTCCGTAGGATGGTGCCGTCAGGGCATTCCATCCTCCCACTTTCCACCCTACTCACGCATCAATTTGTTTTCTAATTAATACTACCACACTGTTTGACATAAATAAACATATTCCTTAATTAGGGCCCTTCTTCACAAGGTTCGTTAAAGCAGCCTTCTTACACAATACAATCATACCAAAGACAAGATGCAATTATATAAAGAGTTTATACATGAGTACATTTCCATACAAGCCAATCCGGCTCTCTTATTCTTATTCTGCCGATGATCTAGAATTCGGCCTTCCAGCCTCTACATGATGGGCAAAACCCTACGGGACCATACACCTCATCGTCGGCCGCCGCTGGCGAGGACTCGAGCCGGCCTGTCGCCCTCTTAGGCTCCATCGCTCGATCCTCCCGCCCCCTCAGAGGGATGTCTGCACACTAGGGTGGGCTTATTTACCGCACTAGCCTGGGCCCTCAGAACTAGGCAGCCTCATAATCTCTCGCCTCAATCGGCGATCCTTATTCTCCCAAAGGTATGAGGGATACCTTGGGCCATTCTCGGGCTTTGCTAATGACGCCGCCCGGCTACACAAGCACGGAACGGAGTTAGCGTTGAAGCCAAAAGAAATCTTGAATTCCAAAGATAACAACTTCAATGCAATTTTCTAAGTATAGCATTCACAATTCATGAAGATAGCAATTTCAACGCAATTTATTGAAAACAACATCACATAATTCGTAATTTCATATAACTTTTATGTCCTCATTTTAAAAGAAAAAGACACCATTCATTAATACTAATTTAAGAAAAAATCTCTTCTTTTGAAAATTAACCAAGCTAACCTGGCCTTCGTTTCCTTGAGGGACTTGAAAAGGGAGGACTGGAGCCGCATTGGGCGCATCTCCCTCCATCTCGTTGTTACGTGCGCCTCTTGAGGCAATATTTTGCCATCTTCGGGATGAGGCCATCTTAGGCGTCGCCTTGTAGAGCTCGCTGCTGCGATCGAAACGCTTCAGTCGGATCTGAATTCCGAGCTCGTTTGCTCACCGTATGAGCAAAAGAATATGGCGCATGAACCCTCGCTTAAGCCAAAAATCCCTTACTAAAGTCTACGCAAATGGGGGGGGGATTGTGAGATGTCCTTAAGGCCAAAGGCAAAAACGTGGAGAGGGCTGGGAGGGGTTGCTGCAAGCCTCTCTGTAAGTCTATTCACACGGGGGGGGGAAGAAGAGTTAAGGACACTGGCCTCTAGCAAGAGGAGGATGGAGGAAAATTGGCTTATCTGAAAAGAGCCAAATGAGGGGGTGTGAGAGGGGTGGCTGCAAGGGCGGCTGTACTTGCAGCAAGTACGCTACGGCGGTACGGACGGCAGCACAACAGGGCATACGCTACACAAAAATGCGTGCCGACTGAGGAGCACCCCGGGGGTTTATATAGCTGAGGGGTGAGGGTACGGGCGCTGCGCAAAGCAGGGACGAAAGGACGGTGTACCTTCAACGGCTATGGATCAGTGGCCTGCATGGGTCTACGAGAAAGGTACGGTGTCGGTTGTCTGGGAAAGGAGTGGTACGCATGTACCTTATCTGGTCTGAGTGTCCACCTAAGGGTACGCGTGGACCATACAATGGGCGGCCGTCCTTTGGTTCTTGGGCGGCCATTGTACGGGCGCCCTAGTAAGTGTGTACGGACCAAATTTTGGGACGGGGTACCCAAATTTGGGGCGGCCGTCTCGATTTGCGTGCCGAGCCCCGGGGGGCAAATTTTTTTTTTGTCCGGGAGGTTCTCTTGGTCACAGGGGTTCAGACCGTTCGTCAATCGGACGTGCGGTCGTGCATTTATTAAGGTTTAAAGGTCGCCGTTTTTTAACTAAAATGATTGAAATTAGCGTATAGGCTTGATCCCCGCCGGTGTCCGTTTTGGATGCTGTAAAATCCTATATTAGGGTAAAATCGCGCGCAGATTCCAAATTTGGGCTCAAAATTTGAAGATTCTAAGTAGAAATGACTCAAATAATAAAATCATTGATATTCATACCATAAAACTCATAATTACATGGACATTTCTTTATTAGTGAAGATGGGTACGTTACATCCTTCCCCCCTTAAAGAAATCGAGATGTCCTCATCTCGTCATGAATTGGGGATAATCCTTTAAGAGTGTAGCTTCATCTTCCCAAGTTGCATCCTCTTCAGGGTAATCTTTCCACTGAACTAGATGTTCTACAAGAGTTCTATTTCGGAGTTGCCTTTCCCTAGAATCTATGATGCTACTGGGCTGTAATTCAAGGACTCCTTGAGTAGGGATTACAACTTGTTCATCATCAAGAATATGATCAAGACTGGGGACATATGGCTTTAACAAACTTACATGAAATACATTATGGACTTTGATATGGGCTGGGAGTTGGAGTTTATAGGCACTTTTACCTAGACACTTGATAACTGTATAAGGACCACAATACCTAGGGCTGAGCTTCTTATATTTCCCAAGTGATAGAGAACTTCGTTTGGGTCGCACTTGTAGAAGAACTTTGTCTCCTTCCTTGAAGATCCTTTCAGACCTCTTGTTGTCAGCATAATGCTTTTGTCGATCTTGGGCAGCTTTAATATCCTTTTGGATAGCCTTGGTTTGTTCCTCCATCTCTTTGAGCATTTTCTTGGATGCCTCAACTCTTATGGTCGGATCAGAGAAATTTAGAGGAGACAAGCATTCTTGCCCATAGAGTGCTTTGAATGGTGACATTCCTATGCTTTGATGATAAGACGCATTGTAGGCAAATTCTACCAGAGGAAGGTATTGAATCCACCTTCTGGGTTCCCGTCCACAGTATGCTCTTAGAATGTCTTCAATTACTTGATTGACTCTCTCAGTCTGGCCATCGGTCTCTGGATGATAAGCTGTGCTAAAGCAAAGTTGAGTCCCCAGAGCTTGAAATAGAGACTGCCAGAATTTTGAGGTGAAGTCAGAATCCCGATCACTTACTATCCTTTTTGGGAGACCATGAAGTTTGAGGACTTCCTTGATGAATATTCGAGCAACATCAGAAGCTTTGAAGGTCTTTTTTGCTGGTATAAGGTGAGCTACTTTGGTAAGTAAGTCCACTACTACTAGAATGGAGTCATATCCTCCTTGAACAGTGGGGAGACTTGTGACAAAATCCATACTAATGCACTCCCACTTCATTTGGGGAATATCTAAGGGTTGAAGCTTTCCAGGCATCTTGACCCTTTCAGCCTTGATCCTTTGGCATGAGAGACATTGTTTCAAGTACCGAAGCACATCATTTTTCAAGCCTGCCCAATGAAAGCTCCTTCTTACCGCATTTAATGTTTTTGCATAACCTGGGTGTCCTGCAGAGCAGGGCTATCATGAGCTTCATGGAGGATTAGTTTCTTTAAAGCGGGATCCTTAGGGATACATAGCCTGTGTGATTGAAGTAGAGGCTTCCTTCATGAGTGGAGTATCCCTTGATTAGATTTTTCTCTTTCTCTGAATGTCCCCCTTCTTCTACTAACTTTATCATCCTTTGATAATCTGGGTCATGAGATGAGACTTCTTCCACCTTGACCAGTATGGGATTATTTGGCATTGAAATTGCATTCAAAAAAGATTTGCGGCTAAGTGCATCAGCTACCACATTATCTTTCCCAGGGCGGAATTTGATGTCGAAATCATATTCTTGTAGAATTTCAATCCATCTCCTTTGCCGCATGTTGAGGTTAGGCTGGGTGAAGATCCACTTTAGACTTTTGTGGTTAGTTATACAAGCTGGAATTTGCCTCCCAAGAGATAATGTCTCCATAATTTGAGGCAATGAACAACTGCTAAGAGTTCCAAATCATGGGTGGCATAGTTTGCTTCATATTGATTCAGCTTGCGGGAAGTATAAGCGACTGGTCTTCCTTCTTGGCCTAAGACACCACCAAGTGCTAGACTACTAGCATCGGTAACCACTTCAAATTCCTTGGAGAAATCAGGAAGTTTTAAGACTGGGGCAGAAGTAATAATGACTTTCAGCTGATCAAAGCTGTTTTGATGGATTGGCAGCCACACTATTTTGCAATCCTTCTTAAGAAGATCTGTCAAGGGTGCAGCTACCAAGGCATAATCTTTGATAAAAATCCTATACCAACCCGTGATTCCCAAGAATCCACGAACTTCACGAACTGATTTAGGGGGTGGCCATTCTAGAATATCCTTGACCTTGGCGGGGTCTACTGAGATGCCATCTTTGGAGACGATGAATCCAAGATACTCAATTTGATGAGTAAAGAAGGTACATTTTCTCTTCTTGGCATAGAGTTTGTGTCTGCGCAGCAATTGCAGAACTCTACGCACATGCTCCTCATGCTCTTCCATTGATTTGGAGTAGATTAGGATGTCATCAAAGAAAACAAGCACAAACTCATCCAAGTACGGGCGGAATATATCTTGCATTAGGCGGTTGAAGGTTGCAGGAGCATTGGTTAACCCGAATGACATTACAGTAAACTCATAGTGGCCATAACGGGTATTGAAGGCTGTTTTGGGTATATCTGCTTCCTTGACTTTGATCTGATAGTAACCAGACCTCAAATCTATTTTTGAGAAGACTTTGGCCCCATGAAGCCTGTCAAGAAGTTCATCGATGCGAGGGATAGGATACTTATTCTTGACAGTGACTTGATTTAGCCCTCGATAATCTATGCAGAGGCGGAGAGTCCCGTCCTTCTTTTTTTTGGAAAAGAACAGGTGCTCCCCACGGAGAGCTACTGGGGCGTACAAATCCTTGTTCAATGAGTTGGGAAAGTTGCTCCTTAAGTTCAATGGCTTCAGGAAGGGACATTTTATAGGGAGTTTTTGAGACGGGTTGAGCTCCAGGGATCACCTCGATTTCATGGTCGACTTCTCGAGGAGGCGGTAACCCTGTAAGCTCGTCAGGGAAGATGTCAGAGAATTCTTGGAGCCAAGAGGGTTCTGTCTCCATACTAGGTTCAATGACTTTGTTGAGTTTGACTAAGAAAACTTGCTGACCCTTACGTGTCCCCTTGAGAAGATGTTTTGCCTTGACTACCCTAGACTTAGGTTTTCCTGTGATTCCCTGAACAGATATTACTTGGCCATGCTCATTTTCAAAAGTGATACTCCCCTGGTTACAATGAATGCTAGCTTTGTTTGCAATTAACCAATCCATCCCAAGGATTCCATCATAAATTCCTAATGGCAAGACTCTAAAGTGACATGAGTTTGCTCATTACCCAGCTCAAAATCAAGGTTTCCTATAGAGTGGCGAGATACTACTTCTTTCCCACTGGCTAACCCTACAATCATTTTTCTAGCTATTTTTTGACTCAAGTTTAACTTTTGCAAGCACCTAGGAGAAAGGAATGAATGGGTACTGCCACAATCAATCAAAAGCTGGAATGGCTTACCGTGATGAGTGGCGGGGGCTTGGATTACACCAAATTGTTTATTCGGACCTTGGTGTTCTACCGCCGCATGGACGGTGGCGCGCTCTTCTTCAGCCGTTTCCAAGGTCGGTTCTTCACTTATAACACAGGCAGTTCTAGCAACTGTTCCTCCGCGGCCTCTGCCACCACGGCCACTGCCTGTTGCACCTTGGTGGGTAGGGGTTCCACGGCCTTGATTTCCTCTGTTACCTTGGGGGAATGATGTTGCCATCTTGGGATAGTTGGCTCTAAAGTGTCCCGGCTCATTGCACTCAAAACACAGAGGGCCTTCTCTGGAAGAAGCAGCATACGAGCGGGGGGAAAAAGAGTTGCCTTGTCGCCCTCTGTTGTAGTAGGGAAAATTCTGTTGAGGTTTCTTGTAGGGTTGATCTCTAAGGTTTGCCTCAGGGTAAGATATCTTTTGATTCTTCGGTTTGTTAGCCTTCATTTCTTTCACAAGGGGCTTAGCTCGTATGAGAGCATCCTGTAATGTGCTTGGCCTCATTGCTTCAAGGCGAGAATCTAGGGGTTCATTTAGCCCTTGGCAAAAACAAGCCACTTGCTGGGAAGTAGTCATAGCTGGGGCATACTTCCGAAGGGTAATGAATTTGGAATAGTAGTCCTCAAGAGTTAAGCTGCACTGTCTAAGACTAAAGAACTCATTCATCTTTATGGATTCATGGGATGGAGGAAGATATCTTTCCTTCACTGCCTGCTTCATGTCTTCCCACGTTTGAGAATGCTTGGTGACTTCCTTGTCACGGCACCACTGTTTCCACCAGAGTTTAGCATCTCCAGTGAGGCGAAACCATGCGAGCATAGACTGATTTGCTACTCCAGTACCGGCAGCAGAGAAATAATCGTCCATCGCCTCGATCCAAACTTCAGCATCCTTCTCAACCTTTGAACCTTCTCCTTTAAAGGAGGGAGGTTGCATTTGCTTGAGGAGGAGCTTCTTCTCCTGGGTATCGGTATAAAGCGCATTGGGAAGTGGAGGGTGGTCATCCTGGCCATCATCGTAAAAACAATTTTTAAGATTACAAGATTCATATTTACACAACGCTGGAGAGTAAAACCATTAAAATTATTTTATTTCCAAATATTTACAAGGACAAGTTTTATTACAAAGATCTGAGACTAATATAATTAGTCTTATTTGACATCAAGGGAAATTCCTAGGCTTCACTGTGACATAAGGGTAGAGCGGTCCACATATGTGAAATATGGGGGTTCCGTTGTAGTTTCTAAGACTCTAAAAACTGATGGTAAGGGTGGTAAACTCTGGATTGGGGTAGGTCCCAACACTGCTACTCTATCAGCAGGTAAGACCTGCATCACTTTGTCATACACCCAACGATCCTGAGGTATGCGAACCCCATCTATAGTCACCGAGGTGTCGGCCCTGGGGGTACCGACGAACCAAAATAAGCGGATCATCTTCAGCTACTCAATCGAACGAATTCGCTTAAGGTCGGTGGTAAGGTTCCCAATCTGATCTGCTCGGATGATGAAGTATCTCGGCCCACGACTCCAGAAATCTCTACCCCATCCTCACTGAATACGAGAGAAATGAGGGAGGGATATCTTCTCTAATATCTGCACCATGGTGTCGCGAAACTCGAAATTCGAGGAGTGACTAGCAGTCTCGAAGATGCATTGGAAAACTAAAAATTTGGAGTAGGCATCTTCCTCTTCCTACAATCATTCAAACATCAATTTAACTTATTTGTTTAAGTAGGATATCTTTTCTAATTAGCATTACGTTAGGTAAAACATTTATTACAAAACAGTCCTTAAATAGCAATTCCTAGGAGCCAAACAGGCTCTGATACCAATTGTAAGGTTCCCCCCTCTAAAAATGGGAGAAACACTTAAGATAGTCCGCTAAGTCTTATCTTGGGAAAAATTTCCTATTCATCGACACCTTGACCCTGTAGAGATTCAAGGATACGATTCATAGGTATGACCTAGCTCTATCCCGCAGGGGGAGCGTGATTTTCTAAACATCAAATCACCCATAGGGCAATTGATCAAAAATTGGGCAACTACTAGACTTGATTTCTAGAGACAACGCTTTTTTCCTCATCTTATGCAAGGCACAGCCGTTGACCTAGTCTTCTAGAATAGAGTTGCCCAAGAACCTAACTATCTAACGTAGGGCTTTCACTTAATCTGTTGGAAAGCTACCCGACTAATCGCGTCCACCTGTCCGTAGGATGGTGCCGTCAGGGCATTCCATCCTCCCACTTTCCACCCTACTCACGCATCAATTTGTTTTCTAATTAATACTACCACACTGTTTGACATAAATAAACATATTCCTTAATTAGGGCCCTTCTTCACAAGGTTCGTTAAAGCAGCCTTCTTACACAATACAATCATACCAAAGACAAGATGCAATTATATAAAGAGTTTATACATGAGTACATTTCCATACAAGCCAATCCGACTCTCTTATTCTTATTCTGCCGATGATCTAGAATTCGGCCTTCCAGCCTCTACATGCTGGGCAAAACCCTACGGGACCATACACCTCATCGTCGACCGCTGGCGAGGACTCGAGCCGGCCTGTCGCCCTCTCAGGCTCCATCGCTCGATCCTCCCGCCCCTCAGAGGGATGTCTGCACACTAGGGTGGGCTTATTTACCACACTAGCCTGGGCCCTCAGAACTAGGCAGCCTCATAATCTCTCGCCTCAATCGGTGATCCTTATTCTCCCAAAGGTATGAGGGATACCTTGGGCCATTCCCAGGCTTTGCTAATGACGCCGCCCGGCTACACAAGCACGGAACGGAGTTAGCGTTGAAGCCAAAAGAAATCTTGAATTCCAAAGATAACAACTTCAATGCAATTTTCTAAGTATAGCATTCACAATTCATGAAGATAGCAATTTCAACGCAATTTATTGAAAACAACATCACATAATTCGTAATTTCATATAACTTTTATGTCCTCATTTTAAAAGAAAAAGACACCATTCATTAATACTAATTTAAGGAAAAATCTCTTCTTTTGAAAATTAACCAAGCTAACCTGGCCACCGTTTCCTTGAGGGACTTGAAAAGGGAGGACTGGAGCCGCATTGGGCGCATCTCCCTCCATCTCGTTGTTACGTGCGCCTCTTGAGGCAATATTTTGCCGTCTCTGGGATGCGGCCATCTTAGGCGTCACCTTGTAGAGCTCGCTTCTGCGATCGAAACGCTTCAGTCGGATCTTAATTCCGAGCTCGTTTGCTCACCGTATGAGCAAAAGAATATGGCGCATGAACCCTCGCTTAAGCCAAAAATCCCTTACTAAAGTCTACGCAAATGGGGGGGGGATTGTGAGATGTCCTTAAGGCCAAAGGCAAAAACGTGGAGAGGGCTGGGAGGGGTTGCTGCAAGCCTCTCTGTAAGTCTATTCACACGGGGGGGGGAAGAAGAGTTAAGGACACTGGCCTCTAGCAAGAGGAGGATGGAGGAAAATTGGCTTATCTGAAAAGAGCCAAATGAGGGGGTGTGAGAGGGGTGGCTGCAAGGGCGGCTGTACTTGCAGCAAGTACGCTACGGCGGTACGGACGGCAGCACAACAGGGCATACGCTACACAGAAATGCGTGCCGACTGAGGAGCACCCCGGGGGTTTATATAGCTGAGGGGTGAGGGTACGGGCGCTGCGCAAAGCAGGGACGAAAGGACGGTGTACCTTCAAAGGCTATGGATCAGTGGCCTGCATGGGTCTACGGGAAAGGTACGGTGTCGGTTGTCTGGGAAAGGAGTGGTACGCATGTACCTTATCCGGTCTGAGTGTCCACCTAAGGGTACGCGTGGACCATACAGTGGGCGGCCGTCCTTTGGTTCTTGGGCGGCCATTGTACGGGCACCCTAGTAAGTGTGTACGGACCAAATTTTGGGGCGAGGTACCCAAATTTGGGGCGTCCGCCTCGATTTGCGTGCCAGACCGCCTCGGGGGAGAAATTTTTTTTTTTGTCCGGGAGGTTCTCCTGGTCACAGGGGTTCAGACCGTTCGTCAATCGGACGTGCGGTCGTGCATTTATTAAGGTTTAAAGGTCGCCGTTTTTTAACTAAAATGATTGAAATTAGCGTATAGGCTTGATCCGGTGTCCGTTTTGGATGCTGTAAAATCCTATAGTAGGGTAAAATCGCGCGCAGATTCCAAATTTGGGCTCAGAATTTGAAGATTCTAAGTAGAAATGACTCAAATAATAAAATCATTGATATTCATACCATAAAACTCATAATTACATGGACATTTCTTTATTAGTGAAGATGGGTACGTTACAGTATATGTGAATATGAATACATATAATTTTTTTTACATGACAATTAGAGGCCACCAAATACAAAAATAGCCCCAACTTGAACAGGGTGACTTTTGCCCAAACAGGCTTGCTATTTGGGCAAAAGTAACCCTGTTTAGGTTAGGGCTCTATTTGCATTTTTTAGCCTTTAATTGTCATGTAGAAGCATTTATATAGACCTTATTATAAATTAGGTACTTAAACATAAAGATATATACTGCCTTATAAAGTAGTATTAAGATCATAAAAGATGTGTCTTCACACTAGGCCTGATATCACCTAGTTATCATACATTGCAAGTTTTGCTATCACCAAGCAATTTACAACTAGATAATAATAAAAAAAAAAAGTACATATGGTTGTTGAGAGGAAGGTTTTCTAAAGCAAAAAGACCCCCAACCTGGACAGGGCGATTTTTGCCCAGATAGACTTCCTATGTGGGCAAAAGTCGCCCTGTTCAGGTCGAGTTTTTTTTTTACTTTTTTAAGCCTTCAAACTATACATACTAACAAGTGAAATATACAAATCACCATTGTAAATGAAAATACAAATCAAATACATTTAAATTTTTTTGATACAAATACACATGCAATCAAGGCCATGATGGACAACTTGAGAAGCACTAAAAATAGAATATATTAAGTGAAGTTTTACATTGTCCAATCATGTACATCATAAGGGAAAATCTTCAGAGATTATCACGTTGAATGGTGTGTGCCAGCTTCATGTCTTTACACATGATTGTGACCCGCTTTGCATGGATTGCACATAGGTTAGAATCCTCAAACATGGTGACCAAAAATACCTCCACTGCTTCTTATATTACAGCCAAGGCAAGGCTTTGTATCCTCTTGTCTCGGCCCCCTAAATCGTATAGTATCTCTTTGATAAGATGTGCAAAAGGAGCTCTCGGGATGAGGAGGTCGACACTCTTCTGGTACCCCCAAATCTCCTTTAGAGTTGCCATGCCATTGCATTGTTTTCTCCTGGGGGCACGAGGAGGAGGGTTTCTTCTAGTTGGTCACGGAGGACGTGCATGAGCACACCAATCTCGTGTATGTTTATGCTGAGAGGATGATGGAGCTCCTTCAGTTGCTACTGTTTCTGTTGTTGCTGCTTCCGTTTGTTGTTTGCTGTTGCTACCACCTCTTCTCGTGTTGGCAATGGACCCATGCGTCGATGCAAGCTCTTCCCCCCAGTTGTGGAACGTATTGGGGGGATAGTAATATAAGACCATGCCACTCCATCAGGGTCAACATCACTCCCTATCTCTTGATCACGGTCAGTGGTGGTGGCCAAGTGAGTGGTGTCCAGATGAGGGGGAGAGGGAGGTGGAGGTGGAGGTGGAGGTGGCGATGGAGGACGATGAGGTGATGGGTGGATGCTTACGTGCAATGGTTTTCGTGCAAGCCATGGCAAAAAGTGAAGTCAAAATATAGAAATGAGAATGAATGACACTATTACACCTTTATATAAAGTCATTTATAATGTGTTCAATTAGTCTGAAACCGGCCAAAAAATTACAAAACCACCAAATTAGACACGCTTAACTCGTCTGCCATGTCTTGTCATTGTGGCACGCCATGCGACATGGCCTTCTCTTGAACTTCCATTCCAATTCTCTATGTTTGCCTCCTTCCTTTTGAGTCGTGTAGCTTTAGCAATTGCTGACATTTGAGCCTTTTCCCTAGTAATATTTCTTGCAAGATTGTTGTTGCGATAGAACTAATTAAACATCTCCACAAGATAATTGCTACGTGTCTTCCCTCCACCATGTCGAGTATTCTTGAAGTACACTCCTTTGGCTACGTAATGTGATTTTTCCATGCCTTGGGTGGTGCTGAACATATCCAAAGACCCGTATTTTTATATAGAAAATATGGTCCATGTGCATATACAATGTGCTATGAAAAAATGTCCAAGTAAGAAATTATGAAGACAAATATTTATGGAATTTTAGTAAGAAATTGCAATGGTAATTGTGGAGTGGAAAAAAGAACACGGAAGCAAGCCTCTATAGCTTCCCACTCCCCCAACCTTGGAATCACTAGCACAAAACAGGGGCACCATAGTCAAAGTAAACACCCAGCAAACACATACACTTCCACTCTGTGCATGACAAAGTAATCGAAGGCTGGCACAAAGTGCGCTGTGAGAGTGTAAACCCATGGACTACACCACCAAACACGTCAATCATGCCTTCTCCTGCAAATCAACACACACAGGATACCAACACACAACCATAGCCAGATACATCACCAGTATCATTCATCTTGAATTCCCAGTCAACACTTCATACAAGCTTCTTCCGACACAGAAGCTTTTCCTCACACAACCATCTCTCATACACGACACCTTCACATCAACACACAAGATGTATACTCACAAGGCTGTCCCCGCTTCATCTTTGCTAATCCCCCTCCACCTTTTCTTAGAACATAATCACCTCAGCCCATGAGCTGGTCTCAAACACTAGCAAACAGCAATCCAACAAAACACACAAGCTCTGCACTCATCAAAGTCGGCACCCTCAACAAGAAACATCACTCTCTGGTTTCTCTCTGTGGTCAACACCATCAAGCATCACTTGCTTGTCACCATCCGTATTCAACCCTACCATGAGAAGAAGCCCATGCCTTAGCTTGCATCATCTACACTTTATCCATGGCGTGTTGCCCCTCTATATCACCTTTTGGCTGCACATCACCACCTGGCGGCAGAGACAAACAAAACAAACCATCGCTACTTGCTACCAGCATAGCAGCAAAACTAGCAAATAACAACACACCTTTTGGCTACGAATATCTGCTGCATCTCTGTTCAGCAGCTGTGCTAAACACATCAACACCTCCAAAACTCCCGATATTAGAGGTGGCCAACTCCAATGATAAACTCCCTCTCTTCGTCGCCACCAGCCGCCTTTCTCTTCTTCTCTCTTCAGCTGCAGTTGATGTCCTGTCGCTACGCTCTCCCTTGGCGACTCCCTCTCTCTCATTCACTTCACTGCAGTCGCCATCTTCCTTTCTCTCTTCGCTGCACTCTGCATTTCCCCCTCGCCTCACACCATTGTTGACGCACGCGTTCTTTGCTCTGTCGGCGCCAGCCTCCTCTTTCCTTCACTCTCAGTTTTGACACCGCCACCTTCTCTACTTAGCTACCCTCAACACCCGCCTTCTCTTCTGCAACTACTGCTGCATACATGGGATCACACCCAGCCACTACTGCAACGAGAGGCGGCCTCCCAGCAAGTCGCTAGCCCCCCTTTTCTTTTTTCTGGTAAATACTCAGTCCTCTTTTTTTTTGCCCACAGCCGACCTTTGTTCTGGAAGAACCCGCCACCTGGCCCAATTTTTGTATCCTTCCTTTTCATTGAATTTCCCTTGCGCCACCTTCCTCCTGCCACGCACATGTCCATTACCTTCCATTTATGCTTCTTTTTAATCTTGAATATTCCTCACTCCTCATATACATATCATATTTCCCCCCCAACAATTAGTTGCCCCCATGCTTCCATGCACACCTTCGAATACAACTTACAAGTGCCTATTTTACTTTTGGGGCACACAGAGTGACCGAATGACTGATACCATCTCCAGCAAACCATGCTCTGAACAAGCCTGTACTAGCCTTCTACCAAACCACCCACTCTGTACATCTGCTAGGGCATTCAAGGCGAAGCTTTTTTGCATGCCCATCCCATATGAACACAAGCCCAAAACGCTTTTACAAAAATTTGCCTGACAGTAATTAATCAACGGTGATAATGTCCCTATTGGGTGTTTCATCTAAATTGGAAGACAAGATCCCCTCTACCCATCCGAGCTCATCCTCGCTCTTTGGCTTGAGAATTGACCGCGTCATGCACAATGGACACGGATGGAGGCATTGTGCACTATTGTCACAATTACACATACATTTTTATGGTCTTCAAATCACCACCTAGATGCCAATCCACACGAAAGGATCCCACACCATCCACTTTAAGCTCCTCCCCATTCATCTGTTGTTTGATGACTTCTAGAGTTTGAGGGCATCGTTGAAGCATCCAATTCAACACCTCACTGTTCTCCTTTGGAACCTCAAAGGTTCCAAGTCACCAATTATCCTTCTAAGATTGAACACTGAAAGAAGGGATTTTATCCTTGTCCTTTGCATATGCCATTTCTTTATTCATATATGTCTCTCATTTGCTCCAATCTTTTCCCTTTTACTAGTTAAGCCTCATCCAACTTCAATATAAGTGATAGTACTCCCTCAGATTCTACATATCGCATAAACCAAGCCAAATAGCACGTAATTCATGTCATTGATAAGGTAAAATTGTAAGTAAAATGATACACCTTGATGTGAAACCTTATAGAATCGGATCATATGTCATTGAAGGTTCTTTAGGTCCACAAGGAGGTTTTTGTATGTGTTGTACTGTACTTCAAGACTATCCTTGGACTTAGTATTTAAAACCATTGTTTCTTCTACATGAATATACTCACCAAGGATTGATTTAACATCTGCATTGCCTTCTTTTCTAATGATACTTTGTAGGATGGAGGAAAAAAGCGCCATCGAATCCCTCGGGTACGAAGAGCTCTTTTGATGACTCCATAAGTTTCCTCATAACCCTTGCGAGGACTGATGCCGGCTTCATCACATGCATCTTGTACATCCCTTGCACTAATAAGCCCCTTGATTTCTTGCATAATGTCCTTTGTAACCACCTCAACAACTCTCTTCTAATTTGGATCATGGAATTTCCCCTAATATATTGGCAGCAGTGCCTAACATCATAATAGTTGGGGTAGCTCATTTTCATTATGCCTGTCAAGCACCAAGAGACTTGAAAAGATTAGAATAGTCACTAGTCACACTAACTCAAAAGATCAAGGCATAATGAAAATGAGCTACCCCAGCTATTCTAAGGTTAGTCACTACCAATATATTAGGGGAAGAAATCCATGGCCTCTTAAGAGACTTGAAAAATCTGCATTTTCCATGGCCAAGCACCAAAAAGAGACTTGAAAAATTTGCATTGGGCGCTAACTGCTCACCCAAACATGCTCCGATGGGGACGAAACTTTGAAAGCATGTGCGGGTGTGGGTCCCCCCCATATTCTTGTAAAATTTGGTAATCGGATCATGTTTGGGTACGATGGTATGGGGAAGAGTGGGTTTTTCCATGGCCTCTCAAGCACCAAGAGACTTGAAAAATCCACACTGGGCGCTAATTGCTAACCTAGACATGCTCCGATGGTGACCAAACTTTGTAAGCATGTGGGGGTGGGTCCCCCCACATGGTTGGAAAAATTGGTCCATCAGAGCATGTTTGGGTATGATGGTATGGGGAAGAGCGGGTTTTTCCTTGGCCTCTCAAGTACCAAGAGACTTGAAAAATCCACACTCGGCGCTAATTGCTAACCCAAACATGCTCTGATTGGTGGCTAGACTTTGCAAGCACGTGGGGGTGGTCCCCCCACGTGCTTGCAAAGTCTGGTCACCATCAAAGCATGTTTGGGTACGATGATTAAGGGAAAAGCGAGATTTTCCATGGCCTCTCAAGTACCAAGAAACTTGAAAAATCCGCACTGGGCGCACTATTTGCTAACCCAAACATGCTTCGATGGGGAACAAACTTTGCAAGCATGTGGGAGGAGGTCCCTCCCACACGCTTGCAAAGTTTGGTCACCCCATCGGAGCATGTTTGGGTATAATGGTATGGGGAAGAGCGGGATTTTCCATGGCCTCTCAAGCACCAAGAGACTTGAAAAATCTATACTGGGCGCTAATTGCTAACCCTAAGATGCTTTGATGGGGACCAAACTTTGCATGAATGTGGGGGTGGGCCCCCATCACATGCCCCCCTCACATGCTTGCAAAGTTTGGTCACCATCGGAGCATGTTTGGGTACAATGGTATGGGGAAGAGCGGGTTTTTCCATGGCCTCTCAAGCACCAAGAGAATTGAAAAATCTGCACTGGTTTTTCCATGGCCTCTCAAGCACCAAGAGAATTGAAAAATCTGCACTGGTTTTTTCATGGCCTCTCAAGTATCAAGAGACTTGAAAAATCCGCACTAGTCATTAATTACTAACACAAACATGCTTTGATGGGGATGAAACTTTGAAAGCATGTGGGGGTGGGTCCCCCCACATGCTTGCAAAGTTTGGTCACCATCAGAGCATGTTTGGGTGTGATGGTATGGGGAAGAAGGGGTTTTTCCAATAGATGTAGGCATAATGAAAATGAGCTACTTCAGTTAGTTTGAGGTTAGTCACTTCCAATAAATCTAAGTACAATGTAAGTGAGCTAACCTAGCTAGTCTGAGTTTAGTCACTATCAACAGGAACGCAATCAATATTGTCATCTCTGTCTGGTGGTCGACATGCGTGTTGAGGGGCATAATGAAAATGAGCTACTCCAACTAGTAGTCACTTCCAACAATAAATCTAAGTACAATGTAAGTGAGCTAACCCAACTAGTCTGAGTTTAGTCACTACTATCAAAATGGGAACGCAATCAATATTGTCATCTCTGACTGGTGGTCGACAGGCATGTTGAAGCATAATGAAAATGAGCTACTCCAGCTAGTCTGAGGTTAGTCACTTCCAATAAAACTAAGTACAATGTAAGTGAGCTAAACCAACTAGTATGAGTTTAGTCACTATCAAACGGAAACCCAATCAATATTGTCATCTCTAACTGGTGGTCAACATGCGTGTTGAGGAGGCTCTGTCGGCTTCGGGGTCATCGAATATCTACGAAGAGGTCTACACCTCAAAGGTAGGATCATAAGCTGGTGTTGGTGTACTTAGGAGCTCATGAGTCCCATAAGCTGCTATAGCCCTGCCCCTCTCTCTATGTCATGTGTGAGACCCTCGCCCCCTCCGCGGTGCCCCCTCTAAGGGTGCTGGTAGCGGAAGCAACATTAGCCTCTTGCATGGGGCAGGGATCCACACTTTGGGCCTCGCCCATGGATATCCGGACAAGAGACTAGTCTGGTGGTTCCTCTGAACCGAGCTCGAAAAAACTTTCCTCGCCCAAAAGGCATGCGTGATTAATCTAACAGGTCAAAGTCTTAATTATTCAAACTTATCCGACCGAACCTGAAGTCACATGGTCAGATCAAAGAAGAGACTTGCACTTGGTCCATAGAATCAGTGCTTTTTTCCTCCTTTAAAAAACGAGGCATAGCCGTTGATTCCCTCCCACAAAACAAGGGTCTTCCCAGCACTTAATCTAACTAATGTAACTAATCGTAACTTAATTGTATTGCAAGAATCCCCCGATCTAGCCTGACCCCAACCGGCAGCCCATGGGTTAGCCAACTCCCCGACCACTGTATTGGTGGGATTCCTTTATAAAAATTTGGTTATGTTTTGCCTGGGTACTAAGGAAAAGAATTCCCAGGCCCCCTAGCCGTCATTTCATGCAAAATTTAAGGTAGGCATACCACGTACACATCCAATATGAAATTGCCATTATAACAGAGTCGACTAGCTTTAAAACAATCCTTCAATGAAAATCATAGTAATACTGATCATAATCCTCCAAAATATTGAGTCCATTGTACTACAAAATATGTCATTGGGACTCTCCGTTGAAGACCAGCTGGCCAACCAACAAGATCCAACATCAAAATTTGATTCACAAAAGTCATTCTTTTTAGTCCATCCGAATCTTCCTCAACGCACGCATGGGTGTCCTAGCAACCGCAAGCCCGTGCGTCACCCGGTCAGAACCCTCAAGGATCCTACTTAGGTGTCCTAGCACTTTACTCAGGGACCACTTTGTCAGTCCTCACCCATCGTACTGGAAGTGCACCATTTTAACTGTACCAAGGCTGGTCAAGACCTCAATAGGCTTTGCCATGAGGAACGTCCCTCGACGACTCCCTGTCAGCTGTTGCAAACAAGCCTCTTCTTAGTTCAAACACATACCAAATGCTTCCTCCAGCATTCTAGCATAAAACAGTCCTTTAAAAGAAAACAAAGGTTCTATGCAAGTAAAATTCCCGGTTTGAGATTGGTTCCACAAAACCCTTTTTCCTTTATCCATATTGATTTTGGTCATCGGGAAAACTAGTTATTTCAACGGTAGTCTTTTCTTTGTATTAAGAACTGGAATTGGTCCACGAAGTTTTTCTTAATTCAGATCAAGAGATGGACAAGTAGTTTACTGACCGTCCCTCTCATAGTTTACTGACTGTAGTTTACTAACCGTCCCTCTCATAGTTTACTGACTTTAGTTTACTGACCATCCCTCTCATAGTCACTGTGGTCTAGAGAGATGGACAAGTAGTTTACTGATCGTCCCTCTCATAGTCATGTGGTCTAACCAAAATCATTATGTTTAGTTCTAGCTTTGATTCCAAGGATTTTCTTCAGATAAACATCTACTGAACTTCTAATTGAAAAAAATTCCAACTTTATGAATTTCATTCCTTCTTAGCCATAATAGATTAAGAAATGGTTTTATATGAGAATATCATATTTTTATGAAAATACTCTTCTTCCATTTAATCTAATTTTGGGTAAATATCACTTTGGTGATTTATCCACATAAAATATCTAAAGATATTCTTCCTACCACTTTAATTTATCAACTCTAATTCTTTAGGTGGAATTATGGTGAAAATTTCTCTTTTGTCACCAAAAATTAATTCAAATATTTCTCATAAAAGTTCTTCTTTTAACTAAATACAAATATCCATTTTTTTGAACAAGCTTAAAATTTCTCTTTTTCTCATTTAATGATTGGATTCTAATTTTCATGGGAATTCCTCTTTTATCATAAAATAAATTTATCTAAAATCTCTTTTTAAATTAAATAAAAGTATCCATTAATTCAAATATGCCAAGAATTCTACTTTTATCATTTAAATGATTGATTTCCAAATGTCATGGGAATTCCTCTTTTATCATTTAAATTTTTCATGCATAAAAATAAATTTATCTAAAATTTCTCTTTAAATTTAAATAAAAATATCCATTTATTCAATTATGCCAAGAATTTTACTTTTACCATTGAAATGATTAAATTCCACTTTTACCATTAAATTCTGAATGTAATGGGAATTCATCTTTTATTATTTAAATTTTCTCATACATAAAATAAATTTATCTAAAATAAAAATATCCATTATTTAAATATACCAAAAATTTCTCTTTTCCATTTAACTACATGGATCTCCATTATCATGGAATTTCTCTTTTTGCATAAAAATAAAACTACCAAAATTTTCTCTTTTCTTAGTTAATTATTTATGCATAAACACTAAAAATTAGTTTCCCATGAATATGACGAAAATCATTCTCAAACTCGTCCAAATCTTGTCCAAATTGAGTCAAACTAAAGCTCGAAAATTCTAGAACCCGGTTGGACTTGGTTAGTGGTCTGCCTCACCTATAAGTAGACTCTCATTTCTTTGTATTCTCATCTTTGAGCTATACCATGCCAGTATTACATTAAAATAATCATATTTTCTATTATCCCTTAATTTTCCTCTACTTTCGATAGCTTAGAGCTTCTTTCTCTCTTCAACAACTCTTGGAGTGTCTCTTCTCCTCTTGCTAACTAATTGATTGGTTGGGGGCTTCACTACTAAAGAAAGAATCAAGCCAATCTTAGAGGTAAAATAAATTTTATGGTTTTTTTTTAAATTTCCTCAATAACTTTCTTCTTCTCAACACCTTTCAAGCTTGAAAAGATTTCTAAATGATTATTTTAATTCAAATCAAGCTTTCCTTAAGAGTCTTACTGTTTAATTAAGAGAAAGTTAATCTTTATGCTTATTTGTAATGCTTTCTTTAAGCAAATCTCTCTCTCAAAAAGAATAGTCATCTCTATGGCTAATTCTTTAACAAAAGAATGTTTCTCAAAGATAATCTCTTATTCCAAAACTAAACTCTAGGCTTGATGAGCTAGAGATTAAGAAAATGATATTTTCATGATTTTGTGCTATTAAAATAATGATTTTGTGCTATTAAAATAATGGTTAACTCTTTTAGATTGTTTATGAGTAGTTAAAAACTTACTTTAACTCATGAACAATGAGAAATGGATTATCCTAACAAATTGGCAAAAGAGGAATGTTGAAATTAGCTTAATCTAATGGGATAATCATAATTGTGTTTATAATTATGGTTAAAATTATGATTTAAATTAGTTTAAATTTAAGCTTAAAAAGTAAAACTTCTATCATATTTTCATTACAAGATTTTATTCTTTTAGGAAATTTAAAAATTATTAGTAATAGCAACGAAGCTATGGCAAATGTTTATGAATGAAAAAAAATACATATCTTATTTTTACGCATAATACTAAAAGAGAAACTCCTACCATATTGTAGGTTTAGAAATTTAAAGCAAAAAGAATGTTTTTGACCATATTTAGGAAAGAATACTTTTTTGTATTTAGGCATAATTATTTAATTAAGAAAAAGAGAAATTTATGATAAATTTATTTTATGCATAAGAATTTTTAATGATAAAAGAGGAATTCCCATGACATTTGGAATTGAATCATTTAAATGCAAAAAGAGAAATTTTTGGTATATTTAAAAAAATGGATATTTGTATTTAATTAAAAAAAGAAATTTTCATGGTATTTTAAGTAGAAAAAGGTTTAAATTAATTTTGATGACAAAAGAGGAATTTTCACCATAATTCTACCTAAAAACAATTAGGGTTGATAATTAAATTGGTGGAAAGAATATTCTTAGATATTTTTATGTGGATAAATCACCAAATTGATATATACCCAAAATTGGATTAGTGGAAGAAGAGTATTTTTATAACAACCCAATATTCTCGTATAGGACTATTTCTTAATTCTATTGTAGTGGCTAGGAAGGAATGAAGTTCATAAAGTTAGAATTTTCCTTACGATTAGAAGTTTAGTAGATTTTTATCTAAAGAAAATCCTTAGGAATCAAAGTTAGAAGTAAACCAAATAATTTTGGTTAGACCACGACTTTGAGAATGGCGGCCAGTAAACTACTTGCCCATCTCTCGAATCTGAATCAAGCAAAAACCTCGTGCAATTTCAAATCTTGACGACACAAAGAATAGACTACCGTTGAATTAGCGTAGTTTTCCTTTAACTGAAATCACCAAGAATCAAGTTGGAAGTTCAGTCATCACGGAAGTTCAGTCAAATGATGGGTAAATTACCCTGATGAGAGACCAATGATTCTCATTAAGAAAATCTGGATTATGGGAAAAGGGTTTTGTGGAATCAAATGTAAACCGGGATTACGCCTTGCATAGAACCTGTGTTTTCTTTAAAGGACTATTTTCTTTAAAGGACTATTTTCTTTAAAGGACTATTTTCTTTAAAGGACTATTTTATGCCAGAGTGTTGGAGGAAGCATTTGGTATCTGATTAACTAAAAAGAGACTCGTTGCAAAACAACTGGCGGGGAGTTATCGAGGGACGTCGCTCACGCGGCAAAGCCTGTCGAGGTCTTGACTAGCCTCGGCATGGTTAAAATTGTGCGCTTCCAGTACGATGGGTGAGGACCGACGAAGCGGTCCTCCCTAAGTGAAGTGCTAGGACACCTAAGTAGGATCCTAGGGGGTTCTGACTAGGTGATGCATGGGCTCGCGGTTGCTAGGACACCTATGCGTACATCGAGGAAGATATGGATCACTACAAGACAATGCTGCCATACACGCGTTTCGTACACGCGATAAATTACGAACGCGTGTATGGTCGCGCTTGTATTTGAATAGAATCGGGCGCGTGTATTTTAGCATTTAAGTTCGCGTGTATATTTGCATTTATCAACGCGTGTATAAACGCGTTTATATACACGCAGTAATACACGCATAAATACACGATAATATTTACGGGGTAATACTCGCTATTATACACGGAAAAATACACGCCACTGTACACGGATTAATACACGCATGGCAGAGAAAAACTGAAAAAAACTGAATTCCTTAACAAAATTAAAAACTATTTTCCTTAAACCATCTCATAGTACATTACAGTATACATCATTACACAATCCCACTACATGCATTTACAACAATGAAATATATTCAAAAATAAATCATGCATATGAGATGATAGAAATGTCATCAATTTAGAACATACAGTGACGGATTGGTTAGGGTTCGATCTCATCTTCAATAAGATCCATCCTTGTCAAACGATCAACATCAATATCCATTTGATCAATTGGTAAGGCTACGATTAAATTTATTCCACTATCGATATTCTGTACTCCATTGATAATGGTATCGATGTCCTGATCATCCTCATCAACATCACCATCATCCTCAATGGTAGGGTCATTCTCATGATCATGAGAAATGGCATGCTCATCCTCATTATCACGATCATCTCTTATTTCTTGATCATCGATCACAACATCTTCAATGGCATGTTCGACGTCATCTTCATTGCGGCTTGTTACATCCTCCATATGCTCCATATCAGTGAATGTATTATACATCACTTTGGAACGTGGTGCAATAGGGATGACGTACCACCATTTGATGTCATGCACCATTGGTAGATAGATAACCTACTCAAATACACACAGTACAGTAATTAATTAGCATATCAAAAGTCAAGGGGTACGCGAGCTTAGATATATATGTACATGAAACACATTAGTAAAAAAATGCATACCTGCTCACATTGTTGTGGCAATACGAGCCTATCTTTCTTTGTTTGCCAGAACTTTGTAGAGTCAATAGTTACATATCCACTTGCATGGCGTTTTATCGTTGCATCAGGCCCTTTTTCCACCACGTTCATTTGCCATTTGACATCCAAAACATACACAAAGAAGCGACGAAAGTCAAGCCTAAATATGTCTTGGATTATGCCACAATAATCATCCATTTTTCCATTAGCTCCCTCAAAGCTACTAATGACACCGCAATCTTGTGTATTTCTCTTTTCATCAATTCTTTGTGTTCGAAAATGCTTGCCTTCACACCATATAGCATTGAACATAGTGCACTGGACCAAAATAGAAGCAATATTTGTGTAAGCAATGTGAATAAATATTAAAAGCAAATCACTTACAACTAATGCAAAACATTAGTTCTATGTACCTTTGACATGCATCCTCGTGCATACTCCCATTCTTCCGCCGTGATATGCAGCCCCTCGTCACTCTCTGCTCTCTCCATTTCCTCTGCCCTCTCGTGGCCAAGCTTGACGCATACGTTCTGCGACCCGCAAGTCCTCACGTACGCTAACATTGTCTCGTTTACCAGTAATATGTTCCCAAATACCAGATCCCACATTCTTGAAGATGTGCATGGGATCAAGAAGATGGTTGATCTTAAGATGGGTCCAATATGGCAGCCGGAAAAAAATGGAGTACCTGCACAAGGGATTGCTCTATGTGACCTTTAATCCAATTAGAGACTACACAAAACAAGATTGAAAAAACATCACTATACCTGTTCATGCCATCTGGAGGAAGAATAGTTGTAGACTCCCAAATACGCTTCCAATCTTTTGCACGAAGTGTTTGTGGAGGAATGTTACTCTTACTAGCAACATATAAAGGATGATCTGAGGGGAGAAATCGATGATGATTATCGAATATAGTCTTACACAAACCATCAGCATACTCATGTACTAACAAAGGGCCACAAACAGGACATGCATGTTTACCCGATGTTTTCAAACCTGTTAAAATATAAATAAAAGTTAGAATAATAAAGTCAAACCGTCTAATTAATATATATAGCCAATAGTAATAGAGTAGGGAGGTAATTAGAATTCTTACCAGAACAATCGCTGTATCCTGGAAAGTCATGCATTGTCCACATCAACACTGCTTTTAAGTCGAAGTGTCGAGAGGAGGGAGGCCTACTAATGTCCACCACCGCAACACCTCTCCATAGTTCCTCCAACTCATCAATCAGTGGTTCAAGATAAACATCCATATGCTTGACTTTATGTTTCCCTGGAATTAGAAGGGATAACATAAGATGTCCCTTCTTGATCGCCATTGATGGTGGAAGGTTATAATTCTCCAGCACAACTGGCCACACGCTGTATGCGGTGCTTTTGAAACCAAATGGATTCACTCCATCCATACCCAGGCCAAGTCTCAAGTTTCTGGGCTCTGTTTTAAAGCTGGGCCACTCATCTTCAATATGCTTCCAAGCAGGAGTGTCTGCGGGAATTCTCCACATGCCATCATCCGATCGATGTGAGGAATGCCATGACATGAGCTCTGCTATGGATTTGCACTTGAACATGTGTTTGATACGAGGAATTATAGGAAAGTGTCGCAAGACTTTACGAGGTACATCAAAACTCTTCATATCTGTTCTGTACCTTGCTTCACCACAAGTGGGACATGTCAGAGCCTCCTTATGCGTCCCACGAAAGAGAATGCAATCATTGACGCATGCATGTATTTTATCATAATCCAGTCCTCCAAGAGATGTCACATAGCGCCTCGCTATGTCTCTTGAGGTGGGCAGTCTATTTTCCTTTGGAAGCATGTTTGACAATAGCCTGCATCCAATATCATCAATTATAATTAGTCTTGTATCCTAAACCTTAAACCACTAATTCAAATTTATAAGTTAGAATGCTTACTTCAACAATGCGTCAAGACTTGCATTGCTCCATCCATAAACTGTTTGTATATTAAGTAGTTCAAGGGAAGCACGTAAAACTGAGAATGTGCACCCTTCAAACACCGGTGTCGATGAAGCTTTATAAAGATGCTCTTGTTCCATATCATCGTCGTCCATACCTTTGGGATCATCCTTAAAAAGATTCCGCACCATATCATCAAGCACCTCCTCTTCCACAACTTCGTGGGGTGCAGGGCTATTGTCGTCCCTTTCCCACTCATCTCTGACAATAGATCCCGAAGCTCCAGCATCATCTCGTCGACGCTTTACGTGCTCTCGTCGCGCGTAGGGTACCATGTTAGGGTGTGGTACTGCATCCTGCTTCAATTTATCAAATTATATGTTACAACTCTATTAATTTAATTTGGATACCATGAGTCATTTGAATACCATCAATTTACATCTACTCACCTCTAAACCTGTTTGATTCCATTCTCCATACATGGAGATGTGATTCAAGGTAATTCGACGTGCTCGTACAATGCATCCTTGACATCGATTACACATACATTTGATCCGTTGTCCCAACCACACATCGCGATTACGATGACGCATTGTCTCATCTTCCCCAGAACTGCTTGAAGAGGTTGATGACATCCTGTGTACAAACCAGAAAACACAAACTCATTATATATTTTTAATGAAAGCACAAAATCGCGTGTACTCACGCGGCTATCTCCTAAAACTTGCGTGTATAAACGCGGCTACTTCCTAAAAAACGCGTGTATTCACGCGGCTAATTTCTGCAAAACGCGTGTATAAACGCAGCTAAAATCATGTACACGCGAATATACCTGCGTTCATAAACGCGAACATAAACGCGGCGGCATATTTAAACTAAAAATAGCCCGCCTTCCCCAAATATAGATTTTGAACTTAGAAATCAACAGTGCATGCGTTTTCGCCTGTTTTCGCCTCTTCCAACAGCAAGGAGGGAGCAGAGAAAGGAGCACACACACGGGAGAAGGAGGGAGCAGAGAAGGAGCAGAGAGGACTCACTTTTTCAGAGGTGAGTCACTTTGTCCTGTGCCTTGTCTCTTTTGTCAGATTTGTTTACTTTGCTCTTTGCTCTTTGGGTTTGTCTTTTTGCACACGATTGGGTTGCTGCATCCTGACAGGGGCGACAATGGCTGGTCCTTTTATAAGGACATTCTGTCTTTGTCAGGGGGTCGGTCTTTTCGAGAAAATTTTTTCGCAGGTCGCGTGTACGAACGCGTGTAGAAGCGCGTGTAACCTGTCTGCAGAGTTTTTCCACGCGCATATACACGCGTTTTTTGCCGGGTGTATACACGCGTTTTTTGACGGGTGTATACACGCGTTTCTGCAGACAAAAAACTGCGGCGTTTCAGATTTCATGGTTTGCAGGCAATTGACTTGTGTAATGACAATGTGTGAGTCAAGAGACAGCCCATGATGTACATGATGATGTTTGTTGCAGGTTCTTTATGGATATTCCAGGTTCTTCATCCGATCCATTTGCGTATAGCAATTGGTTGATGGAGATGATGAATCACTTTGGGCGCCAACCTGGTCCGGTTGAGCTTACAGAGTATATGTATGCCCATCCCCCTCCTTCCCTGCCTGGTGTCTATACCCCTACCGCGAGTATCCAGGGCACTCCAGTGCCGTCTATTCCTCCGAGTCCGACGAGACGGCATGCAGCTTCTCCTCTTCCACGTCCACCGAGGAGACATACCTCGTCCCAGACACACTCACGTACACCCTCACAGCCACCATCACGTGCTCCCTCAGAGCCACCGTCACGTCAGGGCTCACAGCCACCGTCACGTAGACAATCCCCCAGTCGTGACTCCACCCGCAGCAGTAGGAAGAGTGGGAGTGGAGGATGCGGCGGGTGCTTTGGTGGGGGAGGTGGGGGAGGTAGTAGGGCACGGGGTGAGAGAGGAGATAGAGGGAGAAGAGTTAGAGGAGACAGTTTGGAAGAGGAGGAGATGAGAGAGATGGAGAGAGTGGTTTGCTATGATGTGACGGATAGGGGCGGGATAGTGATGGATGCGAGGGGGAGGGAGGTAATGGAGTACATGCGTGGGGTAGTATCAAACTCATATAGAAATTGTTTTATTAAATTTAAAGATCAAAATAGCCGATTAGTTGGGGAGGTGATAGAGGCTGTACACAGTCGGTACCCCAATCCCCCACATGCTACATTCTCGGATGTATGGGGAAGGACGCGAATAAGGGAGATCTTAAGTAATAAAAGATCTCACCTTAAAAAACTCGCGTACGATGACCGGCTAAATGTAGCTGCGGGTGGCTATCCTGCCGAGAAACCTGCACTGCGCACAAACGCGAGTGGAAGGAGGCAAAGAAACGAGCAGAGGGTGGCGTGAAGAGCAGGCAGCATGTGGAGGCACGACGGATCCAGATGGAGACCGTTGGATCTTCGCATTTCGGATCTGGCGGCGTCGAGTCATGGGAGGCAGAGTTCGTAAGTATCCTGTCACTTTATTTGATTGTTTACTTAATTCATTGATTCTATGAATTGTTTTAATCTTACAAATTGTGTTGATTATGATACAGCGACGGGTTACGGGGAGGAAGCCCACAACCCACGATACTGCGTATGCTCGCTGGCATAGCAGACGTGACACGTGGGCCATCTTCAAAGCCGAGGGACGTATTACGGACGCGCAGTTTGAGTTGGCCATGAGACCATACGGTCGACAGGTACTTAAAAATTCGTAACGAATGGTTTTGGTTTATTGAATTGCATATATATATATATATATACTTATATACTATATATTACTTGAACAGGCACAAGCTGCTGATGATCCACCGGCCGTCGCTGCAGAGGGTGGACGTGAGCACTACTCCTCGGACATTCCGACCGATGCGAGCTCATCTGAGCATGGGGGGAGCACCGAGTCATCATCTGGGTCTGAGTAGTACTCAGATTTGTAGTATCACATTCCATATTTAGGATGTGATTGTATATATTTTTTTGTAAACTCAAGCCATGGGCTACTTCGAGATATGGACTCCCTTGTATACATGTATGAAATTTTGATAGTAATATTGAATTGATTGATCGATAGTATTACATTCATGGCTGTCTTGAATCGTGTAATGACAATGTATGCATTCATGTCGTTCTTGTCTTAATCTCCCTCGTGCATATGTTCTTCGTGGATGGTCTAATGGGATGGTCTAATGCACCAAAAACCCTAAACCAGAGAGTGCTATTGGGTGCTGGAATACTGGAACAGTATTCAGGCACCAAATAGCACTCTCTGGATTTTTTTTTTTGCTCTCTGTTCGCGTGTATAAACGCGTCAAAACTGCTAAAACTTGCGTGTATCTGCGCGGATACTCTGGAAATTACGCGTGTATTAACACGTATAAACTGGCAATAACGCGTGTATAAGCACATCTAAATAAAAGAAACGCGTGTATAGACGCAAGTAAAAACGCGTCTGGGACATTGGAGCTGAACAGGATGCGGCTATACACCCGTGTATAACCGCGTCTAATATAATAAGAAGCGTGTATACTGGCGTGTATTAACGCGTCTGTGAAAAAAAACGCGGCTACACACCCGTGTATACGCGCGTCTGAGAGGTACTGTACACGCGGTTTTACACGCATGTCTCTGGCCGCGATTATACACGCGCTGATACACGGGCCCGCTACTTTTTTTCACAAGTCATTTTTAGCGGCTAAGAGCGCGGGTATGAGCCCAATCCCTTGTAGTGGATGAACTAAAGGGAATTACTTTTTAGAGTTAAACCAGGGGAGCAAAACTATTGAAGAATATCACCAAGCGTTTTCTCTTCTCCTCAAGTACTCACCAGCACTAGATGAAGAACAACTCATGGCCAGGGGAGCAAAACTATTGAAGAATATCACCAGGCGTTTTCTCTTCTCCTCAAGTACTCACCAGCACTAGATGAAGAGCAACTCATGGCCAGGGGAGCAAAACTATTGAAGAATATCACCAGGCGTTTTCTCTTCTCCTCAAGTACTCACCAGCACTAGATGAAGAGCCTTTGGACACCCTGGTCAAGAATGCCAAGCCAGTTTCCATGGCTGAAGCTATAAGGATGACAAGGGACTTCGCCAAAGCCTTTATCATTAAAGTCCCGCCAAAGCCAGGGCCCTCATCCTTTAAGAGATTCCAAACACCGGGAAGTTCTTCCAATCTGGTGCGTCTAAAGAGACACCAAGGTCCCAATCAAAATCTGGAGATAGAAAGTTTCAAGAATGAAGACCTTTTTCTCAAAGCTCTTTCTCAGGAACTACAGCTCTTTCAAGAATGCAGAGTGAAGAGCTTTGAAGTGAGAACAGGTGTTTAGGTTGTCACCAGCTCAAGGATTTCCCATCTCCTTCTATTGGCCAAGGAAGCCAGGGTCCTAGAGTTCAAAAACAGACTCCTTCGTATCAATCCAATCAGGGTCCCTCGTGCCGAAATTAGGGCAACCCCAGAAGAGTGCCAGCTCAGCCTGTAGCCTCCATGCAAAGTAGTCTTCAAACTCCCTCCCAGAATTGGGGAAACCAAAGAGAGAGAGTTCCACCTCAGACTGTAGCAGCTAGAGCCATCACTATAGCTGAGGACGTGGAGGAAGAAAAAGGACAGATCTTACAATTAAGCATCTAGGGTAGAATTGTCAAATCTCAATCCTCCAAACTCTAGCAGAGTACCAGGGTAAGCAATTCAAGATTTTGATTGATTCAGGCAATACTCATTCTTTTATTTCCCTAGAATGTCTACGTAAGTTAGTCCTAAATCAAAAACCAGGGAAACCTATGCAAGTGGAATTGTCCAGTGGAAAGATTCTTTTTGCACACCTTGAGACATACCCTATTCAGTTTCATCTAGATGGGAATGTAACAGATTGCCAGTTTAGAGTCCTACCCTTGGGAATCTATGACGGAATCCTTGGAATGGATTGACTCCATAAGAATCAGGCTGACATTCATTGTCACAATGGAACCATCTCTTTCCTTGACCTTCACGGGAATAAAGTTCAAGGAACTAGAATTTTTGCATCCCCAGTGCTGCAATTAGTGAAGGCTTCTAAATTGTTAAAAGGGCTCAAAAAGAGGCAAGCTGTTTATGTCGTTATTAAGATAAACCCTGTAGACATAAAATGCAAGGCTAAAGAACCAGAATGGTTAAGTGAGTATGCAGATGTGTTCCCTTAATTGCTAACTAAGATGCCTTCTACTCGCAAAGTAGATCATGAGATCGAATTAACCCCCGGAGCTCAGCCCCAGTAGCCCAGCATGCATACAAAATGCCAGTCCCTAAAGCCATAGAACTTAAGGAGCAGTTAAGACAACCGTTAGAGCAGGGATTCGTCATACCCAGTGTTTCACCCTGGGGTGCGCCCGTTCTCTTTCAGAAGAAGAAAGATGGAACGTAAAGACTCTGTATTGACTACAGAGGATTGAATCAGTTTTAACAATTAAGAATAAGTATCCTATCCCTAGGATCGATGAACTTTTGGATCGGTTAAGTGGAACCCAAATGTTCACAAAGATAGATCTCAAATCCAAGTACTACCAGATCAGAATCAAGGAACATGACATCCCAAAGATAGCATTCAACACTCGCTATGGGCATTATGAGTTCACAGTCATGCCGTTTTGATTGACTAATGCCCTAGCGACGTTTAATCGTCTATGCAGGATATTCTCAGAGAATACTTGGATGATTTTGTTCTTGTCTTCTTTGATGATATCTTGGTGTACTTGAAGAATGTAGCTGATCATGAAGATCATGTGCGCAAGGTTGAAAGATCCTTCTCCCCCTCCACGCAACGAACACTTCTTGCACATGGGGTAGGGTCCTTCACTCGGGGCCTTGCCCACGTATATCCGGACAAAATACTAATCCCTCGGTTCTTCCACAACCGATCTTCCACAACCGAACCCAGAAAAACT
The DNA here is from genome assembly GCF_041138505.1 of Cibotium barometz. Lineage (NCBI taxonomy): Eukaryota > Viridiplantae > Streptophyta > Polypodiopsida > Cyatheales > Cibotiaceae > Cibotium > Cibotium barometz. Next base: position 22,293,482 of record NC_141065.1, on the reverse strand, counting down.
TCCCTCACCCGGAAAGCACAGGCGATTCCTCCAGAATATTTTTACTCTAACGTAGTCAAGAGTCTTAACTAACTGAACTGATTTGATCGAACCTATAAGTTCCCATAATTGGATCAAGGAAAAAACTTGCACTTGGATCATAGAGACCAACGCTTTTTTTCTCATTGAGAGGCACATCCGTTGATTCTTTTTCATAGAACAATGTTTATTAGGGATTTACTTCATCTATCGTACCATAACAGAATTGAGTCTCATATTAGCGATCCATTAGTTCAACCTAACCCCATCCTGTCCCACCATTGTAGTGATAAGATCCATTTAAGAATTTGGTTAGGTTTTGTCTCCCAGGTACCAAGGAAAATGGTTCCCAGGCCCCCCAGCTCGATATTCATGCAAACTTAAAACTAGTCACACTACTTACACACCTAATATGAAATTGCCTTTCTCACAGATTGAGCTCTCTTTAAAAAAAATGGTTCCCAGGCCCCCTAGCTCGATATTCATGCAAACTTAAAACTAGTCACACTACTTACACACCCAATATGAAATTGCCTTTCTCACAGATTGAGCTCTCTTTAAAACAATCTTTTAATGAGACTATAGTATCACTGATCATATTCTAATTTTTCCTTCATCGATGTACCTATGGCATCATTGGCAACAAGAACGCTCACCACCTGTCCACTCTGGGGCCTTTTCGATAGTTCCTAGCTCATAGTACCCAGTAATATATTCACTTATAAAAATCAAAATGGAATCTCCATCGAAGATTTAGCAAGATCAACCAAGAGATCCATAAAAAAATGAGCCATGGACTCATATGTTAAGGACCAGCAAGATCAATCAACCAGATCCATTCCCGAATTTAGAAATCAACTCTTACTCCTTGTTCCAATATCTTCCACGACGTACGTGTGGGTATCTTCAGTGATCCTGAGCCCGAGCACTGTATGGTCAGCACCCTCTAGGATCCTTCGCAGGTCACCTAGCGCTTTACTCATAGGCCACTTCCTTGGTCCCTCATCCATTGTACCGGTAAATGGAACCGAGGTTGGTCAAGACCTCAAGCGATCTTCCTACACGAGACATCCTCCGTTGACTCTCCGTCAGCTGTTGCAACTTTATCAGTTAGATCTCCACACGACCTCATTCACAAGACGGTCAAAATGCTTCCCCATTATTTTTGACATAAAACAATCATTTAAAAACAGATCATAAATACAGTTTCTGTAACGAACTCTCGTCTTTCTTTATTGTTCCACATCAATCCTCATTTATTTCACATGTATTCTCATTCTCATCACATCATTTTCCATCTCATCACATCTTTCCTCATTTAACCACATCAGATCTCATCCACTCGCATCTACCCATATCCACATCTCATCACATCATATTCATTCACATCACATCTCACATCTATCACAATTTACATCACATCTCATTCACTCACATCACATCACATCACATCACGTCCATCCCATTCATTTACATCACATCCATTTACATCCATCACATCACATTCATTCATATCCATCACATTCATTCATTCATATCCACCACATTCATTCTCATAACCATCCCATCATATACATTCTATCCACATTATATCACATCACTTCTATCCATCACATTCATTCATATCCACCACATTCATTCTCATAACCATCCCATCATATACATTCTATCCACATTATATCACATCACTTCTATCCACATCATATCTCATTCATACACATCTCATCTCAGTCATCCACATCCAATCGTTCACATGTACGACTACTCACATCTATCTAATTGTTCACATGTACGACTACTCACATCTATCCAATTGTTCACATGTACGACTACTCACATATATTATCACTTCACATCCACATATATTCATGTCACATCACATCTCTTTACCTCACATCACATTCTTTCACATACACATCCACATCCATTCTTTCACATACATCCACATCCATTCTTTCACATACTCATTCACATCCATTCTTCACATACACATTCACATCCATTCTTCACATACACATCCATATCCATTCTTCACATACACATTCACATCCATTCTTCACATACACCTCCATATCCATTTCTCACATACACATTCACATCCATTCTTCACATACACATCCATATCCATTCTTCACATACACATTCACATCCATTTACACATACACATTCACATCCATTCTTCACATACACATCCATATCCATTCTTCACATACACATTCACATCCATTTACATATACTGATTCACATCCATTCTTCACATACACATCCATATCCATTCTTCACATCCCATATCATTCATTTACATCCCAATTCACATCCCATATCATTCATATACATCCTAATTCCCATGACATCACATCTCATTCATTCACATCCCGATTCACATCACATTGCATCTCATCCACTCATTCACATCTATTCACATCACATATCATCACATCTATTCACATCACATCTCATTTCTATGCAAGTTTTGAGTTTGATTTTCTTTTAAATACAAGAAGTATTTCTTGAACGAGTATCCCCAAAACTTCGTGATCGGAATTCTAAATTTTATACTAGAATTCCTCGAATTCTATAACTTTGATCCATAGATGAGTTCTATAACCTTGATCCACAGATCAATTTGAAGGCTCTCAAACTTAGTTTCAGATTTGGCGGGAGTTTTAAGTGTATTTTTCTAAACTAGTCACACCTTCTTTCCTCAAAACTGACGAAAAAGTTTGGTTTTAGTCATAGTCTGATTCAAGGTTCGAGTTGGATAAGATTTTTCCTGATCTGTCTTTCTCCAAAAGGTTTGATAATTCAGTTACTATTTTATTGAATTTCTTTCTTTGAATATTCACTTAACTGATCTCTAAATTAGTTACAAATTCCAATGAGGAATAGATTAATCATTTATTTGAATACTTCGATCTCGATAGATTTCCTGAATTCTCTTTTTACAATCCGTGTGAATATAAAATGATAGAAGTTTCTCTCTTGGAGTATTTAATTATTCATTTATCAAATACTTATAGAATTTAAGAGAATTCTAATTTTGATATAAAAATTCTTTATGCATAAAAATCAACTTAAGTGGGAATAACTCTTTTATTTAAAAAAATCCTTTTATGCATCTATTTATACATAAAATCAAATTTAATAGCAATAACACTTTTAAAATAAAAAGAATTTCTTTATGCATCTATTTATGCATAAAAATTAATTTTTATAAAAATAACACTTTTATATTAAAAAATTCATTTATGCATCTTTCTATGCATAAAAATCAAATTTAATAAGAATAACACTTTTGTAGTAAAAAATTTCCTTTAAGTATCTTCTATGCATAAAAATCAAATTTAATGAGAATAACACTTTTGTAATTAAAAAAATTCCTTTATACATCTTTCCATGCATAGAAATCAAATCTAATAAGAATAACACTTTTGTAATAAAAAAATTCCTTTATGCATCTTTCTATGCATAAAAATCAAATTTAACAAGAATAACACTTTTGTAATAAAATTTTTTTCTCAAATTTAATGAGAATAACACTTTTGTAATAAAAAGAAATCCTTTATGCATCTTTCTATATGCATAGAAATCACTTTTAATGAGAATAACACTTTTGTAATAAGAAACATTCCTTTATGCATCTTTCTATATGCATAGAAATCACTTTTAATGAGAATAACACTTTTGTAATAAGAAACATTCCTTTATGCATCTTTCTATGCATAGAAATCGAATTTAATGAGAATAACACTTTTGTAATTAAAAAAAATACTTTATGCATCTTTCTATGCATAGAAATCAGATTTAATGAGAGTAACACTTTTGTTTTTAAAAAAAATCCTTCATGTTTCTTTCTATGCATAAAAATCAAATTTAATGAGAATAACACTTTTGTAATAAAAAATTTCTTTATGCATCTTTCTATGCATAGAAATCAATTTTAATAATTAATATCAGTGATATCCATGCATATTCATAGGTGAATATGTACATGGAGTAATTAGAATATTTCTTTTAGATGCAAAAATGGTGGGAATTGCTCTTTTGGAATGACAAAAAAACAAACTTTCTTTTCCACAAAATTTTGAAAAAATTTGCCATAACCTCCTTTTTATGGCTGACCATTTCTCATTTTTATCATTCTTTATTTAACTTATATTAACACAAATTAGATTTATAGAACTCTAATCTACATAATTTTCTAAATTCAAGAGAGTAAACAATAAAAAGAGTTTAATTAATCCTTTAGTTAATCTTTGTAGGATTGAGAAAGGTTGGAATGTCAAGAAGAGAAGGGGATGGCCTTTTTATTAAAGGCATACCATTTGAATTTAATTCAACATCTGTAAAACATAAAAATTAAGAAAACCATAGAATCTTCATTAAACAAGTAAGAAAATTAGCTTACATGGAGCCTGTAAGGTCTCTTTTGACTTGAGGGATTGAGGGTCCTACTCTTGTTTGAAGCAAGATTGGCCACCAATTCACTTTGGAGAGAATTAGGCCAAAAACAATTGAATTATTTAAAAATTCAATGTAGATGGCTCACGACACAGGAGCAGAGTAACAATGCATAAACACCATTAAGATTTTACAAAGGGGGAGGCTTCTATTCATTCACATCACATCTCACATGTATCCCAATTTACATCACATCTCATTTACATCATATTCATTCACATCACATCTCATATCTATCCGAATTTACATCACATCTCATTTACATCATATTCATTCACATCACATCTCACATATATCCCAATTTACATCACATCTCATTCACTCACATCCCAAAAAGGGCCTCCTAATTTTAAGGATTCCTAATTTTAAGGGATTAGAGCTTAAAAAGCTGGGCTTCAGGGAGACAAAGGCTATGATGACCCCTATTTTTTGCCTTGCCACATCAGCCATACCCCGCTAGTTTCACTTTTTTAAAGGGAATATTGTCATACTCTCTCTCTTACTTTTTGACTTTTCTCATAGTTTCTCTCTTACTTTTTGAGTTTTTTTTTCTTCACTCTCTATAAATTGAATCTTTCTTGTTAGTTTGAAATCTCCTTTCTTATTAACTCCCACCATATCTCCCTTCCACATCAGCAAAACATTCTCGTATTTAGGTGGGTCCCAAAAAGTGATTTTTTTAACATTTTGAGGTGGAAAAAACACCACCCAACCAATATGTATGATGAAAATAAAATTTTTCCTCCAAAAATCTTGTAATTCAAGGGTCACGTCAAAAGCTTGTCAGGAGCCAGTATTTCCAAAACTAACTGTCAGGTCCCCACAACCCCATAAACATAACTAATTGTCAGATCCCGAAATTGTGGGGACCCCAAAAATTATTATTTTTTAATTTTTCTCATAAATGTAATTTATTGATGAAAAACACCATGTTAGTATATTTGTATATCAGAAATATCATCATTTTCTACTTAGAAAAACAGATTTGTGTTAAACCTGCCCCAACAGCAAAGTTTTAACAGTCTCTCTCTCTCACTCAGTCTCTCTCTCTCTCTCTCTCTCTCTCTCTCTCTCTCTCTCTGCTTTAGCTTCTTCCTCTGCTTAGCTATGGAGCCTTTGCAAGCTGTGTGTAAAGCCCCTTGTGAAGCCAGAAAATGGAAGGTTGATTTACACATTCGTATTCCTGAAGAGTATGGCAGGTCTAAAAAAACTCATCCTACTGATCCACAATATGTCCAAGCTTGTAGGATAGCTAAGGAGAAAAATGTAGATCTTTGGGTTGATGGGCATCTCTATTCAGTTGACCCTCCATTAAGAGAAAACCCTCCTTTCCGCAATTTATCATCTTTTATGCAATTTGTTGGTGAAGGAGAGCTTGGCTTGTTAGGATACTGCAGAAGATTTTGACTACAAGTGGAGCTTGGCAAACCTATATTCTCCAATCTCAATTGCAAGCATCACAATTCAGCCTTTTACAATGTCAAGAAAGACTTAAAACATCATCAGATAAAATGAAAGAGATCATCGTAGAGAATGTGGAGAAGGATGCAAAGATTCAAAGGCTAGAGGAACTTATCAAACGACTCAAAGCAACACCAAATGGTGCTCGGGAATGCAAAAAGACATTGACTGGTATAGAATCTCTTGCGTTTAAAGGTGGAGCACGGAAGAAAAGGATTCGTACAACAAAGTAAGTAACATAAACTTTCATTATGCAGTCAGTGATTTAAACAAAATAGTCATGATTTGTGTTCTGCCAGGAATTTTCTGCAATAGATGTGTGGTTCTAATGAAGAGGGATGGAAAGATTTGGTCAAAGCCATTTTGAACACCAAGGATATTCTCTCAATTATTACTGACCCTCATCATCCTAAAATATGCCAAGCTGTTGTCAACAATGTAGTGAGCGAGATTACCACCTGTTGAAATGTAGAGAGAAAGAGACGAGACAAGAGACACATCATGTACGCTCCCAAAGACTGATTCATATTGAGCACAAGATACATATATATAGGTGAGACCAAGTTAGGTAGAGTGAGCCATATATAGAGCTCCAACACCCCCACTCAAACAAGGGTCTCTAGCTATGGATGAAAAAACCCTTGGGGAGTACAAGGGAAAAACCCAAGCCCCTATACAAATGTGAAAATATGAACCAGAAGTAATGATGTGAAAGTGCATTGTGCATCTATGTACAAATATACAAAAGGACCAAGAGGTCATAGTGTGCAATTGTGAAATGTGCAAAGTGCATGGTGTCTAGAAGATTACAATGATATATGTACAAAGCTACCATAAGAGTAAAGAGCCTAATCTAGAAAGAGTGAGCCCGAGGTAACTCCAAGCTCTGAGTGGTGCAAGAGAATGAAGCGTGACTCATTGAGACCTTTGGTAAGAATATCTGCAATCATCTAGTCACTTGGACCATGTTCAATCATGATAGTGCCTTTGTGTACTTCGTATCGAACATAATGGTAATGCACAGCAATATGTTTTGACTTGTTATGTTGGACATAGTCTTTTGCAAGACTAATAGCACTCTGATTATCACACCGCAACAAGGGTGTACTAGAAAGAGGAGAATGGCCAATGTCTGTCAACACTTGTCGAAGCCAAATGAGTTCACGATCTGCAAGTGATGCCGCAACATATTCAGATTCGGTTGTAGAAACTGCAACACAACGTTGTTTCTTGCTGGTCCAAGAAACAAGACAACCATTAATGAAGAAACAATTGCCACTAGTAGATCGCATAGATAAATGTGAGCTGGCCCAATCTGCATCTGTGTAACCCAAAAGAGAAAGAGATGGAATGGAGTCGGATGTGAATTGTCGTTGATAAACCAAACCATAATCTGCAGTGCCTTTCAAGTATTTCAACACGTGCTTTGCTGAAGACCAATGCTTAAGAGAAGGACATGCAAGGTGTTGCCCAAGATTGTACTCCCCAAGGGTTTTTTCATCCATAGCTAGAGACCCTTGTACTCCCCAAGGGTTTGGTTGTGGAAACAAAATGTTGCCCAAGATTGTACTCCCCAAGGGTTCGGTTGTGGAAACAAGGATTGTATCATCCACATAAAGGGCAAGGATTACAAAACTACCATTTTGGTGTTTGGTAAATAAGTTGGGATCAGAAGAGCAAGAGAGAAAGCCATGGGAGGTAAGAAAAAGATCAAACTTGATGTACCAAGCCCGTGACTTAAGCTTGTTTAAGACCATATAAAGCCCTATGAAGACGAGCAACAAGATCTTCCTTACCTGCAATAACAAATCCTTCTGGCTGTTCCATGTAAATTTCTTCATTCAAATCTCAATTCAAGAAAGCTGTGCGCACGTCCATCTGATGAATTTCTAAGTCAAATTGAACAGCAAATGCCAATAAAACCCGAAACTAGTAATGCGAACAACTGGTGAAAAGGTTTCATGATAATCAACGCCAGCAACTTGAGAATAACCTTTGGCAACTAAACATGCCTTGAATTTGTCAAAGGATCCATTTGCTTTAAATTTTGTCTTATATACCCACTTACACTTAATGGCAGTACGGCCAGGAGGTAGCTTAGTGAGTATCCATGTACCTTTAGAGATAAGAGAATCGTACTCTGCTTCCATAGCCTCTTGCCATTGATCCTTTTGTGGAGAGCATATAGCATCACTATATGTGGCTGGATCTTCAGAAGTAGAGGAAACATTAGCCTCGAAATCTTCATCATAAACATGACAAGAACCATGCTCAAAATCAATAGGCAGATCAATAAAAATGTCAACATCATCAATGACAGCATTCGGAATCAATGGTTGTGAAGAGGAAAGTTGCTCTTTAGATGATTGTGAAGAGGAAAGTTTCTCTATAGAAGAAGATTCATCATCACACAAGAATGGAAAAGCTTGAAGCAAAGATTTAGTATCATTAGAATCATCCATGGACCATGTACCGCCCATAAGCTGTTCATTGAAAATAGCATCACGATTCATAAGCACTTTCTTGGAGGACGGGTCATAGGATTTGTAGCCTTTGGAAGTGTCATAATACCCAATAAAAATAACTTTAAGCCCAGGAGCATCAAGCTTTTCTCGTGTAGCATCAAGCTTTTCTCGTGTTCATTGAAAATAGCATCACAATTCATAAGCACTTTCTTAGAGGACGGGTCATAGAATTTGTAGCCTTTGGAAGTGTCAGAATACCCAATAAAAATAACTTTATGCCCAGGAGCATCAATCTTTTCTCGTGTTTCTTTAGGAACATAAATATAAGCAATACATCCAAAGGTTCGAAAATGAGAAACAGAAGGAATTTCATCTGTCCATGCTGTGATGGGTATCTTACCAGAAGGAGCAGTAGTAGGAAGATGATTCTAAACAAAGACTACTGTCAAGAGAGCTTCACTCCAGAAAACATGAGATAACCCAGAATGAATCAGCATACATCGTATAGCATTGATAATAGTGCGATTCTTACATTCAGCAACACCATTCTGTTGAGGTGAATATGGAATAGTATGTTCATGATGAATACCATGGTCCGTACAATAACTCTCAAACTCACAAGATACATATTCTCCACCATTATCACTGTGCGAAGTTTCTTGACGCGATGACCAGTTTGAAGTTTGGTAGTTTGAAGTTTGGCAGCCTTGTGAAATTGCTTAAAAAGAGATAACGCCTCAGATTTTTGTCGAAGCAAGAAAACAACTGTATACCGTGAGTAAATAAACGTAATGAAATAACGATATTGTGTTCTCAATGGAGGCAAAGGTCCACAAATGTCAGTATGAACAAGATCCAACAAATCATGAGAATGAACTGAATTCGAGAGAGGAAAGGGTTTATGATTGTGCTTGCCAAGAGCACAAAACTCACAGATTCCCATATGAGGATGAGCTTTAAGATCCATGCCGCGTACAAGACCTTGACGATGAAGATCAAGAAGCTTAGAGATATGAACAAAGCGATGAGGCCATATCTTGCAATCATGATCACCTGGAGCAGTGACAACATTTGCTATAGCATCATTAAGAGAGAGCTCAAACAAATTGCCATTACGATAAGCAGTTGCAATAATCTGTCCATCTTTCTCAATGCAGCATTTGGTGTGGTCGAATCCAATAAACAAACCAAGATCAACAAGTCTTGCAAACTCGAGTTGAAGAAGATAAGGTGCCAAGATATAAATCTCCAATGCCCTTGACTTGCCGTATCATCAGCAAGATAAACAACACGCTTAACAAGTAAAGAATGATAGTTATGTAGCCACTTAGATTCATATGTCATATTTCCTGTAGCACCAGAATCAATAATGAAAAGTGAACCATCACGTACATGAAGTATTCTGTCTGGGGAACTTAACATAAAACATAACTTGTTTCAGGCACAACATTATCATGATGCTCGGCTGCATATGCTCGATTTCGATCTACATCAAATCGACACTTAAAGCACATGGAAGAGGGATGATCAGATTTTCCACAATAATCACAAGAAGAATAATCTCTAGATAAACGTGGTTGTTTTGTGGTAATGTTGTGTTCTTCATCATATTGACGTGCCCAACAGTCATCTTCAATATGACCATTCCTATTGCAGTAAGAACAATGCTTGTTAGGAAATTTGAGACGAGAGAAACTACCACCACGATGACCTCCTCTACAGTTGCCTCGTTGAAAATGACGCCTTCGCACATAAAAGGACCGTTCCAACTGTTGTGACTCAGGCTCCTCTTGTTGTGAAAACATAGCTGCATCATGACCAATGCTACGTCATTGTTGACGTTGAGAGTACTCAATCAAAGATATACAAGTTTGGTCAAAATCAAGACCGTCCTTGTTAGAAAGAATGGTAACAATGTTGTCATAAGACGGATCCTTTATCGTATCAAGAAGAATTGTAATAAGTTGCTTTCGTGGAACAGGATCACCTGCAGAATAGATTTGAAAGAATCAATATGCCCTGTTATAGCAGTACCAACTTCATACTGTAACTTTGAAAGCAAACCTCTCAAATAAAGTGTTTCTGTAACACACTTTTTCTGAAAATTTGCTATAAAATACTCCCATACGTCATGGGAAGTAGGAAAGTCATACACATCAAGCATGAGAGAATCACTAAGAGCAAAAAGAATGTACCGACGAGCTGCTTTATCACGCCTCTGCCAATCCATATAAGCAAGATGCCATGCATCAAAAATAGGGCCTTCCGTGATAAGAACATTGTCAGAATCCAGAATAGTAGGCTACGAGACGGACATAGAGAATCGCCAATAACAACATCTGAGAGCTCATCGCCTTCAAGAATTAACAGCATCTTTGCTTTCCAACCAGGGAACCCTTGGCCTTGAAAAGAAGGAATAGAACGTTGGCCAGAAGGAAAACCATTGACAAGAACAGTCATATCCATATCTATCTGCAAGAAGACGTATAAGATAAAATCACAAAATTTGCACACCATAGACAAGGACGATCGCAAGAGATAAGAGACGTCAATAAGAAAAGAGTCCTCAAAATAGCGAGACGTGGGACACAAGATTCATTGATAGACGCTTGATGAAAAAGCTAGATTGGTCGTTTTGCTAAAAATAGCAAAATCATAAGAGACGCTTGACGAAAAAGCTAGATTTGGCGGTTTGCTAAAGACGCTTGATGAAGAAGCTAGATTTGGCTGTTTGCTAAAGATGCTTGATGAAGACGAAACTTGTGTGCTCACGAAGACGCTTGACGAAGATGAAACCTGTGTGCTCACACAAAGAACCTATTTGCTTATTCAAAGAACTTGTTTTGCTGTTTACAGATGCAATTTGCCTGAACTGTCATTACTTTTGACTCACAACTCCGTTTGACAAACTTTTTTGATAGGATTCACCAGCACAATACAATCTACGCACCTGCACTGGTTTTGGTTTTAAGGACGCGATTAAGAAACAACTCTAATTACAACAAGTTAAGCTGTAAAATCATGTACACAACACATAATCAAAGAACAATCTTGTAAGACATGAAATTATAATCATGAATTTAACAAGAACACATAGATGCTTCCCTTATAGATGCTCTGCTACCATGTTGAAATGTAGAGAGAAAGAGACAAGACAAGAGATACATCATGTATGCTCCCAAAGACTGATTCATATTGAGGACAAGATACATATATATAGGTGAGACCAAGTTAGGTAGAGTGAGCCATATATAGAGCTCCAACACCACCTCCATCGATTCTTCATTAATTCAACATGCTTGTGATGCGACTGGAATCAGCATGAAAGGGTACCAAGCAATCCGTTAGGTTGTAAAAGATGCATTTCTAAGACAAGGAATCACTGGCACTTTATTTCCTACACTCAAGGTGATTCACAATGTCAAGCGTATCAATAATGATGACGTGCAACGAGCTATAGGATAGTTTTATCATGTTGAGGGTACATTAATATTAGACAGAGGGTTGATCAGAAAGAAAATCAAGACAACAAGTACATAATTTCACTATGATGATTACAATAACATCTTTGTTCATATTGAGAGACTACAACAAGCTATGGTGAAGTTCTATGGTCTTTCACCAGAAGGTGAGAACTTGTAATTGCTACTATTCATGTTTTTCAGTAGAAAATGAAGACGATTATTTTGTTTTGAATATTGTAAATTACTGTTTATTTACAATTTTGGGGAGCACACTTTCATTTGTGCTTAAGCTAGATGAGTGCCAAATTGTGAAAGGTTAGAAGCTAGAACATATGAGCATTATGCTCATGAATGAGGTCATGATTTGTGCATGGGAAAAGACTACCAAACCAAGTTTTAGTGTGCAATCTAAGAAAGAGGTCTGGTGGCTTGGTGCATTCGAGGTACCGACGGAGACACATGAGGTATTGACATGGATGTTTGAAAGGACTCCCTGGATAACAGATGTAATCAAAAAGCAAATTGATGGTCAACTTTTAGATGTAGAAAACATAGGAAAGTTCAAGGTGGATTGGTATCTTGGGGGAGATTTGAAGACAATGAAATGCATGGATGGGTTGTGCTCAAGGTGTGACATCAAGGTGGCCTTGTCCATACTGCAATGCTCAGATTGATATTCCTAGGTAGAAAAAGACAAACAGAAAAGGTATACAGAAGGTTGGTTCTATTGGGAAGGATGCCTCAAAAGGTCCCAAGAAAGGGAAGAAGCAACAAGAAGATGCAGTAGATCCAACCGAGTCAATTGATGTTGAAGATGAGAAACAACCAAAGATGGGTGGAAGGTGTCATGTCTCGTGATATGCTAGGAGAACCAAACAGGAATTCAAATTGGAGTCCCATCATTAACTGATGATGAAGATGAGAAATAACCAAATGCAAGATGGGTGGAAGGTGTCATGTCTCGTGATATGCTAGGAGAACCAAACAGGAATTCAAAATGGAGTCCCATCATTAATTTTCCACTAAAGAATATTCACTTTCACACTTCATGCATTCATGAGAACCTTTGATCGATTGCTTAAGTGCCATATCAATTATGCATTCACAATGTCTACACAAGAGGAAAGTTGCAGCCCTTGGTAAATTAGAGCATCTTTTGAATTCTCTGGGCTGTCATGGCAGAAATGTGAAAATTGGAGTGAATAAGCAGGCCTCTAGTATGTCATACGAGGTTGCTCAAAAGGTCTCCATGACTGGATCAAAGGCAAGGAGATTTTTGGAGAAGCCAGCAAACATAGAGAATTCAAAGAAGACTTGGGGACTCTAGAGAGACCTGTGTGCAATCACCACAAATGTAGATTGTCCAATGCCGGCTCTTGTAAATATGCGCAAACAGCTTTGGATAAATTTCAATAACATGGTTTGCATTATGAATCAAAGTAGTACAACTGCCCACCAAGAACGAGCATCATTCCAACAACATATCATAGAATTCACAAGTGTGCTAGGGGAGAGAGTAAAGTAACACACTATATGGTAAGTTGTACAGTAAAAAAATAAACTGGTGTTTTAACCTTGACTTTTTCTAATTCAATTCGACATGTGGAGTACCCAAGGAATGGAGAAATCACATTACAAAGCAAGAGGGGTTTATTTCAAAAATACAAGACATGGAGGTGGAGCTTCTGTAGGAGGAACACGTACAACCTATCTACAAGAGATGTTCAATTGGTTTTATCGCACAACCTTTGGAAGGGTATTGGTTAGGGAGCGAGCCCAACAATCTAAGCTTGCGCAAGAGGCACGCAAGGCTACAAAAAGTCATGCTCGGCGGCTTGAATGGTTGCAGACCAATGCTCCCCATAGGCATGGTGCTTGGCGTTGGGTTGTGCATGCACCAGCATAAATCTAGATGTAATAAGGCTAAGAAAATAAGTTTAGTTAGGTTTTTTTTCCCTTAAAAAAAACTATTAATAGTTCCTTCTCACTTCATTTTCATTTCACTTTTTTAGAGAGCTTGAGCTCAAGATCTACGTAGACACCCACGTAAGGACACTAGCACATCACCACGTTAGCATAGTCATACATGGATATGGCAAGCACCAAGAACACTGCACGTGTTACCATGACTTCACAAAACACAATGCAAGGCACCCAACGACCACATACTAGCAACACCACGGAAGAGAGTGACCCCTTGGATTCTAGGACACACTCAATGGGATCACTAGAGTCCAACCCTCCTCCCACATCAATACCAGCGCACACACATGCAGGCCCTTCTAGTGGGACCAAGCGTGTGAAGAGGACCCCTCAATGCAGCCACCCTAGAGATCAAGACAGAGAGGCCAATGATGAGCAGTTCGACTGGGTTAGTGAAAACATTCCTACATTGTGCAGCACCATAGGTGGCAAGAACCTACTATCAGGACAGGGTCCCCTACCTACTCGAGAGGAACTTGATACACAGGTACCACAGCAATAGGAGGAGGAGGATTCAGACTATGAGAGAGACCAAGAGGAGAATCCTGCAAGTGCGCACAAGCGTAGAAGGTCCCCTACCTACTCGAGAGGAACTTGATACACAGGTACCACCACCACAGCAATAGGAGGAGGAGGATTCAGACTATGAGAGAGACCAAGAGGAGGATCCTGCAAGTGCGCACAAGCGTAGAAAGGTCAAGCTCTTCAAGCCAAGGAAGTCCCAACCTCGCCAACGCACTAACACAACACATAGAGCTCCAAGGAGAAGGATGTGCCAAGGGCATAGGGTTCTACAAGAAATCAAGTTTTATCAGAGGAACACTGAGTTGCTAATAAGAAGAGCCCCTTTTTCTCACACAGTGAAGGAGATTCTCTAACAATATAGAGCAGAGTTTCGTGTGCAGAGCATTTGCAAGAAGCCTCTGAGGCTTACCTTGTTGGCCTTTTTGAAGACACCAACCTCCTTGCAATACATGATGCAAAGAGGATTACCATATCTGCCAAGGACATGCAACTAGCTCGGCGCATTCGAGGTGAGCGAGACACGATCTAGAGATCTTAGATGTTAACCTTTTTTTTGAAGCAACTCTTTTGTTTCAAACCCCCCTTTGTAACAAGCCTATCTGGCTTTCATTTGTAACCTCTTGATAATTAAAATTTTAGGTTTCCTCATGTTTGTTTTACATGGAGTGTCTATCATGTGCCAATTTGTCACCCAAGGCATCAAAAATACTCCTGGAGGACTGAGGAAGCTGTGCCAGAATAGTGCGAATTTGACCTCTGCAAAACGGCGATGTAGGCTCAAAATTCGCACTTTCTGGCACTTCTCTCCTAGCCACTCAGGATCATTTCTGATGCATTTATAATGAAGTTTAGCACACTAATTGTGAGAAACAGTAGATTATAAGATAAAAACACCTTTAATCATGTGTAAAAATATAGTGTTTATCATCCAATGCATCAGAATTGCTCCTAGAGGACTGGGAAAGCTATGCCAAAATAGTGCAAACTTAGGCTCTGCAGACAGCAGCGGTGCAGGCTCAAAATTTGCACTCTTTTGGCATTGCTCCCCCAGCCACTCAAGATCATTTTTGATGCATTTATAATGAAGTTGAGCAGCACAGTAATTATGAGAAATAGTAGTTTATAAGATAAAAACACCTTTAATCATATGTAAAAATATAGTGTTTATCATCTAATGCATCAAAATTACTCTTGGAGGACTGGGAAAGCTATGCCAAAATAGTGCGAATTTCGGCTCTGCACAACAGCGATGTAGGCTCAAAATTCACATTGTTCTAGCACTGCTCCCCCAACCACTCACGATCATTTCTGATGCATTTATAATGAAGTTGAGTACACTAATTGTGAGAAACAATATTTTGTAAGATAAAAATAGCTTTAATCATGTGTAAAATTACATTGTTTGTCATCCACTGCATCAGAATTGCTCCTGGAGGACTGAGGAAGCTATGCCAGAATAGTACGAATTTAGGCTCTGCAGTGGCGGCGGCGGCCGTGAAGGCTCAAAATTTACACTATTCTGGCACTACTCCCCCAGCCACTCAGGATCATTTTTGATGCATTTATAATGAAGTTAAGCACACTAATTGTGAGAAATATTAGTTTAGAAGATAAAATCACCTTTAATCATGTGTAAAAATATAGTGTTTATCATCCAATGCATGAGAATTGGTCCTAGAGGACTGGGGAAGCTATGCCA
The DNA here is from genome assembly GCF_041138505.1 of Cibotium barometz. Lineage (NCBI taxonomy): Eukaryota > Viridiplantae > Streptophyta > Polypodiopsida > Cyatheales > Cibotiaceae > Cibotium > Cibotium barometz. The sequence continues at coordinate 22,277,406 of NC_141065.1, read as the reverse complement.
CAACAGTGCGAATTTAGGCTCTACTGCGGTGGTGCAGGCTCAAAATTTGCACTGTTCTCGCACTGCTCCCCCAGCCACTCAGGATCATTTCTTATGCTTTTATAATGAAGTTGAGTACAAATAATAGTTTATAAGATAAAAACAGCTTTAATCATGTGTAAAATTACATTGTTCGTCATTCAATGCATTAGAATTACTCCTGGAGGACTAGAGAAGCTATGCCAGAACAGTACAAATTTAGGGTCTGCAGTGGTGGTGTCGGCTCAAAATTTGCACTGTTCTGGCAGTGCTCCCCCAGCCACTCAGGATCATTTCTGATGCATTTATAAATAAAGTTGAGTACATTAATTATAAAAATAGTAATTTACAAAATAAGAATACCTTTAATCATGTATAAAAATACATTATTTGTCATCCAATGCATCAAAATTTCTCCTGGAGGGCTGGGGCTGCGTCAATTTCAACCACCCTCTGTAATCAAAGGAAAAATCAAAATATTTTCCTATACATAATTACAAATGTTTCTAGGTTTTAAAAGGTCGATTATTACCTCTTGCTCAATGTCTTCTTTTGCCAAAGTGCAGGTGGGGGCGGAGAGGTCAATCGAGGATTTAGCCTCATCCTTTTTTGGTGCTTTGGTCTCCTCCATTACTCCAGCAGAGCAAGGATATCCTTTTCAGCCTCTAGCTTGTCTTGTAAGGTTGTGAATTCCTCCTCTAGAACTAGGGCTTGCTCCGCGGTCTCAACCACAGTTTCCTTGACCAAAGAAACTGTCTCTGCGATAGATTCTCCAAGGGGTAATATAGCACTATCTAGGTGAGGACTGAGGTTGGACGTATCAAGGTCCACCTCACATCGCATGCATATAATGCCCAAGCATTCATCCATTCTCAAGCCAGCTGTCTTTTCAAGGTCATGAAGAAATAAGTATTCTTCACCTTCCACCACAATGGTGCTCAAGAGATTGATCTCAAGCTCTGGTAGCGCCTTGCTCTCCTCGTGTGGGGAAGATGGCCCCGCATCTTATACTACAGTGGGTTGTTTAGCTACAGATTGTGCACCCTCTGGAAAGTGCTCTGATGCAAGCTACTCTTCTACACCAGTACTCATTCCTATTGCCTTCACTTCCTTGTCATCCCTCAAATACCCTGCCAACTGCAATGCAGGCATCTCTACCTCCTCATCCGAATCCTCATCGCACTGATGAGGAACGCAAAAGTGGCGAGCCACGAGAGGAACCTAGTTCCTTAATTGCCCTTCCCCAACTTCTTCACCTCCTACTTATTGAAGGTACAGTAAGCTCCTGCGGGGATGCAGATTTCGATGAAGCGTTCAAGGCGCTAGATATAGGGGCGGGCATATTGTCGAATGTACTTAAGCAGCTCAACAAGCACCCATCGATCATTGGGGCAATGGGGAAAGGAGATGGAGTGGGGAGCCAAGTATTGCTCCATGTATGCAATCTGCATCTCATAATGTTGGGACGCAAGGGTGAGCAACTTTTCAAAGTCAATCTCACGAGAGAACATGACAAAGAGCTCACTCTTGCCCGCCCACGGGGTGGTGGAGAGGAACTCACAGAAGTTGTCAAAGTGGGTAGCCATGTGAATGCAAAGAGATAGTGTGAGCTCGTGCTTGGTTTCTATCGCGTGAAAATGAGAAAGAAGGCACCTTTGGCTATTTATAGTTAAAATTTAAAGTTTGGCCTTTTCACACTAGACCGCTAAAAAAAAAATTTACAGTTTGCAAAAATGTCTCGTGCTTTTGCATCCATCTTTGGTAGTGCAGACGTATGTACAAAATAGAGCGTGCCTTCAAGAACCTGAAAGACACTGTAGAATCTACTACATTGCACTTGTACACATCACCTTGATGTGACCCCTCATTAACCTCCCAACCCTCTCCTAGTAATCCTTGAACGAGGTCAGACCGTACCTCCTTACAAATATACATTATTTTTGTTTGGTGCATTGGCATGGAATTGAACATGTGCACAAAAACATATAAAGGACAAAACCAATTTAGCCCTACTGACCTAGATGCCTTTGAAAACTTGAGTGATGTCTTGATATAAGTTACCATCTTAAGCTTTAAGCATAAGATGGTCCAAGCATCAGGTTTGGGCCATTCGAGATTGTTAAGAGGGGGGTTGGGGATCTCTTCCAGCTTGCGAAATAAACCTGGTTTTTTATCTACAAAATATGAGTGAGAAAAGAAAAAGATATTGTTCTGTACAAGATCACTTGGGCTTTGAGATACAAACATTGCCTCTTCAATGGATGCATGCATAGCATAGAAAACTCCAGTGAGGCTTTGGAGTGGTTGTTCCTCAACATAATTAGAGGGGAAAATATCTGCAGAGAGACATAAGAAAATGGAGAATCATAAGAAAATTTGAAACAAAAAATCCAATATTAGCATGTTGTTAAAGCTGTGTTTATGTTACACTGACAATTTGAAGGAAACCTTGGTCGTTGGCCTTGAATGTACAGGTCTCCAAGGGTATACACATGTTGCACTATGGCAACCAGTCCTTCCTTCCTAGTATGCTTCTTAGTATGCTTGAAGCCTTGTAGCCGCCCCTTCCAATGATGATGTAGCATATTCCCTAGTTGACGCACTCAATGTGGTCCCTTAGAGCTTGGCTGCATGTAGACCCAAGCCCCAACCCTGAATCTTGTTGGAGCCCAAACTCCATTCTCATCTCTTGTGTTATGTAGCACAAGGTCTTCCACCTAGGTCTTCTCGCATTACTGGAAGAGGCCATGGTGGTAAGAAAAGAGAAGGGAAAAGAAAAGCTTGTTTTACAATAGAAGAGTGGAGAGGAGAGAAAGTTCAAGGTTTTCAGTGCAGCAATGGAAAGCTTAAAAGAGGGTTAGAGTTTGAGAATAGGCTTCCTGAACCTAGAGTAGACTAAAGAGGGATAGAGTTCTTACAGCAATAGAGAGGGAGGGAGATTGAGAGAGAGAAGAGAGAGTGGGAGATTGAGAGGGAGAGAGCTTGAGGAGGGAGAGCTTGAGAGGGATGGAGTTTCTACAACAATGGAGAGCTTAGAAAAGGAAGAAAGAGGGAGAGGGAACTTGAGACTGAGGGAGCTTGTCAAGGTGGCAGAGCTTGAGAGGTATGGAGTTTCTACAGTAATGGAGAGCTTAGAAGAGAAAGAAAAAGGTTCAAAATGAGCTTTCCAAACCTAGAGTATGTTGGGGGGGGGAAGTTTGAGAGGGAAAACACACTTTTGGAAAAAATTTAAAAATTTTCAATTTTTAGGGTTTTTCATCTGCGTGATTCTAGGTGGGGGGACCTCTAAGTTTGGGCCCAAGAGGTAGGGGGACAAGAGTAGTAATTAGGCCCCATTAGCAAACCAAAGCCTAGGCCCCTTAGGGTCAAAGAAGTAAAAAATATGCACCCAGTCCTCTTCCTATTGGTCCATTCCTAATCAAAATTTAATCCAAGAGGCCCTCTTTGGGTCCAAAAATTCCTAACGTCCGGAAAGCACGGGCGATTCCTCCAGAATATTTTTACTCTAACATAGTCAAGATTCTTTACTAACTGAACTGATTTGATCGAACCAGTAAGTTTCCATGATTGGATCAAGGAAAAGACTTGCACTTGGATCATGGAGACCAACGCTTTTTTCCTCATTGAGAGGCACAGCCGTTAATTATTTTCCATAGAATAGTGTTTATCCAGGATTTACTTCATCTATCGTACCCATAATAGAATTGAGTCTCATATTAGGGATCCATTAGTCCAACCTAACCCCATCCTATCCTGTGGGTTAGCCAACCACCCAACCATTGCAGTGATGGGATCCATTTAAGAATTTGATTAGGTTTTGTCCTGGGTACCAGGGAAAAGAGTTCCCAGGTCGTCCCCTAGCTGGATATTCATGCAAACTTAAAACTAGTAACACCACTTACACACCCAATATAAAATTTCCTTTCTCATAGATTCAGCTGTCTTTAAAACAATATTTTAATGAAACTATAGTATCACTGATCATAATCCTCCAAAATATCCGGTTGAATCCTAATTTCTAATTTTTTCTTCATCGATGTACCTTGGCATCATTGGCAACCAGAACGCTCACCACCTGTCCACTCAGGGGCCTTTTCAATAGTTCCTAGCTTATAGTACCCAGTAATATATTCACTTATAAAAATCAAAATGGAATCTCCGTTGAAGATTCATCAAGATCAACCAAGAGATCCATAAAAAAAGAGCCATGGACTCATCCATTGAGAACCAGCAAGATCAATCAACCAAATCCATGCCCGAATTCAAAAATCAACTCTTACTCCTTGTTCCAATATCTTGTACGACATACGTGTGGGTATCTGCGGTGATCCCCAGAGCCCGAGCACCGTATGGTCAGCACCCTCTAGGATTCTTCACAGGTCACCTAGCGCTTCACTCATAGGCCGCTTTCTTGGTCCCTCATCCACCGTACCGAAAGCTCACCATTTAAATCGAACCGAGACTGGTCAAGACCTCGGCTGACCTTGCTACACGAGACATCCTCTGTTGACCTTCCATTAGCTGTTGCAACTTTATCAGTTAGATCTCCACGACCTCATTCACAAGATGGTCAAAATGCTTCCCCAGCATTTTTGACATAAAACAGATCATAAATACAGTTTCTACAACAAACTCTCGTCTTTTCACATTGTTCCACATCAATCCTCATTTATTTCATATGTATTCTCATTCTCATCACATCATTTTCCATCTCATCACATCTTTCCTCATTTAACCGCATCCATTTAACCGCATCAGATCTCATCCACTCGCATCTACCCATATCCACATATCATCACATCATATTCTTTCACATCACACCTCACATCTATCCCAATTTACATCACATCTCATTCACTCACATCTCGATTCACATGACATCACATCTCATTCATTCACATCCCTATTCACATCACATCACATCTCATTCATTCACATCTATTCACATCCATCGCATTCATTTTTACATCACATCCATTTACATCCATCACATCACATTCATTCATATCCATCACATTCATTCATTCATATCCACCACATTCATTCTCATAACCATCCCATCATATACATTCTATCCACATTATATCACATCACTTTTATCCACATCATATCTCATTCATACACATCTCATCTCATTCATACACATCCATCCAATCATTCACATGTACGACTACTCACATCTATCCAATCGTTCACATGTACGACTACTCACATATATCCATACATTCATATCTATCACTTCACATCCACATATATCCATACATTCATATCTATCACTTCACATCCACATATATTCATGTCACATCACATCTCTTTACATCACATCACATTCTTTCACATACACATCCACATCCATTCTTTCACATACATCCACATCCATTCTTCACATACACATTCACATCCATTCTTTACATACACATCCATATCCATTCTTCACATACACATTCACATCCATTCTTCACATACACCTCCATATCCATTCGTCACATACACATTCACATCCATTCTTCACATACACATCCATATCCATTCTTCACATACACATTCACATCCATTTACACATACACATTCACATCCATTCTTCACATACACATCCATATCCATTCTTCACATCCCATATCATTCATTTACATCCCAATTTTCATGACATCACATCTCATTCATTCACATCCCGATTCACATCATATTACATCTCATCCACTCATTCACATCTATTTGACGACTCACATCGCATCTCATCAAATCTATTCACATCACATATCATCACATCTATTCACATCACATCTCATTTCTATGCAAGTTTTCAGTTTGATTTTCTTTTAAATACAAGAAGTATTTCTTGAATTAGTATCCCCAAAACTTCTTGATCGGAATTCTAAATTTCATACTAGAATTCCTCGAATTCTATAACCTTGATCCATAGATCAATTCTATAACCTTGATCCATAGATCAATTTGAAGGGTCTCAAACTTAGTTTCAGATTTGGCGGGAGTTTTGAGTGTATTTTTCTAAACTGGTCACACCTTCTTTCCTCAAAACTAACGAAAGAGTTTGGTTTTGGTCATAGTCTGATTCAAGGTTCGAGTCGGATAAGATTTTTCCTGATCTGTCGTTCTCCAAAAGGTTTGATAATTCAGTTACTATTGAATTTCTTTCTTTGAATATTCACTTAACTGATTTCTAAATTAGTTACAAATTTCGATGAGAGGAATAGATTAATCATTTATTTGAATACTTCGATCTCGATAGATTTCGTGAATTCTCTTTTTACAATCCATGTGAATATAAAATGATAGAAATTTCTCTCTTAGAGTATTTAATTATTCATTTATTAAATACTCATAGAATTTAGACATAGAATTTAAGAGAATTCTAATTTTGATATAAAAATTCTTTATGCATAAAAATCAACTTAAGTGGGAATAACTCTTTTATTAAAAAAAATCCTTTTATGCATCTATTTATGCATTAAAATCAAATTTAATAGGAATAACACTTTTAAAATAGAAAGAATTTATTTATGCATCTATTTACGCATAAAAATTAATTTTTATAAAAATAACACTTTTATATTAAAAAATTTCCTTTATGCATCTTTATATGCATAAAAATCAAATTTAATAAGAATATTAGTAAAAAATTTCCTTTAAGCATCTTCTATGCATAAAAATCAAATTTAATGAGAATAACACTTTTGTAATAAAAAAATTCCTTTATGTATCTTTCCATGAATCAAAATAAATTTAATAAGAATAACACTTTTGTAATAAAAAAACTCCTTTATGTATCTTTCTATGCATAAAAATCAAATTTAATAAGAATAACACTTTTGTAATAAAAAAAATTCTTTTATGCATCTTTCTATGCATAAAAATCAAATTTAATGAGAATAACACTTTTGTAATATAAATTTTTTTAATGCATCTTTCTATATGCATAAAAATCAAATTTAATGAGAATAACACTTTTGTAATAAAAAGACTGTACTTGGATCATAGAGACCAACGCTTTTTTCCTCATTGAGAGGCACAGCCGTTGATCCTTTTCCATAGAACAATTTTTGTCTGGGATTTACTTCATCTATCGAACTGAACAGAAATTGAGTCTCGATTTACGAAACCATCAGTCCAGCCTAACCCCATCTAGTCCCATGGGTTAGCAAAGCCCAACCATTGTAGTGATGGGATCCAATTTAGGATTTGGTTAGGTTTTGTCCCAGGTGTACCAGGGAAAAGAGTTCCCAAGCCCCCTAGTAGCAGGATGTTCATGCAAACATAAAACTAGTCACACCACTTACACACCCAATATGAAATTGTCTTTTTCTCACCATTAGCTATCTTTAAAACAATCCTTTAATGAAACCATTGTGTCACTGATCACAATCCTCAAAATCTCTGGTTGAATCCTTATTTCCAATCATTCCTTCATTGGAGTATCTATGGCATCATTGGCAACCAGAACGCTCACCACCTGTCCACTCACAGTGATTAACTAAGAAGAGACTCATTGCAACAGCTGGCGTGGGGAGTCGTTGAGGGACATCGCTCGCGTGGCAAAGCTTGCCGAGGTCTTGACCAGCCTTGGCATGGTTAAAATGGTGCGCTTCTAGTACGATGGACGAGGACCAATGAAGTGGTCCCTGAGTGAAGTGCTAGGACACCTAAGTAGAATCCTAGAGGGTTTGACTAGGTGATGGCACGAGCTCGCAGTTGCTAGGATACCCATGCGTACGTTGAGGAAGATATGGATGAACTAAAGGGAATTACTTTTGTGAACTGAATTTTGATATTGGACCTCGTTGGTTGACCACCTTTCTCAACGGAGAGTCCATATGATATATTTTTGTAAAACAATGGACTCAATATTTTTGAGGATTATGATCAATAATATTATGGTTTCATTGAAAGACTGTTTTAAAGACAGCCAAATCTGTTAAAATGGCAATTTCATATTGGGTGTGTAAGTGGTTTGACAACCTTGAATTTTGCTTGAAGCACCGGCTAGGGGGCCTAGAAACTCTTTTCCTCGGTACTACCTGAGCAAAACATAACCAAATTTTTATAAAGGAATCCCACCAATACAGTGATTTTACAGTTGGCTAACCCATGGGTTAGTTGGGGTTAGGCTAGATCGGGGGATTCCTGTGATATAAATAGTTACAATTAAGTTATGGTAGTTAGATTAAGTCCTAGGAAGACCCTTGTTCTGTAAGATTCCTCCCCCAGCCTTCGAGGTATATATGAGTAAGAACCTCCCTTTCTGATCTTATAATTATTCCCTCTCTAAAATAAAAGAAAGATTCTGTTTAAAAAAGGAAGACCTTTCCCCAGAATACTTTCTCAGGAGTCCCACCTATTTTAAGGATTCAGAACGATGAGTTCAGAAGTAAGAACCGGTGTTTTAGATGCCAAGAAATTGGTCATCAATTAAAAGACTACCCAGGATCGACAGAAGTAGTATGCAGATAAGAAGAGGACAGTGAGAGAATTCAAAGAAGCAGATATGGTCTTCATTTGAGTACGGCCCAAAAGAAATTCTTTATCTCTTGGGAAGTATAAAAAGTTATCTCCCAGATATTGTGGACCATATCGGAATTCAATGAAAGTAGGTGACTTAGCCTACGAGCTTTTTCTACCTCATCATCTCAAAGTTCATATTGTATCTCATCTAAACCTTCTATAGAAATATGTGCCAAACCCAAATCATGAAAAGATGGTAAAACTTCAGTGGCAAGATACCCCGTTGGCTTCTAGGTTACGCTAGTTCCTTCTTTTATATAAGTCGTAACTCTTACTTGTCACTCGCAGTAATCTTACTTCCATCGATCTCCTTTCTTTCTTAATCTCTGTCATGGCTTGGCAGCAAGACTTAGTTTTATCCATGATGATTTCTCACCTTCAAGACGCAAGTGAGTCTGTGAAGAAGGATTTCATAGAACTGTATGAGCGCTCACTTTTCCCTCACTTGGGAACTTATGTAGCTCAGACCAAATGGCGGACCTATCGAGACATAACTAGGGTAACACGGTGGGATCGGCAGCACTTTCGTAACAATGTCCGCTTGGCCATGGTTATTGAAGCTTTGGGTTTGGGTCCCCGATACTACTGCATGATGAGATCAAGGCATGGTGGATTTTCTAAGCGGGTCTTCTTACTAGCGTGTTTTCTTCCTCATCAGAAGATATGCCTTTATCCCATTTTTGGCTTGCCTCTTAGAGGTCCTTTTAATAGGTCACCTCATACCAATGAGATAGGTGCTACAATAACTGGCTGAATTATTCCCATAGATGAGTTACGTTATACATGTGCAGCTTGTGAGTGCTGCTTTTGTGACCATATGATGGACGGGCTTATGGAATTGTAAAAAGTTCTTCTTTCTTAACTGTATATGTTCCAAGAGTGAATAAAGTTGAAATCTTTGTTCTTGTCTTGATTCTTGCTCTCTTTGAGACTTTTCTTGGTGGTTAATCTTAATTAAATTTTCTCTTAGTCTCATATTCGTGCATCTTGTGAAATTACTCCTAGTTTGCGAGATAAGGACATCTCGCGTTTTTAAAGTGGGAGAGAATGTAAGATTCCTCCCCAGCCTCTCAAAATGTCCAGCATCTGCCCCCTGTAATCAATTCCCTCTTCAATGTCCAGCATCTCCCCCCTGTAATCAATTCCCTCTTCAGAAATATAAGAGATCTCGTCTCTGCTTGTTTTGACATAGAGAGAGAAAATATTCTAGAGAGAGAATATTCAGATTATGAATATTTTTGGATAGAAAAATAACTCATCTTATTAAATCAAGTTCCCCTGAAACAAAAATTCAAAAAGAACTTTCCAATGTGCAATTGGAATTAATTGGAAATGGGTATGAAGGACCTTAGCCTAAGGGTCTAGATTTTCGGAAATTTTTGGATTATGGTCTAATTAAGGTTTCTATGGATCAATAAGACCAATCCATGTGTGGGGAGGAGATAAATCCAATTTTCTAAAAGATGATACCCAAAAATGAGTAAATGCTCACATAAGATGAAGAGTTGACTATGTACAAGGTTTATTAGTAAAAAACTATGAGCAATATTAAAAATATGAGATGCTTTGGGTATCCAAAAATGAGTAAATTCTCACATAAGATGAAGAGTTGAAAATGTACAAGGTTTATTAGTAAAAAACTATGAGCAATATTAAAAACGAGATATTTTGGGTATAATGATTCCATTTTGACACATATGTAAGGAAGGGGAGTCCATTAAAGGAGATGCATATTTCACATACTTGAATGAGTTTTAAACTCATAAAAATTGAGATATTTCATCTCTCCTCTCTCCTAATTCAAGTCTAGTTGCAAAAAGTTAGCTCAACTGACCTAAAAATGGTCAAAAATTGACCAAACTGAGTTGGAAAATTCTAGAATCAGTTTGTTTGGTTAGGAGCTCACTTTTTCCTATAAATAGATACCTTCCCCTTTGTTAAAACTCAACAATGTTTAATGCATTATTACTCTACTCCACCCAAGCCAAGAACTATGAATTTATTAATAATTCATTAGTTTTTGACATTTCCCTCTTCTAAAGATTGGTTGGCCACTCTTTTTCAAACAAGAGTTGAACCCTCAAACCATCAAGCCAAAGGAAAGCTTTCAAAGTCATTAGTAAGTTGGTGATTCTTCTTTCTTTCAATTATTTTATGGATTTTTATTTTTTATTATAAGAGTGTTACTTTTAGCATAATTGAATTTCATGCATAGAGGTATGCATAAAAGATGAATATTTTATTATAAAAGTGTTACTTTTAGCATATTGAATTTCATGCATAGAGGTATGAAAAAAAATAATTATTTTATTGTAAAACTGTAAAGAAAAAAATGATTATTTTATTATAAAAATTTTACTTTATCATATTGAATTTTGTAGATAGAGGTGAAAAAAACTATTATTATTTTATTATAAAAATGTTACAAAAAATAATTATTTTATTGTAAAAGTGTTACTTTTATCACAATTGAAATTCTTGCATAGAGGTATGCATAAAAAATGATTATTATATTGTAAAAATGTTACTTTTATCATAAGTGGATTTCATGCATAGAGGTATGCATAAAAGATATTTTTATTCTAAAAGTGTGATTTTCATCATAAATGGATTTTATGCATAAATTAGATGCATAAGAGAAATTCTTTTATTCTAAAAGTGTAATTCTATTAAATTGAATTTATGCATAAGAAGATGCATAAAAGATTGATTTTAATTCAAAAGTGTCATTCTCATCTAAATTGAATTTATGCATAAGAAGATGCATAAAAGATTGATTTTAATTCAAAAGTGTCATTCTCATCTAAATTGAATTAATGCATAGGAAGATGCATAAAAGATTGAATTTTAATTCAAAGTGTCATTCTCATTTAAAATGAATTTATGCATAGGAAGATGCATAAAAGATTGATTTTTATTTCGAAAGTGTTAGTCTCCTTAAATGAAATTTATGCATAATTAGATGTTATATCAAATATAAGAATTCCCTTGTATTCTATAAATAGATATGGGAAGGGATAGGATGTGATAAGAGATGTATGAGATGTGATAAGATGTGATAAGATGCATATGAGATGAGTTAGGATGTGATAAGATGAGTTAGGATGTGATAAGAGGTGTATGAGATGTGATGAGATGTGATAAGATACTTATGGGATGAGTTAGGATGTGATAAAAGGTGTATGAGATGTAATAAGATACTTATGGGATGAGTTAGGATGTGATAAGAAGAGTTAAGATGTGATAAGATGTGTATAGGATGAGGTAAGAAGTGTAAGATGTATATGAGATGAGTTAGGATGTAATAAGAGGTGTATGAGATGTGATAAGAGGTGTATAAGATGTGATAAGATGCATATGAGATGAGTTAGGATGTGATAATATGAGTTAAGATGTGATAAGATGTGTATGGGATGAGATAATGTGATAAGATGTGTATGGGATGAGATAAGAAGTGTATGTGATGAGATAAGATGTATATGGGTTGTGATAGGGCGAGAATGGATGTGATGTAAAAGAATAGATGTGAAGGCGTATGGGGCTATATGAATGGGAATGTGAAAATGGATGTATGTATGTGGATGTGTGGATGTGGAAATGGGAGTGTGGATGTATGAATGTGAAAACGGATGTATACATGTAGATGTAGATGTATGGATGTGAATGAGAATGTGGATGTGGATGTATGCATGGAGATGTGGATGTATACATGTAGATGTAGATGTATGGATGTGAATGTGATTATGGATGTGGATATATGCATGGAGATGTTGATGTATGCATGGAGATGTGGATGTACGCATGTAGATGTAAATGTATGGATGTGAAGGTGATTATGGATGTGGATGTGTGCATGGAGATGTGGATGTGTGCATGGAGATGTGGATGTATGGTTATGTATGTGGATGTGGATGTATGAATGAGGATGTGAAAATGGATGTATGCATGGATGTGTATGTAGAATAATGAACGTGAATGTGTATGGAAAATAATGTGTCGTCGATATGAGTAAATGGATGAAAATGAATACACATTGAATGGAATGTGGATTAAGTAATGTGGACTGAGGAGGGATAATGTGGAAAGACGAGAGTTTGATATAGAAACTGTATTTTGTGACTGTTTGTAAATGTCTGTTTTATGTCAAGAATGTTGGGGAAGCATTTTAACCGTCTTGTGGATTAAGGTCATGGAGACCTAACTGATAAAGTTGCAACTGCTTTGATGGAGAGTCAATGAAGGACGTCTCGCGTAGCAAGGTCGACCAAGGTCTTGACCAGCCTCGGTTGGATTTAAATGGTGAGCTTGTGGTACGGTGGATGAGGGACCAAGGAAGCAGCCTATGAGTGAAGCGCTAGGTCACCTGCGAAGGATCCTAGAGGGTGCTGACCATACGGTGCTCGGGCTCTGGGTCATCGAAGATACCCACACGTGCATCGTGGAATATATTGGAGCAAGGAATAAGAGTTGTTTTCTGAAACCGGGCATGGATCTGGTTGATTACCTTGCTGGTCCTCAACGGATGAGTCCATGGCTCTTTATATGGATCTGTGGGTTGATCTTGCTGATCTTCCACGGAGATTCCATTCTGCTATATGAATATATTGCCGGTTACTATGAGCTAGGAACTATGGAAAAGGCCCCTGAGTGAATAGGTGGTAAGCATTCTGGTTGCCAATGATGCCATAAGTACACTGATGAATGAATAACTGGAAATAAGGATTCAACCAGAGACTTTGAGGATTGTCATCCAATGATGCCATAAGTACACCGATGAATAAATAACTGGAAATAAGGATTCAACCAGAGACTTTGAGGATTGTCATCAGTGACATAATGGTTTCATTAAAGGATTGTTTTAAAGTTAACTGATGCTGAGAAAAAGGTAATTTCATATTGGGTGTGTAAGTGGTGTGACTAGTTTTATGTTTGCATGAACTTCCGGCTATGGGGCCTTGGAACTCTTTTCCTTGGTACCCGAGACAAAACCTAACCAAATTCCTAGTTGGATCGCATCACTACAGTGGTTGGGAGGTTGGCTAACCCATGGGACTGGATGGGGTTAGGCTGGACTGATGGATCCGTAAATCGAGACTCAATTCTGTTATTACGATAGATAAAGTAAATCCCGGATAGTAATTGTTCTATGGATAGGAATCAATAGCTGTGCCTCTTGATGGGGAAAAAAGCATTGATCCCAATGATCCAAGTGCAAGTTTCTTCCTTGGTCCGACCGAGTATCTTTATAGGTGCAGTCGGATCAGCGTGATCAGTAATGATCTTGACTACGTTAGAGTAAAAAGTTATCCTGGTGGAATCGCCCGTGCTTTCCGGGTAAGGGAAGTTTTTTCGGGTTCGGTTTTGGAAAACCCGAGGATTAGTCTCTTGTCCGGATATCCGTGGACGAGGCCCCGAGTGTGGGACCCTGCCCTGTGCAAGAAGTGCTACTTCCGCTGCTAGTACCCCGAATCCATTGCGCGGTGGGGACAGGAATCTCACAGTTGGTATCAGAGCTAATTAGCTAATAAAGATCAACTGAGAAGCCAAATATGTCAAAAATTTATCAAGTAGCACAAAAAGTTTGTAATTGTGTGATATAATTCATACAAATTGATATTCCAACTAATTTCGTAAATTAGTAATTGGGTCTTCAAATGGAAGTACCGCAATTATATGGAACCCTGACTTGCTTGAGGCTTAGACATGATAGTATTTACCTTATAATTCCAAGTATCATGACTAACCGTATATACCGAGGGTATAACTGCAGCTCTTTACCGACAGTATATACGAGTAAATTTAAGACTTGAAATTATAAGCATTAATACTATCTAGTTGATGAATTCGAATGTGGTTGACATGATTTTTAATTCTGTTTGAGAAGAACTGATGAATTGATTTGGATTCTGATTGAAAAATGATGATCCCTGAAATTTGGTTGAAATGTAATAAGCTGAGCGAAACCTCAATGAGGATGAATGGGATGAGTCCCTGTGATGATATTCATAACTGGAATGATGATAATGATTTCAGCAAATCACTATGAGATTAGTGGATTGTGCTGTCAAATTGCTACTGTTAACACTTGACTCGGTATATCAAGTTAAGGGATGACAAATTGAGAACTTGCTTGACTGAAATTCCCGTGGAGGAATGTTTAGAAAGAAAATTTTTGATCTAATGGACCATTATCGTGTTAAAGATATGAATGATATGATCTGAAATGAATTGTTATTTAATGATGAGTTCTATATAAGGGATATTTATCCCCGTATTCTGTTGGGTTGACTAGAATATAAGGAACCCCAGAATAAATTGGATCTTAAGAAAAAGAGTTGTCCTCTACTTTACGAGATGAGGACATCTCGCACTTTTTAAGTGGGGTAGAATGTAAGATTCCTCCCCAACCTTCGAGATATGCAGGAGTAAGAACCTTCCTTTCTGATCTTATTATTATTCCCTCTCTAATATAAAAGAAAGATTCTATTTAAAAAAGGAAGACCCTTTCCCCACAATGCTTCTCAGGAGCCCACTTGTTTTAAGGATTCAGAACGATGAGTTCAGAAGTAAGAACCGGTGTTTTAGATGCCAAGGAATTGGTCATCAGTTAAAAGATTGCCCAGGATCAACAGCATCAACGGAAGCAGTATGCAAATAAGAAGCGGACAGTGAGAGAATTCAAAGAAGCAGATATGGTCTTCATTCGAGTACGGCCCAAAAGAAGTTCTTTATCTCTTGGGAAGTATAAGAAGTTATCCCCCAGATATTGTGGACCCTATCTGATTTCAAAGAAAATAGGTGACTTAGTCTATGAGCTTCTTTTACCTCCTCATCTCAAAGTTCATAATGTATCTCATGAAAGCCTTCTATATAAATATGTGCCAAACCTGAATCATGGAAAGACGGTAAAACTTCAGTGTGGCAAGATACCCTGTTGACTTCTAGGTTATGCAAGTTCTTTCTTTTATATAAGTCGTAACTCTTACTTGTCGCTCGCAGTAATCTTACTTCCATTGATCTCCTTTCTTCTTAATCTCTCTTATGGCTTGGCAGTAAGACTTAGTTTTTTCTTTTATATAAGTCGTAACTCTTACTTGTCGCTCGCAGTAATCTTACTTTCATTGATCTCCTTTCTTCTTAATCTCTCTTATGGCTTGGCAGCAAGACTTAGTTTTATCTATGATGATTTCTCACCTTCAAGATGCAAGCGAGTCTGTGAAGAAGGATTTTATAGAACTGTATGAGCGCTCACTTTTCCCTCACTTGGGAACTTCTGTAGCTCAGACCAAATGGCGGACCTGTCGAGACATAACTAGGGTAACACCGTGGGATCGGCAGCACTTTCGTAACAATGTCCGCTTGGCCATGGTTATTGAAGCTTTGGGTTTGGGTCCCCGATACTACTGCGTGATGAGATCAAGGCATGGTGGATTTTCTGAGGGGGTCTTCTTACTAGCGTGCTTTCTTTCTCACCAGAAGATATGCCTTTATCCCGTTTTCGGCTTGCCTCTTAGAGGTCCTTTTGTTAGATCACCTCATACCATTGAGGTAGGTGCTGCAATATCCAGCCAAATTATTCCCATAGATGAGTTACCTTATACGTGTGCAGCTTGTGAGTGCTGCTTTTGTGACCATATGATGGACGGGCTTATGGAAGTGTAAAAAGTTCTTCTATCTTTACTGTATATGTTCCAAGAGTGAATAAAGTTGAAATCTTTGCTCTTGTCTTAAGTCTTGCTCTCTTTGAGACTTTTCTTGGTGGTTCATCTTAATTAAATTTTCTCTTAGTCTCATATTCATGCATCTTGTGAAATTACCCCAGTTTGAAAGATGAGGACATCTCGCGTTTTTCAAGTGGGAGAGAATGTGAGATTCCTCCCCAGCCTCTCAAAATGTCCAGCATCTTCCCCCTGTAATCAATTCCCTCTTCAGAAATATAAGAGATATCGTCTCTGCCTGTTTTGACATAGTGAGAGAAAATATTCTAGAGAGAGAATATTCAAATTATGAATATTTTTGGATAGAAAAATAACTCATCTTATTAAAATAAGTTTTCCTGAAACAGAAATTCAAAAAGAATTTTCCAATGTGCAATTGGAATTAATTGGAAATAGGTATAAAGGACCTTAGCCTATGGGTCTAGATTTTCAGAAATTTTTGGATTATGGTCCAATTAAGGTTCCTATGGACCAATAAGATCAATCCATGTGTGGGGAGGAGATAAATCCATGTGTGGGGAGGAGAGAAATCCAATTTTGTAAAAGATGATACCCAAAAATGAGTAAATGCTCACATAAGATGAAGAGTTGACTATGTACAAGGTTTATTAGTAAGAAACTATGAGTAATATCAAAAATATGAGATATTTTAGATATCCAAAAATGATTAAATGTTCACATAAGATGAAGAGTTGAAAATGTACAAGGTTTATTAGTAAAAAACTATGAGCAATATTAAAAATATGAGATATTTTGGGTATCCAAAAATGAGTAAATGCTCACATAAGATGAAGAGTTGAAAATGTACAAGGTTTCTTGGTAAAAAACTATGAGCAATATTAAAAATATGAGATTTTTTGGGTATCCAAAAATGAGTAAATGCTCACATAAGATGAAGAGTTGAAAATGTACAAGGTATATTAGTAAAAAACTATGAGCAATATTAAAAATATGAGATATTTTGGGTATAATGATTCCATTTTGACACATATGTAAGGAAGGGGAGTCCATTAAAGGAGGTGCATATTTCACATGCTTGAATGAGTTTTAAACTCATAAATAATGTGATATTTTATCTCTCCTCTCTCCTAATTCAAGTCTAGTTGCAAAAAGTTAGCTCAACTAACCTAAAAATGGTCAAAAATTGACCAAACTGAGTTGGAAAATTCTAGAATCAGTTTGTTTGGTTAGGAGCTCACTTTTTCCTATAAATAGAGGCCTTCCCCTTTGTTGAAACTCAATAGTGTTTTATGCACTGTTACTCTACTCCACCCAAGCCAAGAACTATGAATTCATTAATAATTCACTAGTTTTTGACATTTCCCTCTTCCAAAGATTGGTGGCCACTCTTGTCCAAACAAAAGTTGAACCCTCAAACCATCAAGCCAAAGGGAAGCTAACAAAGTCATTAGTAAGTTGGTGATTCTTCTTTCTTTCAATTATTTTATGGATTTTTATGATTTTAAATGGTTTTTATGCTTTATGTCTTCTCTATAATGTTAGGCCTCATTACAAAAGGCATTCCCCTCTCTTCTCTAACAAAACCAACCATTCTCTATCCTAGGTGAATGGTTAATTGATTAATGTAAAGTTTTTTTTATATAATGATTATTTTCTTATAAAAGTATTACTTTTAGCATAATTGAATTTCATGCATAGATGTATGCATAAAAGATGATTATTTTATTATAAAAATGTTACTTTTATCATATTTGAATTTCATGCATAGAGGTATGCATAAAAGTTGATTATTTTATTATAAAAGTGTTACTTTTAGTATAATTGAATTTCATGCATAGAGGTATGCATAAAAGATAATTATTTTATTATTAAAGTGATACTTTTAGCATAATTGAATTTCATGCATAGAGGTATGAATAAAAGATGATTATTTTATTATAAAAGTGTTACTTTTATCATATTTGAATTTCATGCATAGAGGTATGCAAGTTGATTATTTTATTATAAAAGTGTTACTTTTAGCATAATTGAATTTCATGCATAGAAGTGTGCATAAAAGATGATTATTTTATTATAAAAGTGTTACTTTTAGCATAATTGAATTTCATGCATAGAGGTGTGCATAAAAGATGATTATTTTATTACAAAAGTGTTACTTTTATCATATTTGAATTTCATGCATAGAGGTATGCATAAAAGTTGATTATTTTATTATAAAAGTGTTACTTTTATCATATTTGAATTTCATGCATAGAGGTATGCATAAAAGTTGATTATTTTATTATAAAAGTTTTACTTTTATCATATTTGAATTTCATGCATAGAGGTATGCATAAAAGATGATTATTTTATTATAAAAGTGTTACTTTTAGCATAATTGAATTTCATGCAGAGGTATGCATAAAAGATGAATATTTTAAATGAACCCGCCCTTCTTGAGTCCTCTCTTCTACAAGAACCCACCCCCCCTCCTTTGGGCGCCCTTCGTGTGGATAGGAAAGAACTATCAAAGTCAGGGGCACATCGTCGTGCCCATGCAATCTTCCATTCCTATTACAAAGACCTCACGCCTTCATCACAGGCATGTGTGCTTGATGCTTTGATTGATCTGCCCAACATGGCCAACTGCAGGGCGCTTTCCGACATTGGAGGTCGAAGAGAGAGGAGAGATGGCATGGCGGTGCTACAAAGTGTTCGTCATTCCTATATAGTTAACAAGAAGAGGAACTCTGCGGACGCTTTGGCTGCTCGATGGGCTATTGTGGTAGCCATAAGTAGCTCCCAAATGAAGGGTAAGGTTAGTGCCACATCGTCATTCCTATATAGTTAACAAGAAGAGGAACTCTGTGGACGCTTTGGCTGCTCGACGGGCTATTGTGGCAGCCATAAGTAGCTCCCAAATGAAGGGTAAGGTTAGTGCCACATCTCGCATCCTTTCCATAGCACCACACGCACTTAGAGTTGGGTCTATTAGGCGACAAAGTTTAGATGCCAATGAGGTTGGTGCTATGTGGGCGAGTAGTGGTCGTGTAGCGAGGCATGATCACCTACTAGATGAAACCACTAGAACCTTGATAGAAAGTTTTTGGGAGGAGAATTGTCATGCATCGCCAGTTTTCAAGAAAGCTTTGCGTAAGAGAGTGACAAGAGGAGTGTTCATTGAGCACGGTGCTTGCTTTCTTGAAATGACCCAAACTGAGTTGTATTCTCAGTTTGTGGCTTCGTATCCAGAGCTTAAAATTGGGCAAAGGTCATTTGAGGGGTGTAAGCCTTGGTTTGTGAGGTACTCACGTCAGCGTGACACATGTTGTTGTCGCTACCATGTTGAGTTCAAACTTTTTTATGATGTGTTCCGTTCTCTTAGTGGGCATAGAGAGTTGCCTCGTAGTCCACATGATTTCATCCACTCTCTTTTGTGTGCACGCACGGAGGATGCCCAGTTCCATAGGATGCCTTGTGTGGAGAGCAATTGCACATCATGTGGTTCACTTGCACATCCACAGATGGTAGATCTTGATGCAAGTGACCAAGAGATAGTGGCATGGCAACGTTATGAGTATGTGACACACCAGCTCCAGAGTGGTGGACAGTCCAGGAAGTTGCAGCTCGTGGACAAACATACACCACGTTGTCACTTCACAGCCACATTTAGGGAGCAGATCTACCCCTACATACGGCACAGTCATTGTGCCAAGTGGCAGGATCGTCAGTTCCGAGCATGCCTAGCAGAGTTTCCTATTGGTGTGGTCGTCTCTGTGATTGATTTTGCAGAGAACTACACTTTCACACCTTTTCAGGAGATACAATCTGAGTATTACTTCTCAGAGCAGGTAATGGTTATATTTTGTAATATTTGTCTTATGTTTGAGCTACATTACTTATTTGATTTTTTGTGTCCTAAACGTATGTATTGCTTACCTCACCAGGTTGCTATTATGGTCCACATTAGCTATCGACATGCAGAGGCTCATGTAGATGGGATAGCGAGTACCCCTGAGACCCGTGTCATTATTTGAGAGTATCATTTCTATATCAGTGATGATCGTTCACATGATGCACATTTTGTGCAACACTGTTTTCGTCTCCATGATGATTTTTTAGGAGATTGTGGGATCAGACATGTCCAGCGACGATGGGTTTGGTCGGATGGTTGTGGCGCACAGTTCAAGTCATCACGTCAATTCTATTGGCTCTACAGGTAGTACTTATGGCTTTCTTACATTTACAATTAAACTAAATTCACTAGAACATCTTAAAGAAAACAATAACTAAGACTATCTTTTATGGATTTATAGGTGGCATGTGCAGTCTAGTATCCCAGTGATTTGGTCATTCTTTGAGACTGGTCACGGGAAGGGAGAGCATGATGGTGCGGGCGCGTGTGTGAAACGTGCCTTGAGGCGTCATCAGCTACGACAGGATGCTCAGCGGTTCAGAGATGCGGGCCACGTAGTCGAGTGGTGCTCCCAACATTTGTGTGGGAGTGCAGCATCATCGTACCCCAAACGTGATGCTCGGATTGTCAGGAGATTTTTTTGGCATGTGGATGGTGGCATGATTGACCGTAGAGCCTCCCATGATTGTGACACAGTACCTGGCACCTTGGGCTTACATTCCATCAGGAGCACGTGCATGGCGACCCCCACGATTTACACACGACGGTTCGCATGCTTCTGTGGAGCATGTATGGATGGCGATTGGTCACATTGTGCCTCGAGAGGATGGGCAGATGCATGGATACAGACATTCCTCTCCCCCGAGCATCCTTCACATCCCCAGTGGTGTCTGATGAGCACACAGGTCCTGCGTTCATGGTCAGTTATGATGACCTGACAGATTTGCTACAGGAGGGTGATGTATTTGCTGTTATTGCCAGTGAGGAAAATAGCGAGGGAGTAGACTACTATCTGATGAGTTGCACTAGGCCAAAGTGCATGCTTGACCAGGATACAGTGGATGTTCATGGGTTTTCTTATGATGCCCATAGCATGATTGTGGCAGGCCGGTTCTACCAGCAAATTCGACTTCATCGAGGGAGTCTTGAGTTCCAGCAGTGGAAGTGGGAGTTAGAGGCATTTCAGTTCTCTCATCTAGTGGTTGCTACCAGGCTCACTCTTGTTCGAGTACAGAGCCGAAAACACAGTTCTCACCCTCGTTTTCGGCTTCGAGTGGATGACCATGAGAGAATTCTAGAGCAGTTGAGAGCTAGAGAGGGTGCTGCTGACTAGATCTCTATCTTGATAGTGACTAAACTCAGACTAGCTGGGTTAGCTCACTTACATTGTACTTAGATTTTTGGGCAGTGACTAACCTCAGACTAGCTGGGGTAGCTCATTTTCATTTTGATGTACTTATTTGATGTTTATATCATTATGAGTTTTCTCATTATTGAGGATCATTACATTTTAGTTGATGTTCTTGATTTTATTATATTTTTTAACACTTTGGCTATCATATTGTTTGTTGAAAAACTCCATGCCATCGTACCCAAACATGCTCCGATGGGGACCAAACTTTGCAAGCATGTGGGGGTGGGCCCCCCCACATGATTGCAAAGTTTGGTCCCCATCAGAGCATGTTTGGATTGGTAATTAGCGCCCAATGCGGGTTTTTGAAGTCTCTTGGTGCTTAAGAGGCCATGGAAAATCCGGGCCTTCCCCATACCATCGTACCCAAACATGCTCCGATGGGGGACCAAACTTTGCAAGCATGTGGGGGTGGGTACCCCCACATGCTTGCAAAGTTTGGTCCCCATCGGAGCATGTTTGGGTACGATGGTATGGGGAAGGCCCGGATTTTCCATGGCCTCTTAAGCACCAAGAGACTTCAAAAACCCACACTGGGCGCTAATTACCAATCCAAACATGCTCTGATTGTGACCAAACTTTGCAAGCATGTGGGGGGGACCCACCCCCACATGCTTGCAAAGTTTGGTCCCCAATCGGAGCATGTTTGGGTACGATGGTATGGGGAAGGCCCGGATTTTCCATGGCCTCTTAAGCACCAAGAGACTTGAAAAACCCGCACTGGGCGCTAATTACCAATCCAAACATGCTCTGATTGTGACCAAGATTTGCAAGCATGTGGGGGGGACCCACCCCCACATGCTTGCAAAGTTTGGTCCCCATCGGTGTTTGGGTGGTACGATGGTATGGGGAAGGCCCGGATTTTCCATGGCCTCTTAAGCACCAAGAGACTTGAAAAACCCGCACTGGGCGCTAATTACCAATCCAAACATGCTTTGATTGTGACCAAACTTTGCAAGCATGTGGGGGGGACCCACTGTTGAAATATACAAGTGAATAGGGTGTGTGTGGGAACAAGCTCTTGGATAGAGGCTGTAAAAGAGGAGATGTAATTGTGAAAGAACCTGTGAAAAGGTTAGAAGAATCTACTAGGAGATAATAATGGGTAGCATGAGGGAATTTAGGAGTGTGGAGTTATTCTGGGAGATAATCAGGGAAAAGAGAAGAGGTGGAGATATTCAGGGAGTGAATCATGGAGAAATCAATGGGATTTGATGCTTGATGTAAACTCTATAAATTGAGGCATAGCCCTAATGAGAATTTGCTGGTTTTTGAGTATCCATGCCTACATTAATCTATGTGCTAATTATTCACTAATTACGTCTTAATTACTTACTAATCACTTTGTTAATTATGTTGATTCTAGTGTTTGATCCACCATAGCTCATCATTTTTGCTCAAATTTCAACATGGTATCAGAGCCATGCCTAGAATCAACCAGATTTATGAGCCCATTAGTGAATTAATCAAGATTAGTAAGTAATTAGCAAAAAAATCAGTTTTTAGTGAGTTTTTCATCTTCCCCTTCACCCCCAGCCAGTGGAGGACTCTATTCTCCATGCACAGTCAACATTAGGCCTTGCCCTCTTAACACAAGCTAGCCAACACATCTAGCTACAAGCACATCAAACGGCGCAGCAAAACGCGAAAGCGTTGAGGAGAAATCGGCATTTCTTTCAGCGCTGTTTTTTCTGAGTAAATTGCAGATCTACACTTCATCAGTTCAAATTGATTCAATTCCTCCTAGCCCAAGGGGTAATCAAGCAGCTCTACTGGAGCAAGAGAGCAGAGGCAAAGAGAAGAAAGAGCTCGACTCAACAGCAGGAGAGGAAAAAGCATTCTTCACCAGAGGAGGATTCTCTCGAGGACGAGGACGAGGAAGAGGCAGAGTAGGAGGGAGGACCTTCACTTGCCACAAATGTGGAAAGCCAGGACACATGGCGAGAGACTGCTACAGCAAACCCAGTGAAGAAGGAACGACATCGGCAAACTTCATGGAGGCTCCAAGAGAAGTGGAGTCGGATCATCTTTTCTGAGAGAGAGAGAGAGAGAGAGCCCACAACCCAATGTAACCTGCCCCAACAAAGTAAAACCACCTCTGAGCCACCGATGATGTAGGCCAAGTGGTAGATGTATGTGTGAGCACTTTAGTCAAGGTCGCGGGCACTTATAGTAGCCTTGGACACATAGAGAGAGAGAGTGTCAAGGACTATGGAGTTTAGGGACTTGAGGCACTTATAGTAGCCTTGGACACATAGAGAGAGTGTCAAGGACTATGGAGTTTAGGGACTTGAGGCACTGGTCGCGGGCTATCAAGTAAGAGGGAAACTTGATACAGGGTCCAGGTGTGTTAGGATTATTCACTTGAGGGGAGGTGTTGAAATATACAAGTGAATAGGGTGTGTGTGGGAACAAGCTCTTGGATAGAGGCTGTAAAAGAGGAGATGTAATTGTGAAAGAACCTGTGAAAAGGTTAGAAGAATCTACTGGGAGAGAATAATGGGTAGCATGAGGGAATTTAGGAGTGTGGAGTTATTCTGGGAGATAATCAGGGAAAAGAGAAGAGGTGGAGAGAATCAGGCAAGAGGTGGATATATTCAGGGAGTGAATCATGGAGAAATCAATGGGATTTGATGCTTGATGTAAACTCTATAAATTGAGGCATAGCCCTAATGAGAATTTGCTGGTTTTTGAGTATCCATGCCTACATTAATCTATGTGCTAATTATTCACTTGCTAATCACTTTGTTAATTATGTTGATTCTAGTGTTTGATCCACCATAGCTCATCATTTTTGCTCAAATTTCAACACCCACCCCCACATGCTTGCAAAGTTTGGTCCCCATCGGAGCATGTTTGGGTACGATGGTATGGGGAAGGCCCGGATTTTCCATGGCCTCTTAAGCACCAAGAGACTTGAAAAACCCGCACTGGGCGCTAATTACCAATCCAAACATGCTCTGATTGTGACCAAACTTTGCAAGCATGTGGGGGGGACCCACCCCCACATGCTTGCAAAGTTTGGTCCCCATCGGAGCATGTTTGGGTACGATGGTATGGGGAAGGCCCGGATTTTCCATGGCCTCTTAAGCACCAAGAGACTTGAAAAACCCACACTGGGCGCTAATTACCAATCCAAACATGCTCTGATTGTGACCAAACTTTGCAAGCATGTGGGGGGGACCTACCCCCACATGCTTGCAAAGTTTGGTCCCCATCGGAGCATGTTTGGGTACGATGGTATGGGGAAGGCCCGGATTTTCCATGGCCTCTTAAGCACCAAGAGACTTGAAAAATTTGGACTGGGCAATCCAAACACGCTCTGATTGTGAGCAAACTTTGCAAGCATGTACCCACCCCCACATGCTTGCAAAGTTTGGTCCCCATCACAGCATGTTTGGGTACGATGGTATGGGAAAGGCCCGGATTTTCCATGGCCTCTTAAGCACCAAGAGACTTGAAAAACCCGCATTGGGCGCTAATTACCAATCGAAACATGCTCTGATTGTGACCAAACTTTGCAAGCATGTGGGGGGGACCCACCCCCACATTCTTGCAAAGTTTGGTCCCCATCGGAGCATGTTTGGGTACGATGGTATGGGGAAGGCCCGGATTTTCCATGGCCTCTTAAGCACCAAGAGACTTGAAAAACCCGCACTGGGTGCTAATTACCAATCCAAACATGCTCTGATTGTGACCAAACTTTGCAAGCATGTGGTGGGGGGGACCCACCCCCACATTCTTGCAAAGTTTGGTCCCCATCGGAGCATGTTTGGGTACGATGGTATGGGGAAGGCCCGGATTTTCCATGGCCTCTTAAGCACCAAGAGACTTGAAAAATCCGCATTGGGCGCTAATTACCAATCCAAACATGCTCTGATTGTGACCAAACTTTGCAAGCATGTGGGGGGGACCCACCCCCACATGCTTGCAAAGTTTGGTCCCCATCGGAGCATGTTTGGGTACGATGGTATGGGGAAGGCCCGGATTTTCCATGGCCTATTAAGCACCAAGAGACTTGAAAAATCTGGACTGGGCGCTAATTACCAATCCAAACATGCTCTGATTGTGACCAAACTTTGCAAGCATGTGAGGGGGACCCACCCCCACATGCTTGCAAAGTTTGGTCTCCATCGGAGCATGTTTGGGTACGATGGTATGGGGAAGGCCCGGATTTTCCATGGCCTCTTAAGCACCAAGAGACTTCAAAAACCCACATTGGGCGCTAATTACCAATCGAAACATGCTCTGATTGTGACCAAACTCTGCAAGCATGTGGGGGGGACACATGCTTGCAAAGTTTGGTCCCCATCGGAGCATGTTTGGGTACGATGGTATGCGGAAGGTCCGGATTTTCCATGGCCTCTTAAGCACCAAGAGACTTCAAAAATCCGCATTGGGCGCTAATTACCAATCCAAACATGCTCTGATTGTGACCAAACTTTGCAAGCATGTGGGGGAGACCCACCCCCACATGCTTGCAAAGTTTGGTCCCCATCGGAGCATGTTTGGGTACGATGGTATGGGGAAGGCCCGGATTTTCAATGGCCTCTTAAGCACCAAGAGACTTGAAAAATCCGGACTGGGCGCTAATTACCAATCCAAACATGCTCTGATTGTGACCAAACTTTGCAAGCATGTGGGGGGGACCAAGCCCCACATGCTTGCAAAGTTTGGTCCCCATCGGAGCATGTTTGGGTACGATGGTATGGGGAAGGCCCGGATTTTCCATGGCCTCTTAAGCACCAAGAGACTTCAAAAACCCGCATTGGGCGCTAATTACCAATTGAAACATGCTCTGATTGTGACCAAACTTTGCAAGCATGTGGGGAGGACCCACCCCCACATGCTTGCAAAGTTTGGTTCCCATCGGAGCATGTTTGGGTACGATGGTATAGGGAAGGCCCGGATTTTCCATGGCCTCTTAAGCACCAAGAGACTTGAAAAATCCGGACTGGGCGCTAATTACCTATCCAAACATGCTCTGATTGTGACCAAACTTTGCAAGCATGTGGGGGGGACCCACCCCCACATGCTTGCAAAGTTTGGTCCCCATCGGAGCATGTTTGGGTATGATGGTATGGGGAAGGCCCGGATTTTCCATGGCCTCTTAAGCACCAAGAGACTTCAAAAACCCGCACTGGGCGCTAATTACCAATCCAAACATGCTCTGATTGTGACCAAACTTTGCAAGAATGTGGGGGGGACCCACCCCCACATGCTTGCAAAGTTTGGTCCCCATCGGAGCATGTTTGGGTACGATGGTATGGGGAAGGCCCGGATTTTCCATGGCCTCTTAAGCACCAAGAGACTTCAAAAACCCGCATTGGGCGCTAATTACCAATCGAAACATGCTCTGATTGTGACCAAACTTTGCAAGCATGTGGGGGGGACCCTCCCCCACATGCTTGCAAAGTTTGGTCCCCATCGGCGGAGCATGTTTGGGTACGATGGTTTGGGGAAGGCCCGGATTTTCCATGGCCTATTAAGCACCAAGAGACTTGAAAAACCCGCACTGGGCGCTAATTACCAATCCAAACATGCTCTGATTGTGACCAAACTTTGCAAGCATGTGGGGGGGACCCACCCCCACATGCTTGCAAAGTTTGGTCCCCATCGGAGCATGTTTGGGTACGATGGTATGGGGAAGGCCCGGATTTTCCATGGCCTCTTAAACCACCAAGAGACTTCAAAAACCCGCATTGGGCGCTAATTACCAATCCAAACATGCTCCGATGGGGACCAAACTTTGCAAGCATGTGGGGGGGACCCACCCCCACATGCTTGCAAAGTTTGGTCCCCATCGGAGCATGTTTGGGTACGATGGTATGGGGAAGGCCCGGATTTTCCATGGCCTCTTAAGCACCAAGAGACTTCAAAAACCCGCACTGGGTGCTAATTACCAATCCAAACATGCTCTGATTGTGACAAACTTTGCAAGCATGTGGGGGTGGGTGCCCCCCCCCATGCTTGCAAAGTTTGGTCCCCATCAGAGCATGTTTGGGTACGATGGCATGGAGATTTTCAACAAACAATATGATAGCCAAAGTGTTAAAAAATATAATAAAATCAAGAACATCAACTAAAATGTAATGATACTCAATAATGAAAAAACTCATAATGATATAAACATCAAATAAGTACATCAGAATGAAAATTAGCTACCCCAGCTAGTCTGAGGTTAGTCACTGCCCAAAAATCTAAGTACAATGTAAGTGAGCTAACCCAGCTAGTCTGAGTTTAGTCACTATCAACGGCAACCCAATCAAAATCGTCATCTCTAACTGCCGGTCGACGTGCGCGTCGAGGCTGCTGTGCACGTCGAGGAGGCTGTGCCGGCTGTGCGGGGTCGTCGAATGTCTGCGGGGAGGTCTGCCTCAAAGGCAGGATCGTGAGCTGGTGCCGGTGTACTCGGGAGCTCACGAGTCCCAAAAGCTGCTATGGCCCTCTCTCTCTCTCTACGTCGTGCTAATGCAAGACGCCTCTGTCTGTAAACCCAAAATCTATAATCTGCAATGGTACGTGTCTGCCCCTCTGCTCGTGTAAGCTCCTCTTCTATAAGGACACGCTGCTCATGAGAAGCAGCACTGCTGCTAGCACCATCACGCGAGGTGCCACTAGGGCCAGCACCACCCACGCGCTCATATGCTGTGACCTGGCTCTCATGTAGGACTCTCTGGTAAGCATCAAACTCATGTGAGCTCCACTCTATCTCTCAGGAGGCACCTCAGGCTCCTGGGCTCTATCGTCGAAGGCGTCGAGTCCCAAGTCAGTAGCTGATGTAAAGTCCATAGGCCTGCCAGTCCTGGCATCTACTTGAACGAGGCCTGGGTGAAGATCATCGATGCCCAAAACCCTGTACGTCGCTAGGTCGATGCGTGCACGGCAGGAGGGGCATGCTGAGAACCGGCGGACTAGCTCCTGGGTGATGCAAGACAAGTGGAAAATATGTCCACATCCCAGGGCATATCTACCTGTACTATCAATGTCCTCGATACATAAAGCGCAGCACGCATCACGTAGGAAGGGTGGTGCATCCTGCGGGAGAGGTCGTCGAAAAACCTCTGTGAGACAAGCCATGGATATAAAGGTAGGTAAGGCACTGTCACGTTCGAGGATCTACGAAACTCTCGAACATGCAGCATCAGCTGCTCTGCCCTGTGCTGGGCAATCTGCTCCATAATCTGATGATGTTGTGTCTCAGCTCTGGAGCTCTCTACCTCGGTCCAAGCCTACGCAAAAAAGTAAAGCATTAAAATAATTGATTAGTCTCTCATTAGGTATTACTTAAAGAAATTTATAACTTAGGACCGTAATTATAACTCTTTTACGTGCAAGAGAAACCTACCTGCTGGATGTCGGACTCTCTCAGATGCTGTGCCTCTGCAGTAGCTGCCTCTGCCATCTGTAATGCAGCTCTGAGGCGGTTAATCTCCGCTCTCGCCTCTACCAACTCCTGAGTGAGCCTCTCAGTGGTAGGTGTGGGAACCTACGTGACACAATCAACCATGCTGCTCATGTAAAAATATAGAAAAGTATATATAAACATGTAGATAAATGACCAAAAAAACTTAAGACGTAATATATATGTAAATACCTCGACATCTGTCGGTATAGATCGTGAGAACAGGCGTACCACGTGCTGGATGCTCTCCGTGGTACTCCGTACGTCAGTGCCGACCTGAGTGCCAAGAGCCTCTACTGTCAACAATGGCACAAATGAAGGATCTGTGGTAGGTGCTACACGAAGGGCTGGTGGAGGCCGCCTACCCTGGTCCTGGAGACGGCCTCGGCCAGCACCACCACCCGGACGATGGCTAGTGTAATCCACCTCCTCCCCTAAGACAAACTCCGCATATAACTGCTTTGCGAAGTATATGGGAATCTGGCGGTTGTTCGGCATCCTCCCATATGCGGCAACATATCGACTATAGATATGTGCCGCCATCCGAGGATGCGAACACCGCGAAATAGTAAGGGGCTTGCCCGCCCCAGGCCTCATCCCACGACTATCGAGGAAAAGATCTAGGTAGGCTCCATCCCTAATAGGAGCAAGATCACAGACCTGACGATATGTCAGGCCATGTGACACAGGAGCAGCGCGATGGTGGGCTATCCACTTATCTACATAAACAATATCGTGAAGGCTACGAAGGGATGCAAGCATCGCCTCCAAGTCTGCCACGATATGTAATGTAGACGGTGTGTCTCTAGCACTCCTATGGATAGTCGCTAACTCGCGGTCTATCTCCGCGATGAGGTCCGCAATAGATGAGCGGCCCTCCTCGTGTGACTCCATGCTAAAACCTAAGCCAAACACAAAGGTCCAATGTGAAGGGTCTAATGTGAAGGGTCTAATGCTTTTAGTGCTAAGTAGCACTAATGAAGCTATAAAACAATGCTAATGGGCTCACTAATGCTAATCCAAATCAAGAGAGCAAGGAGAGTGAAAACGACTTGTGACAATGAGGCAAAAAAAAAAGTTTTTCGGTTTTATAACCTCGATCGAGGTTCGGTAACATCATGCAATTTAGGGTTTGCAAGATTAACGCTCTGGATATTAGGGTTAGTGCAACATACGGCCAAGATACACACCTAATTTTAGGGTTGGGGAATGATCGACGGCTGAGATTTGATATTACTATCTCGTTCGAGGTACATGGACGGCCACGATTTAAAGTCATTACCACGACAAGGTATGTCGACGGACAAGATTCATTATATACCTCGATCGAGATATTTAAACGGCCGAGATCGCATCTTCCAACGTACGTGAATGGACGGTATAGATTGCGTTTACGTATCTCGATCGAGATAATTGGATGGTGGATATTGCATCTATGTATCTCGATCGAGATATTTGGACGGTGCAGATTGTATCTCTGTATCTCGATCGAGATATTTGGACAGTTGAGATTTGATCTCAGTATCTCGATCGAGATATGGGGACGGTGGAGATTGTATCCCATTACCTCGAACAATGAATGGTCGCGATTTGATGTTAATTTCTCGTTCGAGATACGTGGACGATGGAGATGTGCTGGTCAAATATGCCTAGGGGGATACAGCGTGGCCCTGATATGTGGATCCGAGTGGCATAGATATCTCGATCGAGGTAATGTGGTGGCGGTGACATGTATTGGTGACATGGATGACGCCTGGAAACCCGGACCTGCTAGCGTGGCATTAGTTGGCATCTCGATCGAGATATGTCGATTTAGGCTCGGGAGATACGTGTCGTCTTTTAATTCACGGCACTATCACGATCGAGGTACTCCGCCCGAGATGCATGGATGTCCCAATTTTAGAGAGAGTGAACGAAAGTGAGTACCCTCATCTTGCAACCACCCTTTATTGTAAAAGTGTTACTTTTAGCACAATTGAATTTCATGTATAGAGGTATGCATAAAAGATATGGGAAGTGATAAGATGCATATGAGATGAGTTAGGATGTGATAAGATGAGTTAAGAAGTGATAAGATGTGTATGGGATGAGGTAAGAAGTGTATGTAATGGGATAAGATGTATATGGGTTGATGTATATGGGTTGTGATAGGGTGAGAGTATGGATGTAAATGTGGATGGGTATGTATGGATGTATGAATGTGGATGTGGATGCATGGATGTGAATGTGGATGTGTATGTATGGATGTATACGCATGTAGATGTGGATTGTGGATGCATGAATGTGGATGTATGGATATGAATGTGGATGGATATGTATGGATGTATGAATGTGGATGTGTATGTATGGATGTATGCATGTAGATGTGGATGTATGGATGTGAATGTGGATACATGAATGTGGATGTATGGATGTGAATGTGGATGTGGATGTGGATGTATGGATGTGAATGTGGATGTGTATGTATGGATGTATGCATATAGATGTGGATGCATGAATGTGGATGTATGGATGTGAATGTGGATGTATGGATGTGAATGTGGATGGATATGTATGGATGTATGAATGTGGATGGATATGTATGGATGTATGAATGTGGATGTGGATGCATGGATGTGAATGTGGATGTGTATGTATGGATGTATGCATGTAGATGTGGATGCATGAATGTGGATGTATGGATGTGAATGAGGATGCATGAATGTGTATGTATGGATGTATGCATGTAGATGTGGATGCATGAATGTGTATGTATGGATGTATGCATGTAGATGTGGATGTATGAATGTGGATGTATGGATGTGAATGAGGATGCATGAATGTGGATGCATGGATGTGAATGTGGATGGGTATGTATGGATGTATGAATGTGAATGTGGATGCATGAATGTGGATGTGGATGTATGAATGAGGATGTCAAAATAGATGTATGCATGGATGTGTATGTAGAATAATGAATGTGAAAAAAGATGTATGCATGGATGTGAAAATAGATGTATGCATGGATGTGTATATAGAATAATGAATGTGAATGTTTATGGAAATAATGTGTCGTCGATATGAGTGAATGGATGAGAATGAGTACATATGAAGGGAATGTGGAATAAGTAATGTTGGATTGAGGAGGGACAATGTGGAAAGACGGGAGTTTGATATAGAAACTGTATTTTGTGACTGTTTGTAAATGACTGTTTTATGTCAAGAATGCTAGGGAAGCATTTTGACCGTCTTATGGATTAAGGTCATGGAGACCTAACTCATAAAGTTGCAACTGCTCAATGGATGACGTCTCGCGTAGCAAGGTCGGCCGAGGTCTTGACCAGCCTCGGTTTGATTTAAATGGTGAGCTTCCAGTACAGTGGATTAGGGACAAAGGAAGTGGCCTATGAGTGAAGCGCTAGGTCACCTGCGAAGGATCCTAGAGGGTGCTGACCATACGGTGCTCGGGCTCTGGGTCGCCGAAGATACCCACACGTGCGTCGTGGAAGATATTGGAATAAAGCATGGATCTGGTTAATTGACCTTGCTAGTCCTCAACGGATGAGAATAAAGAATAAAGATATTGGAATAAAGAATAAGAATTGTTTTCTGAAACCGGGCATGGATCTGGTTAATTGACCTTGCTGGTCCTCAACGGATGAGTCCATGGATCTTTTATATGGATCTGTGGGTTGATCTTGCTGATCTTCCACAGAGATTCCATTCTATTATATGAATATATTGCCGGTTACTATGAGCTAGGAACTATGGAAAGGGCCCCTGAGTGAACAGGTGGTGAGCGTTCTGGTTGCCAATGATGCCATAAGCTTACCGATGAAGAATGAATGACTGGAAATAAGGATTCAACTAGAGACTTTGAGGATTGTCATCAGTGACATAATGGTTTCATTAAAGGATTGTTTTAAAGTTAGCTTATGCTAAGAAAAAGGCAATTTCATATTGGGTGTGTAAGTGGTGTGACTAGTTTTATGTTTGCATGAACTTCCGGCTAGGGGGCCTTGGAACTCTTTTCCTTGCTACCCGGGACAAAACCTAACCAAATTCTTAATTGGATCCCATCACTACAGTGGTTGGGCAGTTGGCTAACCCATGGGACTAGATGGGGTTAGGCTGGACTGATGGATCCGTAAATCGAGACTCAATTTTTTGCTATTACGATAGATAAAGTAAATCCCGGATAGTAATTTTTCTATGGATAGGAATCAACGGCTGTGCCTCTTGATGGGGAGAAAAGCGTTGATCCCAATGATCCAAGTGCAAGTTTCTTACTTGGTCCGACCGAGTATCTTTATAGGTGCAGTTGGATCAGTGTGATCAGTAATGATCTTGACTACGTTAGAGTAAAAAGTTATCCTGGTGGAATCGCCCATGCTTTCCACGTAAGGGAAGTTTTTCCGGGTTCGGTTTTGGAAAAACCGACGGATTAGTCTCTTGTCCGGATATCCGTGCTGGTGGACGAGGCCCCGAGTGTGGGACCCTGCCCCACGCATGAAGTGCTACTTCCGCTGCTAGTATCCCGAATCCATTGCGTGGTGGGGACACGGATCTTCACAATTACTGTAAGATCCCTGTCCCCACCGCGCAATGGATTCGGGGTACTAGCAACGGAAGTAGCACTTCTTGCGTGGGGCAGGGTCCCACACTCGGGGCCTCGTCCACGAATATCCGGACAAGAGACTAATCCGTCGGTTTTTCCAAAACCAAACCTGGAAAAGCTTCCCTTACCCGGAAAGCACGGGCAATTCCACCAGGATAACTTTTTACTCTAACGTAGTCAAGATCATTACTGATCACGCTAATCCAACTGCACCTATAAAGATACTCGGTCGGACCAAGGAAGAAACTTGCACTTGGATCATTGGGATCAACGCTTTTCTCCCCATCAAGAGGCACAGCCGTTGATTCCTATCCATAGAACAATTACTATCTGGGATTTACTTTATCTATCATAATAACAGAATTGAGGCTCGATTTACGGATCTATCAGTTCAGCCTAACCCCATCCAGTCCCATGGGTTAGCCAACCTCCCAACCACTGTAGTGATGCGATCCAACTAGGAATTTGGTTCGGTTTTATCCCGGGTACCAAGGAAAAGAGTTCCAAGGCCCCCTAGCCGAAAGTTCATGCAAACATAAAACTAGTCACACCACTTACACACCCAATATAAAATTACATTTTTCTCAGCATCAGATAACTTTAAAACAATCCTTTAATGAAACCATAATCCTCAAAGTCTCTGGTTGAATCCTTATTTCTAGTTATTCATTCATCGGTGTACTTATGGCATCATTGGCAACCAGAACACTCACCACCTGTTCACTCAGGGGCCTTTTCCATAGTTCCTAGCTCATAGTAACCGGCAATATATTCATATAATAGAATGGAATCTCCATGGAAGATCAGCAGGATCAACCCACAGATCCATATAAAAGAGCCATGGACTCATCTGTTGAGGACCAGCAAGGTCAATCAACCAGATCCATGCCTGATTTCAGAAAACAACTCTTATTCCTTGCTCCAATATCTTCCACGACGCACGTGTAGGTATCTTCGGCGACCCAGAGCCCGAGCACCGTATGGTCAGCACCCTCTAGGATCCTTCGCAGGTGACCTAGCGCTTCACTCATAGGCCGCTTCCTTGGTCCCTCATCCACCGTACCGGAAGCTCACCATTTAAATCGGATCGAGGCTGGTCAAGACCTCGGTTGACCTTGCTACGCGAGACGTCCTCCATTGACTCTCCGTCACAGTTGTAACTTTATCAGTTAGGTCTCCATGACCTTAATCCACAAGACGGTCAAAATGCTTTCCCAGCATTCTCGACATAAAACAGTCATTTACAAACAGTCACAAAATACAGTTTCTATATCGAACTCTCGTCTTTCCACATTATCCCTCCTCAATCCACATTACTTAATCCACATTCCATTCAATGTGTATTCATTTTCATCCATTTACTCATATCGACGACACATTATTTTCCATACACATTCACGTTCATTATTCTACATACACATCCATGCATACATCCATTTTCACATCCTCATTCATACATCCACATCCACATACATAACCATACATCCACATCTCCATGCACACATCCACATCCATAATCACCTTCACATCCATACATCTACATCTACATGCATACATCCACATCTCCATGCATACATCAACATCTCCATGCATATATCCACATCCATAATCACATTCACATCCATACATCTACATCTACATGTATACATCCACATCTCCATGCATACATCAACATCCATACATCTACATCTACATGTATACATCCACATCTCCATGCATACATCAACATCTCCATGCATACATCCACATCCATACATCTACATCTACATGTATACATCCATTTTCACATTCATACATCCACACTCCCATTTCCACATCCACATACATACATCCATTTTCACATTCCCATTCATATAGCCCCATACGCCCTCACATCTATTCTTTTACATCACATCCATTCTCGCCCTATCACAACCCATATACATCTTATCTCATCACATACACTTCTTATCTCATCCCATACACATCTTAACTCATCTTATCACATCCTAACTCATCTCATATGCATCTTATCACATCTCATACACCTCTTATCACATCCTAACTCATCTCATATACATCTTACACTTCTTACCTCATCCCATACACATCTTATCACATCTTAACTCTTCTTATCACATCCTAACTCATCCCATAAGTATCTTATCACATCTCATCACATCTCATACACCTCTTATCACATCCTAACTCATACCATAAGTATCTTATCACATCTCATCACATCTCATACACCTCTTATCACATCCTAACTCATCTTATCACATCCTAACTCATCTCATATGTATCTTATCACATCTTATCACATCTCATACATCTCTTATCACATCCTATCCCTTCCCATTCTATTTATAAAATACAAGGAAATTCTTATATTTGATATAAGATTTCTTTACGCATCTAATTATGCATAAATTTCATTTAAGGAGACTAACACTTTCGAAATAAAAATCAATCTTTTATGCATCTTCCTATGCATAAATTCATTTTAAATGGGAATGACACTTTGAATTAAAATTCAATCTTTTATGCATCTTCTTATGCATAAATTCAATTTAGATGAGAATGACACTTTTGAATTAAAATCAATCTTTTATGCATCTTCTTATGCATAAATTCAATTTAGATGAGAATGACACTTTTGAATTAAAATCAATCTTTTATGCATCTTCTTATGCATAAATTCAATTTGATAGAATTACACTTTTAGAATAAAAGAATTTCTCTTATACATCTAATTTATGCATAAAATCCATTTATGATGAAAATCACACTTTTAGTATAAAAATATCTTTTATGCATACCTCTATGCATGAAATCCACTTATGATAAAAGTAACATTTTTACAATATAATAATCATCTTTTATGCATACCTCTATGCAACAATTTTAATTGTGATAAAAGTAACACTTTTACAATAAAATAATCATTTTTTTCTGTAACATTTTTATTATAAAATAATATTTTTTTTCACCTCTGCACGAAATTCAATATGATAAAGTAAAATTTTTATAATAAAATAATCATTTTTTTCTTTACAATTTTACAATAAAATAATCATTTTTTTTTCATACCTCTATGTATGAAATTCAATATGCTAAAAGTAGCACTTTTATAATAAAATATTCATCTTTTATGCATATCTCTATGCATGAAATTATAATAAAATATTCATCTTTTATGCATACCTCTATGCATGAAATTCAATTATGCTAAAATTCACACTTTTATAAAAAAATAGACATCTTTTATGCATATCTCTATGCATGAAATTTAATTATGCTAAAAGTAACACTTTTATAATAAAATATTCATCTTTTATGCATACCTCTATGCATGAATTTTAATTATGCTAAAAGTAACACTTTTATGATAAAATATTCATCTTTTATGCATACCTCTATGTATGAATTTCAATTATGCTAAAAGTAACACTTTTATGATAAAATATTCATCATTTACGCATACCTCTATGCATGAAATTCAATTATGCTAAAAGTAACACTTTTATAATAAAATAATCATCTTTTATGCATACCTCTATGCATGTATTTCAATTATGCTAAAAGTAACACTTTTATAATAAAATAACAATCTTTTATGCATACCTCTATGCATGAATTTCAATTATGCTAAAAGTAACACTTTTATAATAAAATATTCATCATTTATGCATACCTCTATGCATGAAATTCAATTAATATGCTTAAAGTAACACTTTTATAATAAAATAATCATATTTTATGCATACCTCTATGCATGAACTCAATTATGCTAAAAGTAACACTTTTATAATAAAATAATCATCTTTTATGCATAGCTCTATGCATGAAATTCAATTATGCTAAAAGTAACACTTTTATAATAAAATATTCGTCTTTCATGCATACCTCTATGCATGAAATTTAATTATGATAAAAGTAATACTTTTATAATAAAATATTCATCTTTTATGCATACCTCTATGCATGAAATTCAATTCTGCTAAAAGTAACACTTTTATAATAAAATAATCATCTTTTATGTATACCTCTATGCATGTATTTCAATTATGCTAAAAGTAACACTTTTATAATAAAATATTCATCTTTTATGCATACCTCTATGCATGAATTTCAATTATGCTAAAAGTAACACTTTTATAATAAAATATTAATCTTTTATGCATACCTCTATGCATGAATTTCAATTATGCTAAAAGTATCACTTTTATAATAAAATAATCATCTTTTATGCATACCTATATGCATGAAATTCAATTATGCTAAAAGTAATACTTTTATAATAAAATAATCATTATATAAAAAAACTTAACATTAATCAATTAACCATTCACCTAGGATAGAGAATGGTTGGTTTTGTTAGAGAAGAGAGGGGAATGCCTTTTGTAATGAGGCCTCACATTATAGAGAAGACATAAAGCATAAAAACCATTTAAAACCATAAAAATCCATAAAATAATTGAAAGAAAGAAGAATTACCAACTTACTAATGACTTTGAAAGCTTTCCTTTGGCTTGATGGTTTGAGGGTTCAACTCTTGTTTGAACAAGAGTGGCCAACCAATCTTTGGAAGAGGAAAATGTCAAAAACTAATGAACTATTAATAAATTCATAGTTCTTGGCTTGGGTGGAGTAGAGTAACAATGCATTAAACATTGTTGAGTTTTAACAAAGGGGAAGGTCTCTATTTATAGGAAAAAGTGAGCTCCTAACCAAACAAACTGATTCTAGAATTTTCCAACTCAATTTGGTCAATTTTTGACCATTTTTAGGTCAGTTGAGCTAGCTTTTTGCAACAACTAGACTTGAATTAGGAGAGAGGAGAGATGAAATATCTCAATTTTTATGAGTTTAAAACTCATTCAAGCATGTGAAATATGCACCTCCTTTAATGGACTCCCCTTTCTTACATATGTGTCAAAATGGAATCATTATACCCAAAATATCTCATATTTTTAATATTGCTCATAGTTTTTTACTAATAAACCTTGTACATTTTCAACTCTTCATCTTATGTGAGCATTTACTCATTTTTAGATACCCAAAATATCTCATATTTTTAATATTGCTCATAGTTTTTACTAATAAACCTTGTACATAGTCAACTCTTCATCTTATGTGAGCATTTACTCATTTTTGGGTATCATCTTTTACAAAATTGGATTTTTCTCCTCCCCACACATGGATTGATCTTATTGGTCCATAGGAACCTTAATTGACCATAATCCAAAAATTTCTGAAAATCTAGACCCTTAGGCTAAGGTCCTTCATACCCATTTCCAATTAATTCCAATTGCACATTGGAAAGTTCATTTTGAATTTCTGTTTCAAGGGAACTTATTTTAATAAGATGAGTTATTTTTCTATCCAAAAATATTCATAATCTGAATATTCTCTCTCTAGAATATTTTCTCTCTCTATGTCAAAACAGGCAGAGACGAGATCTCTTATATTTCTGAAGAGGAAATTGATTACAGGGGAAAGATGCTGGACATTTTGAGAGGCTGGGGAGGAATCTTACATGTTCTATGGGAGGAAATCAGCGGTCATGCCTCGCTAAAGGAGGAAAAAGAGGGTGATTCTATGGACCAAGTGCAAGTCTCTTCCTTGATGTGGCCATGTGACTTTTGGGCTCGATCAAATCAGTTGGTTAGTTAAGACTTTGACTCGTTAGATCAATTCTCCCGTTAGATGATTTTCCTGGTGGAATCGCCCGTGCCTTCTGGGCCAGGGAAGTTTTTTCGAGTTCAGTTTCGGAGGAACCGCCGGGCTAGTCTCTTGTCCAGATATCCATGGGCAAGGCCCCGAGTGTGGATCCCTACCCCATGCAAGAGGTTGACATTGCTTTCGTCTCACGAGCGCCCTGGTGGGAGGGGGCGGAGGGGGCGGGGGTCTCACACACTAGGAGACTTGAAAAATAGGCACCCAATGGCACTTACCGATATAGGGAACTAGATGAAGCATGAAACTAGATGGAGGATGAAAGATTTTAATTATGACTTAAATGAACGACCTAATAAGGATCATGCAACATTTTACTTCCACCTTCTACGATTGTGCTAGGATACATGCACTATGACTTTGAAACAATTGTGGACACATAATTTTGATATTTGTATAGATCTTTCAAAGAACAAATACTCCTTGGAACTCTAGCACTTGTATTGATAACATTCTATAAAAACATTTGTGTGAGTAAGTCCAGTCTATGCATCCTTTTTCTTAAAAAATGCACACATAAGAGTCCAAGTGTTGTCCACCAATTGATTCTCTGATTAGTAGTAGTAGTCTTTCTTAAGAGTCGCTACTTGGTTTTTTGACCAATAGCATAGTCTTGCCAATTTTCATTTTCATTATTTAAATATTTTTGCATGATAGATAAGTCACCAAACTAGGCATTAGCATAAGAACCTAAAAGTCACTTATGATTTCTTGATCAAAGGCATAGTCTTGCAAAGAGTCATGCATGGCATTCTTGTACATATATGTACATGCATACAAAAAAAAACATAAGACTTTAGAACACAATAATATAACATCCATTCACATATTATTCTAGGTAAGTTATCTAGTTTAAGAAACTTTTACTTTTTCATCTTGCTTAACGTGAACTTAAATTCATTCTTAAAAAAAACATAAGACTATGGAACATAAAAATATTATGTCCACACATGTACTATTCCAGGTAAGTTATCTAGGCCAAGCAACTTTTACTTTCTCATCTTGCTTGATGTGAACTTAAGTTCATTCTTTAAAAAAGGCCTATAAATTATTGCCACTAGCTCATTTGAAATCTTTTTTTGGTGAGCATTTTGTAATAAGAAATTTTTAAAACATCACATGAATGCATGTTCAAATTAGAAGAAACACCCATCAACTCATTGGTACTATCACAACCGTCATGGGAGTCCTATGCATGGTAAAAATCCCGTACACTCAATCACATGCCGCAAGGCACTCTTATACACACAAAAAATCCAAACATACATAAGTGCATCTTGCCATATCATTGGGCTCTAAAAAGATCCATTTATTTACATACACAAGATACTTGTCCATCTTGCCATGTTGTTGGGCTCCAAAGGATACATCTATTGATGATATATCGATCTCAACTAGTGTGAATATGGTTGAGATGCTAGCATGATAGCTCTACACTTATGCCATTAGCATTGTTGGTAAGATTATGGTTGATATGCTACTAAATGTTTACAAGGTATGTGATAGTCACTTTGAATTACTAACAACAAGCAATTCTTAAAAATCAAAGCATGCACATGATTGCATCGTCAGATTAGAAGAATCTCCCATCTACTCATAGGTACAGTATAATCACACAGGTGTCATGGTAGTCCTATACATGGTAAGAATCCCATACACTCAATCACATATAGCAAGGCACTCTTATACACACCAAAAATCCAAACATGCCATAAGTGCATCTTGCCATATCATTGGGCTCTAAAAGGATCCATTTATTTACATAAACAAGATACTTGTCCATCTTGCCATGTTGTTGGGCTCTAAAGGATCCATCTTTTGAATGAGATATTAATCAAAACTAGTGAGAATATGATTGCAATGTTAGCATGATATCTCTACACTTATGCTTGGGGGGTTCACCTAAAAATGTGTAAGTAAAATACGTGAGTTCAAATAAAGGGGTTTTTTAATTCAAAATTTTAAGGTAAATTTACATAATTACATTTACAAAGGGGTTTTTTAAACTGTTTTTCAAAAACACTTATAAGTTTATAAAGAAAAAGAGGTCATTTTACTCATGAAAGAAAAATGACATAAAAAACTTAAACTTATACAAGGAAACTATGCATCTCCAGATAAGCAAGCTACAGGAAAAGTGAGCATCTCCAGATAAGCAAGCTAAAAGAAAACTATGCATCTCCAGATAAGCAAGCTAAAGGAAAAGTGAGCATCTTTTTGTGATGCAGCATTTAGTTCTAGGGCTTCGGATACACCAAATTTTAGGAGATGTATGGTATATTAATTCTGGAGCCTTTAACTACATGATTAGCCAAGGTGAGGGCTCCAGAGAATGTGAAGAACTAAGTAATGATACAACATACCCTATTGTGCATGTTGGTAAAATTAATTTGTCAATACATGATGACAAAATGAAGTATATCTCAAATGTTCTTATTGTGCTAAACATAACAAAGAACCTAGTTTTTGTTTGTTAGATGATCGAGCAGGGTTTACAAGTGAGGTTTAACCCTCACTTATCGTGGATGTTATATGGAAGACTTTAGCCAATGCTACTTGGTTGCAAAGGGAACACTAAAAGTAGAGAAGGGTGAACTAGTGCCTATTTACCAATGATTTTTGATAGGTTTTTGAACTTGTCCATCTCTAGTACAAACACTAGACAAAACCCCTGGTATCCACCATCGATGTTACCAGGCCATTGTAAAAAGTGAGCTCTTTATGAAATATGAAAAGGGACAATCCCATTTGTCTCAATTGAGTTTTTCTTTCTCTCTTACTCTCTACGGTGTTTTATGGTAGTTTGCTTTCTTGTGATTGTTGGTGTATGTGAATAGGAATGGTTTTTCTCTTCCTTCTCTTCTTCACTCCCTTCTCATTAATCTCCACCTTGTGATTGTTGGTGTATGTGAATAGGAATGGTTTTGCTCTTCCTTCTCTCCTTCACTCCCTTCTCATTGATCTCCACCTTGTCTTGTTTGCATACAATTGGCATGAGGTAGAAGTTGAGATCTCCATAGCTCCTTCCCTTTTGCTCCTACATATCTTGCTTGGATATCTCTTTGGGTGACACAAAGAGATCGTAGAGTGAGCCCCTAGCGGCCTCACATCGGGGAGTTAACCCTTTAGGGTTGGCCAAGTGCAAGTCATCAGATTCGACCCTTGCAAGCACTCTCTTCTTCTTCTCTCTTGTGTTTGTGAGGTCGCATGTTAAACCGTTAACACATGAACTACAAAAAACCCAACTAAAAGGCACTCGTTTTAGGTTAAGACTGAAATCTAGATAGTTTAAAAGTGTTACATGCCTAGCCGCACATGGGGGTGCTAGGAAGAAACGAATGAGGCTTGCTCAAACCTATATGAATAGTGTGGGAGGTTTTTGCTTGGATAATCCTCTAGATATAATTTCTATGATCAAATCTTCTATAAAAAATAATGACATGATTGAAATGCTCAAGCTCTTGCAGTGTGTAGGGCTTCAAAGGAAGGTAGTCAAGGAAGTTTTCAATGACTTTTGTGACTTGGTCAAGCCTGCTGCTAAGGTGGTGGAGGCATGTGACAAAGTTTCAATAAGAAGAAAGGGATACAAAGCCATATCAAAGCTACTTATCCAAGGTATGAAGCCTCATCGTCTTCATGTGTTTGGCTTACCCCTACCACATACCGTAGTAGCAATGGCACGACACCAACAAAATTTGGCTATTCCAGGGTTCATAGGTGAATACAAACACATTGATGGTTTATTGACTGTAGAGAAGCCAAAAAAAAGAAATTAATATTCAACTATGACACATATAATAACATATTTACAGATGTTAGAAGGGTCCAATTAGTCATGGTGGTGAAGTTCTATCAGTGCGAGGACTATGAGGGTAATCTTATTTTTGTTATCAATCTTGATGAGGCAAAAATTCTCAAACATCAAAAAATGGAAAGAATCAGTATAGGGCTGATGAACAAAGCTTTAAATTATGCCCAAGGTTAGGAAGACCAGCCATTACATAGTGCACAATCAGAGATGGAACTATGGTACATAGAGGTAGCTGTAGTGCCAGCATATGAGAGTCGTGATACTCTCAAATGGTTGTTTTGGCACACAGAAATTCCAAGCGTCATTGATGTCCAGAATAAAGGAGAGATGCTTGTGGTGGATGGAGTAGGATACTTTACAGTTGAGTGGCACATGAGTGTTGACTTGAAAGCATTGAAGTGCATGTATGGGGTGTGTTGTGGTCCTAGATGTGCAAACCCATACCTCTATTGCATGGCAGGAAGGAATAGTCCGGATTGGTACAACCCTATAATGGATTGTAAAAGACTCCATCTAGAGACAAGATAAAGCAAGTAACTGGTGATAAAGACCCCACCAAGGCTAAAGGGAAATCAAAGACCAGGAGTAAGGGAAAGTCAACAAAAATAGTTGAACTCAAGGGTGAACTATGTATTGTGCTTCAGGATCCCAATTGGGATCCCATACTTCCTATAAATCTAGAGAGAGTTTACATTTGTAGTTTACATGCAGAAATTAGAATACTGGATAAGCTATTAAAGATTCATCTTGACTATGCTTATTCCATTTTTCCATCAGAGCTAGATGCATGCTTAGAGCAATGTGAGATTTTACTCTCTAACATGGGATTTCCTAGTGGACATGTGAAACTTAAAAAGGATGACAAGAAGTCAAGTACCACTGGTGATGTTCTATTAGATGTTTCAATGGAAGGAGCCAAAGCTAGGAGATTCTTATCAAACTATAAAAACAATCAAGTTACATTGGTATGGGAATGTTGGTGTGGGATCCCTTTGCCCCCTCCATGCACCGGATTCCCAGAAGCTGACAGCAGAGCAGAAGCAGCCCCCTCATGCACGGGGCAGAGTTTCTCACTCGGGGCCTCGCCCACGAATGTCCAGGCACAAGACTAGGCTGGTGGTCACTCCGAAAACCGAAACCGGGAAAATTTCCCATGCCCGGAAAGCGAGGATGATTCCACCTTTTTGAATTTTTCTTAACAAGTTTTCTAACGAGATCAAAATCTAAGCTATCCTCCACCTGAATAAACCAGATAGAAGGAAACTATCACTGATATAATTTGATCATCTGAGCAATTCAATGCTTTTTTCCTAATCAAGATTAGGCACAGCCGTCGATCCACTCAATCGAGAAATTTATCAAGGAATTAACTATCTACTCGAATCCTAGTATAATCCTAAGATTTTTCAGTTTGATTATTAAAACTCCATTGATTCCAGTCTAACCCCATCCGGCCCATGGA
The DNA here is from genome assembly GCF_041138505.1 of Cibotium barometz. Lineage (NCBI taxonomy): Eukaryota > Viridiplantae > Streptophyta > Polypodiopsida > Cyatheales > Cibotiaceae > Cibotium > Cibotium barometz. Next base: position 22,232,887 of record NC_141065.1, on the reverse strand, counting down.
TTAGCCACCACCCTGTCAACAGGAATCGATAGATCCAAACAACTACTCACCCACCCATAGTTGAAATGCCTTTCTTAACTTTAGCTTTAGAAAACAGATACGCACACACTCCTCTTTAAAACTTTAATATATAAAAAAATCCATTGACAAACAATTTACTGGTTACACATGTCATACTTCAAAATTTCCATTGAGTATTTGTTTCTCACAAAACAGAATCACTCTGGACTCTCCGTTGAGACCAGCGAGTCAACAACAAGATCCAGTGATAGATTACAATAACATTAGTCTGTCATACAATATCTTCCTCGACATACGCATGGGTGTCCTCGGCACCGCGAGCCTGTGCATCGCCTGGTCAGAAGCCTCTAGGATCCTCCTTAGGTGTCCTGGCACTTCACTCAGGGACCGCTTCGTCGGCCCTTGCCCATCGTACCGGAAGCACACCATTTTAACCATACCGAGGCAGGTCAAGACCTTTGCAAGCTTTACCGTATGAGCTGTCCCTCGAACACTCCCCGCGCCAGCTGTTGTAACCGAACTTCCCTTAGATAAACATATATGCCAAATGCTCCCTCCAACATTCTGGCATAAGACAATCCTTTAAGAAAACAGGTTGTGGTGTCTATGCAAGTTTTCAGTTTTGATTTTTGTTTGAAAACTATGAATAATCTTAAATCCGTATCTCAATACTTCTAGATCCAGGTCTAAATTCCAAACACAATTCCTCAAATTTTGTCAACTTGATCCTCAAATCAAAATCAAAAGTCTTAACTTAGTTTCAGATTCGGTGGGTGTTTTGAGTGCATTTTTCCTAAACTGAGCACATCGTCATTGACGAAGGAATTAGGTCTTGGTCAATAGTCATAATCAGAGTTTGGGTCTGGAAAGGTTCTTCCTAAACTATCTTTCTCGAAAGGTACTATTTCAATTTCTCTTTTTCTAAATTTTGTTCGACAAATAATCATTTATCTCGATCTCCGACTTCGATAATCTAATTGAATTTTCTCATTACCATCTTAGTGAATATGAAACAGTAGAATTTTCTCTCACATATTATCTGCTTATTCCTTTTTCTAATTTTTATAAAAATTAATAGAGGATTAAAGAGAACCTTTATTTAATTATAAAGATTCTATATGCATCTAATTATGCATAAAATCCAATTCTGATGAAAGTCACACTTTTATCATCATAAAAATCATTGATGGATGAAAATCAGTCTTTTAACATGAAAGAATTTCTTTTATGCATATATTTATGCATACAAATCATTTATGATGAAAATCACTCTTTTTTAAAAAATATCTTTTATGCACCCATTTATGCATAAAAAATCATTTATGATGAAAATCACACTTTTAATATAAAAATATATCTTTTATGCATATGTTCATGCATAAAAATCATTTATGATGAAAACCACACTTTTAATATAAAAAAAATATCTTTTATGCATAAAAATCATTTATGATGAAAATCACACTTTTAATATAAAAAAATATCTTTTATGCATATGTTCATGCATAAAAATCATTTATGATGAAAAACACACTTTTAATATTAAAAAAATATCTTTTATGCATATGTTCATGCATAAAAATCATTTATGATGAAAATCGCACTTTTAATATAAAAAATATCTTCTATGCATATGTTTATGCATTTAAAATCTTTATGATGAAAATCATACTTTTAATATAAAAAAATATCTTTTATGCATATGTTCATGCATAAAAATCATTTATGATGAAAAACACACTTTTAATATTAAAAAAATATCTTTTATGCATATGTTCATGCATAAAAATCATTTATGATGAAAATCGCACTTTTAATATAAAAAATATCTTCTATGCATATGTTTATGCATTTAAAATCTTTATGATGAAAATCATACTTTTAATATAAAAAAATATCTTTTATGCATAAAAACCATTTATGATGAAAATCACACTTTTAATATAAAAAATATCTTTTATGCACCCATTTATGCATAAAAATCATTTATGATGAAAATCACACTTTTAATATAAAGAAATATCTTTTATGCACCCATTTATGCATAAAAACCATTTATGATAAAAATCACACTTTTAATATAAAAAATATATCTTTTATGCACCCATTTATGCATAAAAATCATTTATGATGAAAATCACACTTTTAATATAAAAAATCATCTTTTATGCTTATGTTTATGCATAAAATTCATTTATGATAAAAGTAACGCTTTTATAATAAAAATAATAATCTTTTATGCATACTTTTATGCATAAAAATCAAATATGATAAAACTAACACTTTTATAATAAAAAAATAATCTTTTATGCATAAAAATCAAATATGATAAAAGTAACACTTTTATAATAGTAAAAAAATATTTTATGCATAATTTTTGCATAAAAATCAATTATGATAAAAGTAACACTTTTATAATAATAATAAAAATCTTTTATGCATACTTCTATGCATGAAAATCAAATATGATAAAAGTAACACTTTTATATTAAAAAAATAATCTTTTATGCATACTTCTATGCATGAAAATCAAATATGATAAAAGTAACACTTTTATATAATAAAAATATTCTTTTATGCAAACTTTTATGCATAAAAATCAATAATAATGAAAGTAATACTTTTATAATAAGACTAAATTTCTTTTATACATATAATCAAAATGCATCTTCTATGCATGAAAATTAGAATATAAAAATCATAAGGATTACTCTTTTAGAATAATGAAAGATAATACTTATTTCCAAATTTTTAAAAAATTTTGCCATAACCTCCTTTGTATGGCTGACCATTTTTCAATTTTTAAGTCTCTAAAATTAATTAAAAATGCACCAAGAGTATTTAAATCATTCTAAAGTAACATTTTTCTACTTATTTGAGAGAAACATTATGAAAAACTTGATTTTATTCATTAATCATTAGAGAAGAGAGGGAATTGCCTTTTGCAATGAGGCATAACATCATTTGCAATGTAGAGAAGACAAAAATCATAAAAAACCATAAAAAATATAAAAGAGAAGAATCTCCAACTTAAACTGATAATTTAAGAGCTTTCCTTTGGCTTGATGGTTTGAGGGTTCTACTCTTGTTTGAGACAAGAGTGGCCACCAATCTTCTAGAAGAGGGAATGTCAAAAACTAATGAATTATGAGTACAATTCACTGTTTTTGGCACTTGGGAGAGACAGGGTAACAGTGCAAAATACTATTGAGTTTCAACAAAGGGTAGGGCTTCTATTTATAGGAAAAAGTGAGCTTCTAACCAAGCCAACTGATTCTAGAGTTTTTCAGATCAGTTTGGTCAATTTTTGACCATTTTTAGGTCAGTTTTGCTCACTTTTTGGATATAGTTGAAACAGGAGAGAGGAGAGAAAAAAATATCCCATTATTTGGGAGTTTAAAACTCATTCAAGCATGTGAAATAGGTGCCTCCTTCATGAGGGAAATTCCCCCATGCAGAGGTGTCAAAAATGCATCATTACTTCTAAATATCTCCCTTTTTTAACTATTAACCTTGTCCTTAGTCAACTCTTCATCTTATGTGATTATTTACTCATATTTTGGAGGATTTTTCTTTTATTTCTTCATTTATCTCTTCCCTAAATTTGGATGAATCTTATTGGTCCATAGGAACCTTAATTTAAAATTTTGAAAAAAATCTTCACCCTTAGGATAATGCCTCTTGAACAGATTATACTTAATTTCTAATGCACCTTCTGAAAATCTTTTTGAACTTCTATTTCAGGGGAACTTTTATCCAAAAATATTTAAAATCTGAATATTCTCTCTCTAGGCCAAAATTGGTAGAAACAAGATCTTTTATATTTCTGAAGAGGGATTTGATTACAGGGGAAGATGCTGGACATCTTGAGAGGCTGGGGAGGAATCTTACATTCTCTCCCACTTGAAAAGCGCGAGATGTACTCATCTCGCAAACTGGGGGTAATCCCGCAACAACAGATCGTCTTCATTCTCCCAGGTGGAATCTTCAAAAGGATAGAACTTCCATTTTATCAATAATTCTCTGAGAATTCTATTCCTGTGAGAATCTTTTCTCGAACATCAAGAATTTCTTCAGGTTGGAGTTCCATCTGCCCTTGGGTTGAAGAGGTTAGGATTTCATCAGCAAGCACATGATTTGGGCTTGGCACATATTTCTTTAGAAGGCTTACATGAAATACATTATGAACTTTGAGATGAGGAGGCAGAAAAAGCTCGTAGGCTAAGTCACCTACTTTCTTTGTAATCAGATATGGCCCACAATATCTGGGGGATAATTTCTTGTACCTCCCAAGAGATAGAGAACTTCTTTTGGGCCGTACTCGAATGAAGACCATATCTGCTTCTTTGAATTCTCTCTCTGTCCTCTTCTTATCTGCATATTGCTTCTGTCTATCCTGGTGGGCAGCTTTTATATCTTTATGAATTGACTGCATCTGCTGCTCCATGTTGTCAAGCATCTGTCTGGACATCTCAACCCTAATAATGGGTTGGACCAAGTTAATGGAGTTAAGCAATCTTGTCCTTACATAGCTTTAAAAGGGCTCATCCCGATACTTCCGTGGTAAGAAGCATTGTAGGCAAACTTGACTAGGTGCAGATAGCTTAGCCACTTCTTGGGTTCCCTACCACAGCATGACTGAAGTATATCTTCGATTACTTGGTTTACCCTTTCAGTTTGACCATCGGTCTCAAGGTGATAAGCTGTGCTGAGATCCAAGAAAGTTCCCACTACTTCGAAAAATGCAGTCCAGAACCTTGAAGTAAACTTGGGATCTCGATCACTTACTATTCTCCTCGGTAGGCCATGCAATCTGAAGATTTCTTTGAGGAACACTCTGGCCACAGCCACTGTAGTGTAGGTTTCTTTTACTGGGATCACATGGGTAACTTTGGTTAGTCTGTCAACTACCACGAAAATGGAGTTGTAACCTGATTGCACTGAAGGTAATCCAGTAATAAAGTCCATACTGATACATTCCCACTTCATCTAGGGGATGTCCAATGGATGTAACTTCCCTGGCATTTTACTCTTTTAGCTTTGACTTTCTGGCATGTCAAACATTGACGTACATGATTCAGTACATCCTTTTTCAGACCAGGCCAAAAAAGCTTTTCTAGACATGTAGGTTTTTATGAAACCTGGATGTCCTGCTATAAGGCTGTCATGGGCTTCATTCAAAATTTGATCCTTGGTTCCCTTATCATTGGGGATGCATAGCCTACGATTATAATACATAATGCCATCATCGAGATTGTACCCTTGAACTCTGTTCAACTCCTGAGGAGTTTTGCTTTCCTGTATAAGTAGGGTAGCAATAGGGCCAAAAAATCTGTCCTGCATGATTTTCTCTCTTGCTTCAATAATCAAAGGATTTGATATCACCGTAATTGCAAGCAAGGAGGTTTTCTGCTGAGGGCATCTGCTACCACATTTTCTTTGCCTCGGCGGTATTTGATTTCAAAATCAAATTCTTGCAGGGTCTGCATCCACCTTCTTTGGCGCATGTTGAGGTCCTTCTGAGTAAAGATCCACTTTAAGCTCTGATGATCTGTCATCAAAGTGAATCTTTTTCCCAATAGGTAATGTCTCCACAACTTTAAGGCATAGACTACTGAATGTAATTCCAGGTCATGGACAGCATTATTCCTCTCATGCATTCTGAGCTTTCGAGATTCATAGGCCACTGCATTCTTAGAATCTCAAGAACTTTTTTGACAGGAGTCTCATGGTCAACTGCATTCCTTGAGTAAATTAGAATGTCATCAAAGAAAACTAGAACAAAATCATCCAAGTATTCTCTGAGGATGTCCTGCATTAGGCGATTGAATGTAGCTGGGGCATTAGTTAATCCAAATGGCATGATAGTAAATTCATAATGCCCATAGTGAGTATTGATGGTTGTTTTCGGTATATCTTGATCATTGATCCTAATCTGGTAATACCCGGATTTGAGATCTATCTTTGTGAAGATTTGGGCTCCATTTAGCCTGACCAAAAGCTCATCAATTCTTGGAATAGGATAATTATTCTTAATTGTCAGCTGATTTAGACCTCTGTAGTCCACACAGAGTTCAAGCGTTCCATCTTTCTTTTTCTGAAAGAGAACTGGCCCACCCCAAGATGAAACATTGGGTTTTACGGATTTTCCTTTTATTCTTCTATTTATCTCCTTCCTAGATTTGGATGAATCTTATTGGTCTTTGTTCTAACAGCTGTCTAAGCTATTCCTTGAGTTTGATGGCTTCAGGAACTGGCATTTTGTACATGCGCAGGGCTACTGGTGGCTGAGCTCCGGGGGTCAATTCAATCACATGATCTACTTCCCGGATTGGAGGCATTTCAGTTAGCTCTGCTGGGAATAGATCATCAAATTCACTTAACCATTCTGGTTCTTTAACTTTAAGCTTTGAGTCCACTGGGTTCATTTTGACAACATAAATTTGCTACTTCTTCCTGAGTCCTTTCAGTAACCTAGAAGCTTTTACTAACTGAAGGTCTGGGGATCCCGAAAGTCCAGTTCCTTGAACTTTGTTCCCGTGAAGGTCATGGAAAGAAATGGTTCCATTATGATCGTGTATGTCAGCTTGATTTTTGTGGAGCCAATCCATTCCAAGGATCCCGTCAAAAACTTCCAGAGGTAAAACTTTAAACTGACAGTCGGTCACATTACCATCTAGTTTGTACTGGATAAGCTCTGTCTCATGGTGAGTGAAAAGAATCTTCCCACTCGCCAATTCAACTTGCATAGGTTTCCCTGATTTCTATTCTAAGACTAGCTTACGCAAGCATCCAAGGGAAATGAATGAATGAGAACTGCTTGAATCAATCAAAAGCTTAAAAGGCTTACCCTGATACTCTTCTGGAGTACGGATGACTGAGAACTGATGGTAAATAGGCCCTTGATTTTCAATTGCAGCATAGATCTGCCCTCTTTCCTCTTCTACTACATCTAAAATTGTGACTGCTTTGCCTCCTACAGTCTGAGGCGAAACTCTTTCTCTTTGGTTACCCCAATTCTGGGAAGGAGTTTTGAGGTTACTCTGGACAGAGGCAGATGGCTGAGCTGGAGTTCTTTTGGGGTTACCCTGGCTTGGGTGAGATGGACCTTGATTAGATTGGTATGAAGGGGTTGGTCTCTGAACTCGGGGTCCTTGACTTCCCTGTCCCCTTGACATGGCATGAGTCGGGCAGTCTTTTAACTGGTGACCAAAACCCTGGCATCCAAAACATCAGTTTTTAGTTTTGAGCTCATCCCTCTGATTTCTTGAAAGAGGTGGGGCTCCTGAGAAAGTATTCTGGGGGAAGGGTCTTCTTCACTTCGGAATCTTCCTTCATCCTGATTATGATTCGGGCCTTGCTGCCTCTTTGGGGGTGGAAAGTTTGAAGTACTTCCTTGGGCTTAGAATCTTTTAAAGTTAGAGGGTGCAGGCTTTGGCGGGACCTTCACTACAAAGGCTTTGGCAAAATCTTTTATCATTCTTATTGCTTCAGCCATGGACACTGGCTTGGCATTTTTGACCAGTGTGTCCAAGGGTTCGTTCATTCCCCGAATGAACCTGGCCATGAGTTGCTCTTCATCTAGAGGTGGTGAATATTTGAGTAGAAGAGCAAAGAATCTCTTTCTTAGATAGGTTTTTAGATCATTCAAGGACTGAGTATTTCTGTCCAGACGGTTGGTGTCACAGTGGTTCCTCCATGCTACCCTAGCTGTTTCCACTATTTTCAGTTGAGCAAGAGCCATTTTGCTCCGCTCATTGTAGCTTGTGACGTAAAAAAACTCTTCCATGGCTTCCACCCATTTCTCCACAGCCTCGTCTAGGTTCTCCCTTTTCCCTTTGAAGGGTCCTAGCTGAGTCCTATGAAGAACCTTGCGAACATCAGGATCAAGTTCGTCATCTTCAGAGAGAGGGTCTAGCTGACGACCACGGTTTCCTCGTCTCATGATTCTGCCAAAAATTTATATATTATTAAATTTTTATTTTGATATTATCCACGAGATCCTAAGACTTAAGAGGTTAAAAAAAATAATTTCTTAAACAAGACAATGATCTTATTGGAGATCTATGACATATGTCCGATAACAGATTTTTCTTTATTAGATCATCCATAAACAATCACTTATACAACAGGGAATTTTTCTCCGAAAAACATTTCTTTATTTATATAAAAGTTGCAATATGTACATAGAGCAGCTCGGCTCCAAAATTCAAAATCTCCTCGGGAGTTACATAAGACGACGGTACTAGGCCATAGGCATGCCCCGATACAAACGTTCACTTACTGACAAAGGAGCTATTATTTTATCCTTAGGAATAAAGAAACTAAGCAGTCTGTAGACTTGGCATGAAAGTCTGAAATTCGGAGGCGTCGAATGATATAGAATGACGCCACACACCATTTTCAACTTTAACAGAATCATAGCCAATGAGAGGTTCTGCCATAGCATTGCACGGTGGTCGCAAGAGGCGTGGACATACTGCCTTGCAAACCACTTATGTTGTAGTCTCTCCATTGGGTTAGGAAAATATAAATCCTCGAAATGGCGTGTGAGTCTTGCTCGGCTTGTTCTAGTTGAAGCGGAAGAAATGAGATGCTCGAAGGCGAACACACTCATATCTTGAGACTGGGTGAGGTCGAGAATACCAGAAAAATAGGAAATTTCCATCTATAAAAATAATTTCTTTGATTAAAAATTCTTCATTAAAGAAGCTTACGGAATGAAAATACATTATGAAAAATGCTTTTTCTGAGTTTTTATTATCAATTTTTGATAATAATTTGTTTATCCTTATTAGCTTTCAACTTCCTTTTATACCAACTGTGGGATCCCTCTGCCCCCTTCGCGCACCGAATTCCTGGTAGCTGACAGCGGAAGCAGCCCCCTTATGCACGGGGTAGAGTTTCTCACTCAAGGCCTCGCCCATGAATGTTCGGGAATGAGACGGCTGGTGGTCACTCCGAAAACCGAAACCGGAAAAATTTCCCATGCCACGAAAGCGGGGACGATTCCACCTTTTTGAATTTTTCTTAACGAGTTTTCTAACGAGATCAAAATCTAAACTATCCTCCACCTGAATAAACTAGATAGAAGGAAACTATTACTGATATAATTTGATCATCTGAGCAATTCAACGCTTTTTTTCCTAATCAAGATTAGGCACAACCGTTGATCCACTCAATCGAGAAATTTATTAGGGAATTAACTATCTACTTGAATCCTAGCGTAATCCTAAGATTTTTCAGTTTGATTATTAAAACTCCAGTGATTTCAGCCTAACCCCATCCGGCCCATGGGTTAGCCACCACCCTGCCCACTGGAATCGGTAGATCCAAACAAGTACTCACCCACCCATAATTGAAATGCCTTTCTTAACTTTAGCTTTAGAAAACAGATATGCACACACTCCTCTTTAAAACTTTAATATATAAAAAAATCCATTGATAAACAATTTACTGGTTACACATGTCATACTTCAAAATTTCCATTGAGTCTTTGTTTCTCACAAAACAGAATCACTTTGGACTCTCCGTTTGAGACCAGCGAGTCAACAACGAGATCCAGTGATAGATTACAATAACATTGGTTTGTCATACAATATCTTCCACGACATACACATGGGTGTTCTCGGCACCGCGAGCCCGTGCATCGCTTGGTTAGAACCCTCCAAGATCCTCCTTAGGTGTCTTGGCACTTCACTCAGGGACCGCTTCGTCGGCCCTCGCCCATCGTACTGGAAGCACACCATTTTAACCATACCGAGGCTGGTCAAGACCTTAGCAAGCTTTGCCATGTGAGCTGTCCCTCGAACACTCCCCACCGCCGCCGCCAGCTGTTGCAACCAAACTTCCCTTAGATAAACATATATGCCAAATGCTCCCTCCAACATTCTGGTGTAAGACAAGAAAACAGGGTTTCTATGCAAGTTTTCAGTTTTTATTTTTGTTTGGAAACTATGAATAATCTTAAATCTGTATCTCAATACTTCTAGATCCAGGTCTGAATTCCAAACAAAATTCTTCAAGTTTTGTCAACTTGATCCTCAGATCAAAATCAAAAGTCTTAACTTAGTTTCAGATTTGGTGAATGTTTAGAGTGCATTTTTCCTGAACTGAGCACATCGTCATTGAGGAAGGAATTAGGTCTTCGTCAATAGTCAGAATAAGAGTTTGGGTCTGGAAAGGTTCTTCCTAAACTATCTTTCTCGAAAGGTACTATTTCAATTTCTCTTTTTCTAAATTTCATTTGACGAATATTTGCTTATAGATTTCTAAAACATGAATTTCTTATGAGGAATAAAATAATCATTTTTCTCGATCTCCGGCTTCAATAATTTAATTGAATTTCTCATTACCATGTTAGTGAATATGAAACAGTAGAATTTCCTCTCACATATTATCTACTTATTCCTTTTTCCAATTTTTATAAAAATTAATAGAGGATTAAAGAGAACCTTTATTTAATTATAAAGATTCTATATGCATCTAATTATGCATAAAATCTAATTCTGATGAAAGTCACACTTTTATCGTCATAAAATTCATTGATGATGAAAATCACTCTTTTAACATGAAAGAATTTCTTTTATGCATACAAATCATTTATGATGAAAATCACTCTTTTTTCTAAAAATATCATTTATGCACCCATTTATGCATAAAAAATCATTTATGATGAAAATCACACTTTTCATATAAAAAAATATCTTTTATGCATATGTTCATGCATAAAAATCATTTATGATGAAAATCACATTTTAATATAAAAAAATATCTTTTATGCATATGTTTATGCATAAAAATTATTTATGATAAAAATCACACTTTTAATATAAAAAAATATCTTTTATGCACATGTTCATGCATAAACATCATTTATGATGAAAGTCACACTTTCAATATATAAAAAAATATCTTTTATGCATATGTTCATGCATAAAAATCATTTATGATGAAAATCACACTTTTAATATAAAAAAATATCTTCTATGCATATGTTGATGCATAAAAATCTTTTATGATGAAAATCATACTTTTAATATAAAAAATATATTTTATGCATAAAAACCATTTATGATGAAAATCACACTTTTAATATAAAAAAATATCTTTTATACACCCATTTATGCATAAAAATCATTTATGATAAAAATCACACTTTTATTATAAAAAATATCTTTTATGCACCCATTTATGCATAAAAACCATTTATGATAAAAATCACACTTTTAATATTAAAAAAATATGTTTTATGCACCAATTTATGCATAAAAATCATTTATGATGAAAATCACACTTTAATATAAAACTTTATCTTTTATGCTTATGTTTATGCATAAAAATCATTTATGATGAAAGTAACACTTTTATAATAGAAAAAATCTTTTATGCATAAAAATCAAATATGATAAAAGTAACACTTTTATCATTAAAAAATAATCTTTTATGCATAAAAATCAAATATGATAAAAGTAAACCTTTTACAATAATAAAAAAATCTTTTATGCATAAAAATTAATTATGATAAAAGTAACACTTTTATAATAATTAAAAAAATCTTTTATGCATACTTCTATGCATGAAAATCAAATATGATAAAAGTAACACTTTTATATTTAAAAAAATATTTTATGCATACTTCTATGCATGAAAATCAAATATGATAAAGTTAACACTTTTATATAATAAAAATATTCTTTTATGCATACTTTTATGCATAAAAATCAATAATAATGAAAGTAATACTTTTATAATAAAACTAAATTTCTTTTATACAAATAATCAAAATGCATCTTCTATGCATGAAAATGACACTTTAGAATATAGAAATCATAAGGATTACTCTTTTAGAATAATGAAAGATAATACTTATTTCCAAATTTTTGAAAATTTTTGCCATAACCTCCTTGATATGGCTAACCATTTTTTAAATTTTAAGTCTCTAAAATTAATTAGAAATGCACCAAGAGTATTTAAATCATTCTAAAGTAACATTTTTCTACTTATTTAAGAGAAACATTATGAAAAACTTGATTTTATTAATCATTCACCTAGGATAAAGAATGGTTGGATTTACTAGAGAAGAGAGGGGAATGCCTTTTGCAATGAGGCATAACATCATTTGCAATGTAGAGAAGACAAAAATCATAAAAAACCATAAAAAGAATATAAAAGAGAAGAATCTCCAACTTACATTGATAATTTGAGAGCTTTCCTTTGGCTTGATGGTTTGAGGGTTCTACTATTGTTTGAGACAAGAGTGGCCACCAATCTTTTAGAAGAGGGAAGGTCAAAAACTAATGAATTATAAGTACAATTCACTGTTTTTTGCACTTGGGAGAGACAGGGTAACAGTGCAAAACACTATTGAGTTTCAACAAAGGGGAGGGCTTCTATTTATAGGAAAAAGTGAGCTTCTAAACAAGCCAACTGATTCTAGAAATTTTCAAATCAGTTTGGTCAATTTTTGACCATTTTTCGGTCAGTTTTGCTCACTTTTTGGATCTAGTAGAAACAAGAGAGAGGAGAGATAAAAATATCCCATTAGTTGGGAGTTTAAATCTCATTCAAGCATGTGAAATAGGTGCCTCCTTCATGAGGGGAATTCCCCCATGTAGAGGTGTCAAGAATGCATCATTACTTCTAAATATCTCCCTTTTTTAACTATTAACCTTGTCCTTAGTCAACTCTTCATCTTATGTGAGTATTTACTCATTTTTGGGGGATTTTTCTTTTATTTCTTCATTTATCTCCTCCCTACATTTGGATGAATCTTATTGGTCCATAGGAACCTTAATTTAAAATTTCGAAAAAAATCTTCACCCTTAGGATAATGCCTCTTGAACAGATTATATTTAATTTCTAATGCACCTTCTGAAGGGTTGTTGCAAGATCAGGGTGTCCAATTTTATCCAGTTTATACTGGACTTGGACAATGCTTGGAGAGCAAATTTTGGGGGGAGCAAGGTACTTAAAATGATATCAAGCAAATAATAGAAAATACGCTTGCCCTTAAATTAACCCAATATAACTTAAATTAATATAAATTAGTCTAATTAATCAAAATTAATCAAAAATATGATGAAATGATAAACAAATGATCTTTCCATACTTTGAGTGATCCAATTTATTTTTCCATAGATGCACCATTACAAGTACACTAGTCCCTATAGGTTCTAGATGATTCACATCAAAAATGTAATTTTACTAATTAGATTATTAATATGAATTTTAAAAAAGAGATCATTAAAAATCCAACTATTGGATTTTTAATTTTTACTAACCACCACATTCTATTAATGTCTCAGTATCTACCCACTCTTTTGATCTACAAGATTGAGGATTTTAAGTGGTAGCTATTGTGGGTACAAAAAGTGGCGTATATTATAACACTTTAAAGAGATTAAAATATTTAAAGAAAATAGAAGAATATCTTAAAATTTGGGATAGGGTGTACACATTGACTTTGTACCTAATAAAATGAGGAGACTATCTAATGCTTAATCAAATTATGCAACCATATTTCCAACTTTGAATATTATGTTCCAACAAAAGAACTTGAAACGAAATTCCTTCATTTACTAGGAGAGATTAGCCACTAAAGATAAACAAATGCCTGTTTTTTTACTGTTTACAGGGTGCCTGAGTGGACAAAACTAGGCACCCTGATCTTGCAACCACCCTGAAAATCTTTTTGAACTTCTATTTCAGGGGAACTTATTTTAATAAGATGAGAATTTTTTTCATCCAAAAATATTTAAAATCTGAATATTCTCTCTCTAGGCCAAAAGTGGTAGAAACAAAATCTTTTATATTTCTGAAGAGGGATTTGATTACAGGGGAAGATGCTGGACATCTTGAGAGGCTGGGGAGGAATCTTACATTCTCTCCCACTTGAAAAACGCGAGATGTTCTCATCTCGCAAACTGGGGGGTAATCCCGCAACAAATCAGCTTCATTCTCCCAGGTGGCATCTTCAAAAGGATAGAACTTCCATTTTATCAATAATTCTCTAAGAATTCTATTCTTGAGAATCTTTTCTCGAATATCAAGGATTTCTTCAGGTTGGAGTTCCATCTGCCCTTGGGTTGAAGAGGTTAGGATTTCATCATCACGCACATGATTTGGGCTTGGCACATATTTCTTTAGAAGGCTTACATGAAATACATTATGAACTTTGAGATGAGGAGGCAGAAGAAGCTCGTAGGCTGTCACCTACTTTCTTTGTAATTAGATATGGCACATAATATCTAGGGGATAATTTCTTGTACTTCCCAAGATATAGAGAACTTCTTTTGGGCCGTACTCAAATGAAGACCATATCTGCTTCTTTGAATTCTCTGTCTGTCCTCTTCTTATCTGCATATTGCTTTTGTCTATCCTGGGTAGCTTTTATATCTTTAGGAATTGATTGCATCTGCTGCTCCATGTCGTCAAGCATCTGTCTGGACATCTCAACCCTAATCAATGGGTCGGACCAAGTTAATGGAGTTAAGCAATCTTGTCCATATAGAGCTTTAAAAGGGATCATCCCGATACTTCGGTGGTAAGAAGCATTGTAGGCAAACTCGACTAGGTGCAGATAGCTTAGCCACTTCTTCAGTTCCCTGCCACACAGCATGACCGAAGTATATCTTCGATTACTTGGTTTACCCTTTCAGTTTGACCATCGATCTCAGGGTGATAAGCTGTGCTGAGATCCAAGAAAGCCATTGCTTCGAAAAATGCACTCCAGAACCTTGAAGTAAACTTGGGATCTCGATCACTTACTGTAAGAAAGCATTATGGGCCCAAGGCCATGGACAACTAGTAAGTAGGTGTGAACTCTTGGGTGGAGTATAAATACCAATGTAAATGGGATTATGGCTCATTCATGATAATGTTATCTGTTCCAAGAATCAATGGTGAGCTTCTCCCGTGAGATGCTAAGTGGTGACTCCTTCATGAGCCACTCCCTTGGTGAGGGACTAACCCACCTCTGTTACTTTCTTTCATTGGTATCAGAGCATGGCTTTTGATCCATGATTTTTAATTTTTCTTTTCTTCTTCTCATTTCGTGAAATTTCTGCTTCATTTGATTCATGGGGGAAGGGGATATGGCTAAGGTAGAGTTTGTGGTTCAAATCTGAGCACATGGACCTATTTTTTTTTGGAATGAGTGGACCAAATTGGGGAAAATTTCTAATCTTGATTAGCAATTGTTAATCAAAAACGTTTTTTGTTTGGGAGCTTTCTTGCAAACCCTAGCCATGGAATCTCAACATGAGCAAAGGGCATTGAGTCTCTCATGTATCTAGCAATGTTTTATGAAGTATTTCACCTATTTTCCATGAGCAATGGGGCTCCCAATGTGGCTGAAAATCACTACCAAAGCTGCCCACGTTTTTCACCAAAGTGACCCTAATCTTCATCTCCTTCAACAAATTCAAGCATTAAGGCTTCCCGGGTGACATTGGTGAGTTGCTCCATCACTTCCTTACAATTTTGAAGCATTCTTTCAAGCTATGGAGTGAATTAGGGTTTTATTACACATAAAACCCCCATTTTCAGAAATTGGACTTTAATCATGGCCATTCATGCTGCTCTTTATGCATTATGAATGCTTGAATGCTACACATAGCCATTCAATGCTATGCCTTGCATATTGGCATAAGTGAGCATAGCTTTGGGCACATTTGGGGGATTGAATAAAATGTTTTGGGTTGGAAGCCTGCTTTTTGGTGACACCGTTTTCCATTGCCGGTTGCACATTTTTGGTCATAACTCTCTCATACGAACTCCGTTTTTAGAGTTCTAATACTCAAAACGACCGGCTCGTCGTCCTCTTCGAGACGAGCTATAGGTCTTGAGGTGCAGGATTCAGCAAGTGCTCTCTGTTTTCACTTTTGTACTGGATTTTCTAGTCCCGAGCGGGAACTCGCGCCCAGAACGCGACCCGAGTACACCGCTTCATAACACTTGGATGTTGTTGATGTATGTGGAAATGTATTGACATTGCCATGAGTGGATGTGATGAAGGAAGCACTATGAACCATGTATTATGATATGAATGAGCATGAGTCATGCTATAAATCAATTGTAAGTCAACTCTACTCATTCATTTGAGCTTGTAACCACATTCCACTCACGATTGTACCCCACTTTATTCCTAGAATCTAGAATGAAGTAAGGGTACCTTGGCATTTGGAGGAGAGGCCAAGGGGAGAATGTCTTGAATCTTCCTTGCCGTTAGTGCCGGGTAACGCGGTAAGGAAGAGGATTAGGTACTTGGTGGTAAAGAAATGGCCTCAATCTTCACCTTGGATGTAAACTTGGTGAAGGGGTGAGAAGTGCTTGGCCGGGAGATCGGCAAGCATCGACGCGCTTCATCGACCACTTCATTCGACTTGAGCAAACAAGCAAATCCTCTACATCGACTTCTTATGCAAAAGGACAAAATTGATGCCATAAGGTCACATGCTCAGATGGAAAAATGATTGAGGATTGATTTGCTTACAGTGGTCACATGCATAAGGATTTTAATACTTGATTGAGATGCTTTGATTTGATTGAGATTTGGTGCAAAAAGAGGGGAGACTATGGCAAAATTTTTGCAAAATTTGCCTACTTGCAGCCAGGACAAATCCTTGAATTTCTAGGGTTTTTCAAAAGCTTTTCAAATCTGTCCTGAAAGCCCTTCAATCTACCCGAAAACCTCTTTCAAACAAGCTAAAGATCACTCAAATCGGAGTAGTATTGAGCGGTCAAATTCAAGAGTTGACTTTCAGCTAGAATAGTTGACTGGTCAAAGGCTGTTGACTTTTTCAAATCTATTTTTGGGGATCCTTACTCATCTCGTCAAGAGCTTCGTATCGATATAAAGATCACCCAAATCGGATAAGAATTGAGCGGTTAACATCAAGAGTTGACTTTCAGCCGGTATAGTTGACTGGTCAAAGGATGTTGACTTTTTCAGATCTGTTTTTGGGGATTCTTATTCGTCTCGTCGAGAGCTTCGCGTTGATATAAAGATCACCCAAATCGGATACCGTTTGAATAGAGAAAAAAAAAATCAAGTAAGTGGTCTTTGCAAAGGGGGATCAATTAAGCGCATGGAAATGACTAGAGGAGGTCAAAACAAGGGAGCCCGGAATGAAAATGATCAAAGACAACCGGAAGCAATGATGGCAACGAGTTCATCAACGAGGAATGAAGAAAGTTCAACCATAAAAGCACCATCTCCAGATGAATCTCAGCCAATGGAAATGCCTCAATCTTTGGGAACTACTCCGCTAACAGTGGACATGATGTTAATGGCTATGGAGAGTATGTTTCAAAGGATTGAAAATAACCAAACAAATCGGCAACAACAATTTGGTGAACACCTCATGGAACGGTTCGACAAGCGACACCACTACCTGGATGACGTGATGCAAAGAGGGTTAAAAGACTTGGAGAAAGCCATTAGTGCATTGGCTCCTCTCAAGCTCAACCAAGAAGCCGATATGAATGCAATGGATGGTGTACATTATGATGCCAAACATGATGGAAAGCCTTCTATGCCAGAAGAGAACAAAGTAAGACAAATGATGCCACCTCAAATGATGCCACATTCTTCTTACATGGACAAGGGCAAGAGACCTATGGGTGATGCTTCTTATGAGAGATCCAATGCCAGTATTCCAAGAACTTCATCCTTTATGCAAGATGCAAGAAGAGGGTATGAACAGAAGGGATTTAAAGATGCAGGTGATTGGCAATTGGAAGATGAGCAAATGCATAGACACTTGGGTGAAGGAAGAGGATTTGATGATCCAAGAGCACGGCAGAGGGGTTCAAGAATGCATGGTGATTTTAACAATGCTGTGAAGGACAAAATCATATTTAATAAGTTCAAAGGAGAATCAAATTCTATCGAAGACTTTGAAGAGTGGGCAAACAAGATGGATCTCTACTTCGAAATCAGCCCAAGGAGCGAGATTGCCAAAGTCTACTTTGCCTCACTTCATCTTGAAGGTTTTGCTCACACTTGGTGGAGGAGGAAGCAATCTCATGGTTATGTCATCACTACTTGGGAAGAATTCAAGAATGACATGGCAGAAGAGTTTACTTCTCGCATGCAAAGGGACAATCACATTGTGGAATGGGACAAGCTAGAGCAAATCACTACCGTGAAGGAATATTCTCATAAGTTTCTAAAGCTTCTATTATACTTGGACGACTTTGATGAGCATTATCTTGTTGTTAAGTATATAAGGGGCTTGAAAGCTCCTATTGGTGGTGATGTCAAGTCTCATGAACCCGCCACTTTGAAGAAGGCAATGATGCTTGCAGAAATTCATGAAGAAAAGTACTTGACAAAGTGGGCTAGCAAAGGGAATATCAAAGGGGAAGTGATCACAAGGACTGAAATGGGTTCTCATGCAAACACAAGACCTAACCTTCCAAGATTTCCTACCGTGTATGGTAGAGGGTCTAATAGACTTCCATTTAAACCACCATTTATGTCCAACAAAGCTACATACAATGAGTCCAAGCCAGCAAATGGGGGTTCAAAAAGCAAGGTTATCAAGGAGGACCGTTTGCATGAAATGAGGCTCAAAGGTCTATGTTTCAAATGTGGAGAAAAATGGAACAAGGATCACTTCAAAGTATGCAAATCCAAGGATATGTCCATAAGCTACATTATCACTGAGGACAATGCTAATCATGAGGAGGAGGAATTCCTTGAATGCAATGATGCCTTAGGATGGGGAGATCCTCATGAGGGTGGAGGTTCTCATGATGATGGTTTTGATGAAGAAAATCCCGAGTTTCCTTTTGATCCGGGTGGGAAACTAAAGTTTGCTCATGACAAAATGGATGATGGGATGCCTCTATGCGTGTGGGATGAAGACAATAGTGCACATACTACCTTGTGTACAATCTCTCATGATGCTTATGCGGGAAGTAAGGGTGCCAACACATTGAGATTGAAGATCAAGGTGAATGGGAGAACAGCATATGCACTCATTGATACTGGAAGCACGCATAGTTTTGTCAATAAAAGGTCTTTGAACACTCTCAAAATGCAACCAACTTCTTTACCAAACAAGCACATGGTGCAAGTGGCCAATGGTGATTCAATGAGTTGCAATATGAAGTGTCAAAGTACAGAATTGAAGTTGTCCAAGAACTACTCTTGCAAAGTTGATCTTTTGGTGATTGAGTTGGGACCAATTGACATAGTACTTGGATGTGATTGGCTGTCCACTTTGAACTCTTTTACCATGAACTTACAGAAAAGTTTCATGAGTTTTGTGCATCATGGAAGGGTTATTACATTGAATGGAATGCAAGGGTCCAAGCTCTTCATGATCAATGCTACTCAAATGAAGAAAGAGTTCAAGAAAGAGGGCTATGTTTATGTACTACAGCTTTGCAAAGAGGAAGATAATAGCAAAAAGGATTGCATCGAAAATGCGGACATGGTTAAGCTACTCAAGGATTATGAAGATGTGTTTACCATGCCAAAATCAATGCCGCCAAAGAGGAGTGTTGATCATGCTATTGATTTGGAACCAAATGCCAAACCAATCAACAAGCCTCCCTATCGTTTGTCAAAGGTTGAAAAGGAAGAGGTGGCAAAGCAAGTCAAAGAACTCATTGACATGGGATGGGTTGAACCAAGTCAATCTCCTTTTGCTTCTCCGGTGCTACTTGTGAAGAAAAAGGATGGTACTTTTCGCATGTGCATTGATTACCGTGATTTGAATAAGATCACCATCAAAAATCGATTTCCAATACCAAGGGTGGATGATCTTTTGGATGAGTTGAAGGGTGCCACATGCTTTTCAAAGATTGATTTGCGTTCCAGATACCATCAAATAAGGATGAAAAGTGGTGATGAGTTCAAAACAGCATTTCGTACAGAAAGGGGTCTTTACCAATTCATGGTTATGCCGTTTGGATTATGCAATGCACCGGCAGCTTTTCAAGCATTGATGAACAAAGTGCTTCAACCTTTCCTCTACAAGTTTGTATTGGTCTTTTTCGACGACATACTTATCTATAGCAAAGATGAGAAAGTGCATTTGAAGCACGTGAAAGAGGTTTTGGAGGTCTTGAGGCAAAACAAGTTGTATGTTAAGGAGACAAAATGTACCTTCATGGCACATGAGGTGGAATATTTGGGTCACATTGTGAGCAAGGATGGCATTTGTGTGGATCCAAAGAAAGTGGAATGTATTAGGAATTGGCCGGTTCCTTCAAACACTACTCAATTGAGGGGATTTTTGGGGTTATCTTCATTCTATAGGCGCTTTATTGCCCACTATGGAGAAATTGCAGCCCCAATGACGGATAAATTGAAGAAGGAAACCTTCTTTTGGGATGCCATTGCCAACAAAAGCTTTGAAGATATGAAGAAGATGCTCACATCAGCACCTATTTTGGTATGTCCAGACTTCACCAAACCTTTCACAATAAGGGCGGATGCAAGTGGAAGAGGGATTGGTGCGGTACTTTACCAAGACCATGGAGTCATTGCTTATGAAAGTAGAAAGCTGAATGACAAAGAAAGAGAACTCCATGTGTATGAGCAAGAGATGATTGCTATACTCCATGCTATCAAGAAATGGCACCATTACTTATATGGGAGTCATTGTTATGTGAGAAGTGATCATAGGGTGCTGAAGTATTTCCTCACACAACCCAATTTGTCTCCTAAGCAAAGAAGGTGGGTAGCAACACTACAAAACTATGATTTTGAAATCACATACACAAAGGGCAAAGAAAATGTGGTTGCCGATTCCTTGTCTCGTATGTGGGCCTGCTCATTGTATGCTATTTCTGAGGTGCATAAAGATTGGATCATGGAGATACAAGAAGAGTACTTGTTTGATGAAGAAACCTCACAAATAGTGCAGAAATTACAGCAAGGTGTATGTGAAGAGTTACCCCATTATGAGCTGAAAAATGGTCTCCTCTACTACAAAGGAAAAGTCTACTTGGTTCCTACTTCATCATTTATCAAGAAGATCATGGAAGAGATGCATTGTACTCCTATGGCTGGTCATTTGGGTGTCTACAAAACCTTTGATGCAATAAGGAAAAGTTTCTTTTGGAAGGGGATGTGGAAGAGCATTCATGCTTATGTAAGTGGGTGCCGGTCATGTCAATTGAACAAGGATCCTACACATAAACCGGGAGGTTTGCTTCAGCCATTGCCCATTCCCGAAGGCAAATGGAGTCATATATCAATGGATTTCATTACTAACCTTCCACGCACAAAGAAAGGGTGGGATAGCTTGTATGTTGTGGTGGATAGATTGACCAAAGTGGCCCATTTCATTCCTTCCAAGGTCACATATTCAGCCCAAAATGTTGCCAAGCAATTTGTTGATGGGGTTTTCAAGTTGCATGGTATGCCGTCACAAATTGTGAGTGATCGCGATGTCAAATTCATGAGCACTTTTTGGAGAACATTGTTTGAATATATGGGAACCAAGCTTACTCCAAGCACCGCCTATCATCCCGAAACCGATGGTCAAACAGAAAGAGTAAACAAATGGGTGGAAACATATCTACGCCACTATTGTCATGATACTCAAAGCACATGGGATGATTGGTTACCTTTGGCTGAGTTTGCTTACAACTCAACATATCATGTGAGCATTGGCATGTCACCCTTTGAGGCTTTATATGGTTACAAGGTCAATTTGCCTATGTTGGTGGGTACATATGAGACTTCTAACCATAATGCCAAGGAGGAAGCTGAAAGGATGCAAGCTTTGTTGCAACAATGCAAAAGTAATTTGAAGGTTGCACAAGAGAAAATGAGACAATATGCCAATGTTCATCGAAGACCATTGGAATTCAAACTTGGAGATTGGGTTCTTTTGAGAATACCAAAGTCAAGATATGCGTCTTTGAAGGGAAGCACAAACACCAAACTAGCTCATCGCTATTATGGTCCTTATCAAGTGATACGAAGAGTTGGGGAGGTTGCATATCAACTCTTACTTCCATCTACAACAAAGATTCATGATGTGTTTCATGTCTCTCACTTGAAAGGATATGTGGGTATGATCGATCAAATGGTTGATGAGTTACCTCCAATGAATGAAGAGGGAATGATTGAATACATTCCAGAAGCTATCTTGGGTACAAGGAAAAAGGTACTTCGCACTCGTACCTTGGTGGAGTATCTTGTTCAATGGAAGGGTTTACCTAAGGAAGAAGCTTCATGGCAACCTATTTCAGCATTGGAGGGATATGAAGCATTGATAGAGCAATATGGGTTGGTGTAAATTCAGCCACATGGAACATTCTTCTCCGAATTTGGGGTAGGACGAAACCATTGGGGAAGGGATGGTTTGTAAGAAAGCATTATGGGCCCAAGGCCATGGACAACTAGTAAGTAGGTGTGAACTCTTGGGTGGAGTATAAATACCAATGTAAATGGGATTATGGCTCATTCATGATAATGTTATCTGTTCCAAGAATCAATGGTGAGCTTCTCCCGTGAGATGCTAAGTGGTGACTCCTTCATGAGCCACTCCCTTGGTGAGGGACTAACCCACCCCTGTTACTTTCTTTCACTTACTATTCTCCTTGGTAGGCCATGCAATCTGAAGATTTCTTTGAGGAACACTCTGGCCACAGCCACTAGTGTAGGTTTCTTTTACTGGGATCAGATGGGCAACTTTGGTTAGTCTGTCAACTACCACAAAAATGGAGTTGTAACCTGATTGCACACTGAAGGTAATCCAGTAATAAAGTCCATACTAATACATTCCCACTTCATCTGGGGGATGTCCAATGGATGTAACTTCCAAGGCATTTTTACTCTTTCAGCTTTGACTTTCTGGCATGTCAGACATTGATGTACATGATTCAGTACATCCTTTTTCACACCAGGCCAAAAGAATCTTTTCTTTACAGACATGTAGGTTTTTATGAAACCTGGATGTCCTGCTATAAGGCTGTCATGGGATTCATTTAGAATTTGATCCTTGGTTCCCTTATCATTGGGGATGCATAGCGTGCGATTATAATACATAATGCCATCATCAAGGCTGTACCCTTGAACTCTATTCAACTCTTGAAGAGTTTTGCTTTCCTACATAAGTAGGATAGCAATAGGGCCAAAGAATCTATCTTGCATGATTTTCTCTCTTGCTTCTATAATCAAAGGATTTGATATTACCGTAATTGCAAGCAAGGAGGTTTTCTGCTGAGGGCATCTGCTACCACATTGTCTTTGCCTGGGCGGTATTTGATTTCAAAATCAAATTCCTGTAGGGTCTGCATCCACCTTCTTTGGCACATGTTGAGGTCCTTCTGAGTAAAGATCCACTTTAAGCTCTGATCAAAGTGAATCTTTTCCCAAGTAGGTAATGTCTCCACAACTTTAAGGATGCTTTCTTAGAATCTCAAGAACTTTTCTGACATGAGTCTCATGGTCAGCTGCATTTCAAAGAAAACTAGAATAAAATCATCCAAGTATTCTCTGAGGATGTCCTGCATTAGGCGATTGAATGTAGCTGGGGCATTAGTTAATCCAAATGGCATGATAGTAAATTCATAATGCCCATTGCGAGTATTGATGGCTATTTTTGGTATATCTTGATCATTGATCCTGATCTGGTAATACCTAGATTTGAGATCTATCTTTGTGAAGATCTGGGCTCCATTTAGCTTGTCTAGAAGCTCATCAATTCTTGGGATAGGATACTTATTCTTAACTGTCAGCTCATTTAGACCTCTATAGTCCACACAGAGTCTAAGCGTTCCATCTTTCTTTTTCTGAAGAAGAGAACTGGCGCACCCCAAGATGAAACACTCGGTCTTACAAACCCTTGTTCTAACAGCTATCTAAGCTGTTCCTTGATTCGATGGCTTTAGGAACTGGCATTTTCTACGTGCGCAGGGCTACTGGGGCTGAGCTCCAGGGGTCAATTCAATCACATGATCTACTTCCCAGATTGGAGGCATTTCAGTTAGCTCTGCTGGGAATAGATCATCAAATTCACTTAACCATTTTGGTTCTTTAGCCTTTAGCTTTGAGTCTATTGGGTTCATTTTGACAACATAAATTTGCTGCTTCTTCCTAAGTCCTTTCAGTAACCTGGAAGCTTTTACTAACTGAAGGTCTTGGTATCCGAAAACTCCAGTTCCTTGAACTTTGTTCCCGTGAAGCTCATGGAAGGAAATAGTTCCATTGTGACAGTGTATGTCAGCTTGATTTTTGTGGAGCCAATCCATTCCAAGTATCCCATCAAAAACTTCTAGAGGTAAAACTTTGAACTGATAGTCGGTCACATTACCATCTAGTTTGAACTGGATAAGCTCTGTCTCATGGTGAGTGAAAAGAATATTCCCACTGGCCAATTCAACTTGCATAGGTTTCCCTGATTTCTGTTCTAAGACTAGCTAGCTTACGCAAGCATCCAGGGGAAATGAATGAATGAGAACTGCCTGAATTAATTAAAAGCTTAAAAGGCTTACACCCTGATACTCTTCTGGAGTACGGATGACTGAGAACTGATGGTTAGGCCCTTGATTTTCAATTGCAGCATAGATCTGCCCTCTTTCCTATTCTACTACATCTAAAATTGTGACTGCTTTGCTTGCTGTTGCAGTCGGAGGCGGAACTCTTTCTCTTTGGTTATCCCAATTTTTGGAAGGAGTTTTGAGGCTACTCCGGACAGAGGTAGATGGCTCAGCTGGAGTTCTTTTGGGATTACCCTAGCTTGGGCGAGACGGAGACTGGTATGAAGGGGTTGGTCTCTGAACTCGGGGTCCTTGACTTCCCTGTTCCCTTGACATGGCAGGAGTTGGGCAGTCTTTTAACTGGTGTGACCAAAACCCTGGCATCCAAAACATCAGTTTTCAGTTCTGAGCTCATCCCTCTGATTTCTTGAAAGAGGTGGGGCTCCTGAGAAAGTATTATGGGGGAAGGGTCTTCCCTCACTTTGGAATCTTCCTGCATCCTGATTCTGATTCGCGCCTTGCTGCCTCTTTGGGGGTGGAAAGTTTGAAGTACTTTGCTGGGCTTGGAATCTTTTAAAGTTAGAGGGTGTAGGCTTTGGCGGGACCTTTACTACAAAGGCTTTGGCAAAATCTTTTGCCATTCGTACTGCTTCAGCCATGGACACTGGCTTGGCATTTTTGACCAGTGTGTCCAAGGGTTCGTTCATTCCCCGAATGAACCTGGCTCTTCATCTAGAGGTGGTGAATATTGTTGAAATGTCAAGCTCGTATACAGCTGGAGGACAGCACATGGGTGCTGACAGAGTGACAGTATGGTAGATAGAAAGCGTGTGGTGTGTTTATGACCGCCTCCAGCTGGTCATGTGTGGTGTGGACATTACATTAGGTTTACTTTGTAGTGTGGACATAACACTATGTTGTGTTCTCCTTTGTGTGTGTGAGAGAGATGATGACTATGGCTTCTCTCCTTCTTTATGATTGATGGATATGGATTAGGATTTGCTTCTCTTGTGTGTGCTCCCTCTTGCTTATGTTTTTTATCATGGTATCAGAGCCTAGAGCTCATTAGCTGTGTTGTGAGAGTGAGTGAGAGAAGAGGGAAGAAGAAGAAAAAGCTGTGAAGGAAGCCATTGGAGCTTGGAGCAAAGGAGAAGCTATGGAGCACACATTGGCATCTGAGAGCTAAGGACCATTGGTAAGTGTAGCAAGACCCCCTCTGCGGATTGCAGGTATCAAGAGCAAGTGTAAGAGAAGATTAAAGGTGCAAAAGCAAGCAGAAAATTTCTGTTTTGAAGCTTTAATGGAAAGCTTATGAAGGAGTGCGTCTTGGCAAATGTATTGGATCAAATACAAAGCAAACACTGAGGCTCTCATGTATTGTGAATAAACACATGTATTAGCAACTTTGGGGCAAGTCATTGCATGGAAAATTGATGCATTAAAGGCAATTTGTGAAGAAAAAAATTCTGGTTTTTTGGACTCTACAAAAACAGAGAACATATGCCCGGTGGAGGATCGAATGCGGAAGATTGAAGCAAAATTGAGCCAAACCCCTCATACCCATGATGCATTAGGTCATTGCTAAGAAGATTATCAACTCAATTGTGAAAACCCCCTTCTCTACAGGCCCCAGGAGCAGGCGGCGCATTCTGGAGCAGATTCTGGACAGTTTTCATCATATTCAATCCTATTTGATCATTACAAGGTCTTTTCATGAGGTTGAAGTCACTTGGAGCTTAGCAAATACTTGTTTGGAGCTGACATTAACATTTGGGAAGCTTACTTGAAGGATTTGGAGCTCATTCAACTCAATAACCAGTCATTAGCAAAATTACAGAAATGTGTTGCAGAAACAGAGCTTCACTAATGCAAGCATTAATCTCTACCTGTTGAGAATTGGACTAATTCCTTTGGTACAAGCAAGGGTCAAGGTGTTGCTAAACTTTTGATTCAAAAAGTTTTGAATTTGGATAAGATTTGAAGGAGATAGAGCATTTTTAGTGAGAGGTGGTACCTGACAGATGCAGAAAAGGGCAAACCAGGGAGCTACAAAAATTGGTGGTTCTCATTCACCTTGAAGAATTTGATCAAAACCTTCTAGGATATGTTGGAGAAATGTGTTGGGAAGCCAATGCAAGTTGAATCATTGCATTTGGACAAGATTTGATGGATTTAGAGCATAATCTTTGACTGGTTATTGTGGCGAGAAAAAACCAGAAATTTTTTTGTGAAGAAGTATCATTTGGTTTCAACTTTGATCGAGTGTACATTGTTGATGCATCATTGTGGGATGTTAATGCACACAATTTGCAAGCATTTGTTGATGTGATTTGGAGAGATTTGAAGCTTTACAAGTCCTGCATACAATTTGTCAAAGGGGTACATCTACTATATTTTTGCAACAATGGGAGATGGTCCGATACAGATTGTTGGAGAGAAGCTTGACAGAACTAACTTTCAAGTGTGGAAGTTTCGAATGAAGAGTTTTTTGAAAGGCAAAGGATTGTGGAGCCTTGTATCGGCGGATGAAGACCCAGAGCCATTCCTACCTCCTCAACCAAGTAATGCTCAGATGTTGGCTCACAAGCAATGGGTAGAGCGGTCTTCGAAAGTGTTGCATTACTTTTCAATATGTGTAACAGATGCCTTGCTTATTCACATCCAAGATGCAGATACACCGAAAGAAGCATGGGGTATATTGTGCCGAATGTATGAGACAGACACTGGTGCAAGGAAGATACAACTAAAGCAACAGATTCACAGTGTAACACGAAGGAATAGGAGTATACATGAGTATGTTCAGGAAATCAAGGGTTATGCAGATTCCTTGTCATCAATCCATGCCCCAATGGATGATGATGATTTGGTTGCTCTCACATTGCGTGGTTTAGGCAAATAATACAAATCTTTTGACACTTCCATCTCAGTAAGGTTGGGAGGAATGCCAGACTTTAATGAGCTTGTGTCATTGCTCATTGTGGAAGAATTGAAGCTTGGACTTGGTGGTATGAGTCTTACTACAGGTGGTGCATCCTCATCGAGCAATGATGAGCATGCAAGGAATCAGGCTTTTTACTCATCTAGAGGCTTTCGAGGCAGGGGGAGATTTACCCCTCGAGGCCGTGGAGGACGTGGTTGGAATGACAGGTCTACTCCACCACAATCAAATCAGAATTTTCAGAATTCACAGTCATCATTTGGATCACGTGGAGGTCGTGGATTTCAATCCCATAGGGGGAAATTTGGAACAGGTGCTCGTGGTAGAGGACGATGGCAAGGTCCTCAACAAAATTTGAATGGGATTGAATGTCACTATTGTGGCAAACTTGGACATATGGCAAAAGATTGTTACAAAAAGCAGAATGATGTGAGGAATGGAAGACCACAACATGGAAATTATGCATCTACCAGTAACAATGATGGGAGTTCAAATCATCTTTTTGCAATGAAGCACATTATGGGGACAATGGATTCTCAGAATGCAGGAGATGAGTCATGGTATATGGATTCAGGTGCCTCAAACCACATGACATGTCATGGTGAGTGGTTTGAGAAGATGCAACCATTGGATACAAATGGTTATGTGGTCACAGGAGATGATACTCAGCATCTTATAACACATGTTGGCAGTGTGCCTTTGAGGATGCATGATGGAAATGTGAAGAATATGTCAGAAGTGTTATATGTACCATCCATCACAAAGAATTTGGCATCAGTAGGCCAAATGGTTGAGCAAGGATTACAAGTAAGATTCAATGAGAATGGCTGTTTTGTGGAAGACTTTAAGCATGGCTGTAGATTGATTGCCAAGGGCAAGAAGGAAGGAAGGTTGTTCAAATTGGATGCAGGCATACTAGAATTGAGCTCAGCCATGTTTTCAAAGAGCAATGGGATTGTGCAGGACATTGACATGTGGCACAAGAGGATTGGACATGTCAATATACAGAGATTAAAGAACATGCAAACAAGAGGCATTGTCAGTGGATTGCCTCGATTCAAATATGATGGACATATGCATGTTTGTGAAGCCTGTCAGTTTGGAAAGCAGGCAAGGTTGAGGTTTCTTAGAGAAGGAAATATGAGTAACAGGCCACTTGAGATAGTACACAGTGATGTATGGGGTCCTGCACAAAACCCATCTATCAAAGGCAGTCTATACTATGTGACATTTATAGATGATTTCAGCAGGATGACATGGATATACTTTCTGAGAGAGAAGAGTGAAGTGTTGGAAAAATTCATGGATTTCAAGGCTCTTGTAGAAAAACAATATGGCTGTTGGATTAAATGCTTGAGAATAGATGGAGGTGGTGAATACACCTCAAAAGCTTTTGAGCATTTCTTGCGGAAGCATGGGATAAGAAGACAGTTGACATGTAGGTATACACCTCAGCAGAATGGTGTGGCTGAGAGAAAGAATCGAGTCATATGTGAAGTGGCAAGGGCAATGCTCAATGAAAAGAGCATGCCAGATTACTATTGGGTAGAAGCATGTGCTACTGCAGTGTATATCCTGAACAAAACACCTACAGCAGCCATTCATGGAAGCATGCCAGAGATGCGGCTTACAGGTTACACACCAGACATTGGACATCTCAAAGTCTTTGGGGATGCGTAGCTTATGTCCATGTGCCTGATGAAAGAAGACGGAAGTTGGATCCTAAGGCAGAGAAATGTGTATTTGTTGGATATGCACAGGATCGAAAGGCCTACAAATGTTATAACCCTCAAACTAGACAAGTAGTCATCTCACGAGATGTGGTGTTTGATGAGCTTGCTAGTTGGTACAAAGCAAAAGATGAGGGAGTCATTGACTCACTTGAGGCTAATGTGCCTGTGAACTTGCCATCATAAGCAAGTTCTAGTTCTACTACGATGTCTGGGCCAGCAGCAGCAGAAGCTGAGAGTAGCAGTATACGTCCATGGTCAGGACATTTGAGGCATGAGAGTGTGAGCACTGGGAGTAGTGCTATGGATAAAGGCAAGAAGAAAGTCGAAGGAATTGGAATCACAGGTTATGAGTCATCTAGTTCTGAGAGTTTGGATGAGGAGCTCGGCATACCTGTTTTACGCACACCTGGTGCTAGGCAGGACAGATATCCCGCATGCATTGTGGAGATCCCAGAGAGTCAGATATCCAATTGAAAGATTGACATATAGAGATTTTGCTATGCACTATGCATACATGACATCTCTATGGTAAAGCATGTGGAACCTACATGCTATACAGAGGCTATTGGAGAGCATGTATGGGAGAAAGCCATGGATGAAGAGATGGATGCTTTGGACAAAAATGATACATGGGAATTGGCTGAGTTGCCTCAAGGAAAGAATGCAATTGGTTGCAAATGGGTGTATAAGGTAAAGTGCAAGTTAGATGGCAGCCTAGAGAGACATAAGGCAAGGCTGGTCGCTAAAGGATATGCACAAACTTATGGTCTTGATTATGATGAAACTTTTAGCCCAGTGGCTAAGATGGCTACAGTGAGGTCTATCATTACACTAGCAGCACAAAAAGGTTGGGCTTTACATCAAATGGATGTAAAAAATGCTTTCTTGAATGGTGAACTACAAGAAGAGGTGTACATGGAACATCCAGAAGGATATGTACATCCAAAATATCCGACTTTTGTTTGCAAGTTAAAGAAAGCAATCTATGGTTTGAAGCAAGCACCTCGTGCTTGGAGTGACAAGATTAGCAGATATCTTGTCAGTATTGGATTTGTGGTTGGAAATGCAGACTCTTCACTTTATGTGAAGAAGACACATGATGGTATTGTGATGATAGTCATTTATGTTGATGATTTGATTATCACAGGTGATTGTGGGAAAGGCATTGATGAGGTTAAGGCCTCTTTATGCAAAGAGTTTGATATGAAAGACCTTGGTGATTTAAGGTTCTTTCTTGGCATTGAGGTGATTAGAACAAGCAAGGGTATATGGTTAGTGCAAAGGCAATATGCACTTGACATGCTGGCAAAGTATGGTATGACAGCATGCAAACCAATGTTGACACCATTAGAGCAAAATATGAAGCTTCGGGCTGATTTGGGTGATGAGCTTGATGATATCACTATGTACAGGAAAATGGTTGGTAGCCTTATCTACATGACCATTACGAGGCCAGATCTCAGTTATGCAGTTGGTTTGGTGAGTCAGTTTATGCAAAGTCCTCGTAAACCTCACTTGGATGCTGTGACGTATTCTGAGATACGTCAAAACTACCGTGCATTATGGTCTTTTCTATGAGGCAGGAAAAGACATGCATGTCTATGGATATACAGATGCAGATTGGGCCGGTAGTGCATATGACAAGAGGTCTACCAGTGGCTATGTTTTCAGCCTTGGTAGCGGAGCTGTGAGTTGGAGTAGTAAAAAGCAACCTACAGTTGCTTTATCTACCACAGAGGCAGAGTATCATGGAGCAACCATAGCTGCATGTGAGGCTATGTGGTTGAAGAAGTTGCTAGATGATGTCAGGTTACAGAGTGATATGAGAGTTGTCATTCATTGTGACAACATGAGTAGTATTCAGCTTGCTAGCAACCCAGTTTATCATGCCAGGACCAAACATATTGAGGTCCACTATCACTTCATCAGAGAGAAAGTGCTAGATGGGCATGTTGATTTGACATATGTGCAGACAGATGAGCAGGTTGCAGATATCTTTACCAAAGCACTTGGTAAGGATAAGTTCGAGTATTTCCGTACTAGGTTGGGAGTCCTAGAGATGGACATGTCGAGCTTGAGGGGGAGTGTTGAAATGTCAAGCTTGTATACAGCTGGAGGACAGCTGGAGGACAGCACATGGGTGCTGACAGAGTGACAGTATGGTAGATAGAAAGCGTGTGGTGTGTTTATGACCGCGTCCAGCTGGTCATGTGTGGTGTGGACATTACATTAGGTTTACTTTGTAGTGTGGACATAACACTATGTTGTGTTCTCCTTTGTGTGTATGAGAGAGATGATGACTATGGCTTCTCTCCTTCTTTATGATTGATGGATATGGATTAGGGTTTGCTTTGCTTGTGTGTGCTCCCTCCTGCTTCTGTTTTTTATCAAATATTTGAGTAGAAGAGCAAATAATCTCTTTCTTAGATAGGTTTTAAGATCATTCCAGGAGTGAGTATTTTTGTCCAGACGGTTGGTGTCACAGTGGTTCCTCCATGCTACCCTGGCTATTTCCACTATTTTCAACTGGGCAAGAGCCATTTTGGTCCGCTCATTGTAGCCTGTGACGTCAAAATACTCTTCCATGTCTTCCACCCATTTCTCCACAGCCTCGCCCAGGTTCTCCCCTTCCCCTTTGAAGGGTCCTGGCTGAGTCCTATGAAGAGTCTTGCGAACATCAGGATCAAGTTCCTTATCTTCAGAGAGAGGGTCTGGCTGACGGCCACGGTTTCCTCATCTCATGATTTTGCCAAAAAATTATATATTATTAAATTTTTATTTTGATATCATCCACAAGATGCTAAGACTTAAGAGGTTCGGAAAAACAATTTCTTAAACAAGACAATGATCTTATTGGAGATCTATGACATATGCCCGATAATAGATTTTTCTTTATTAGATCGTCCATAAACAATCACTTGGGAATTTTTCTTCGGAAAACATTTCTTTATTTATATAAAAGTTGCAATATGTACATAGAGCAGCTCGGCTCCAAAATTCAAAATCTCCTCGGGAGTTACATAAGACGACGGTACTGGGCCATAGGCATGCCCCAATACAAACGTTCACTTACTGACAAAGGAGCTATTATTTTCTCCTTAGAAATAAAGCAACTAAGGAGTCTGTAGACTTGGCATGAAAGTCTGATATTCCGAGTTGTTGAATGATATAGAATGACGCCACACACCATTTTCAACTTTAACAGAATCGTAGCCAATGAGAGGTTCTGCCACAGCATTGCACGGCGATCGCAAAAGAGGCGTGGACATACTACCCTACAAACCACTTATGTTATAGTCTCTCCATTAGGTTAGGAAAATATAAATCCTCGAAATGGCGTGCAAGTCGCGCTCGGCTTGTTCAAGTTGAAGCGGAAGAAATGAGATGCTCGAAGGCGAACGCTGTCATATCTTGAGACTGGGTGAGGTCGGGAATACCAGATAAATAGGAAATTTCCATCTATAAAAACAATTTCTTTGATTAAAAATTCTTCATTAAAGAAGCTTATGGAATGAAAATACATTATAAAAAATGCTTTTTCTGAGTTTTTATTATGAATTTCTGATAAGAATTTGTTTATCCTTATTAGCTTTCAACTTCGCTCTGATACTAACTGTGGGATCCCTCTGCCCCCTCCGTGCACCGGTCGGATTCCTAGTAGCTGACAGCAGCGAAAGCAGTCCCCTCATGCGCGGGGCAGAGTTTCTCACTCAGGGCCTCGCCCACGAATGTCCGGGCATGAGACTAAGTTGGTGGTCACTCCGAAAACCGGGAAAGTTTCCCATGCCAGGAAAGCGGGGACGATTCCACCTTTTTGAATTTTTCTTAACAAGTTTTCTAAAACGAGATCAAAATCTAAACTATCCTCCACCTGAATAAACCAGATAGAAGGAAACTGTCATCACTGATATAATTTGATCATCTGAGCAATTCAACGCTTTTTTCCTAATCAAGATTAGGCACAGCCGTTGATCCACTCAATCGAGAAATTTATCAGGGAATTAACTATCTACTCAAATCCTAGTGTAATCCTAAGATTTTTAAGTTTGATTATTAAAACTCCACTGATTCCAGCCTAACCCCATCCGACCCATGGGTTAGCCACCACCCTGCCCACTGGAATCGGTAGATCCAAACAAGTACTCACCCACCCATAATTGAAATTCCTTTCTTAACTTTAGCTTTAGAAAACAGATACGCACACACTCTCCTTTAAAACTTTAATATATAAAAAAATCCATTGACAAACCATTTACTCGTTACACATGTCATACTTCAAAATTTCCATTGAGTCTTTGTTTCTCACAAAACAGAATCACTCTGGACTCTCCGTTGAGACCAGTGAGTCAACAACGAGATCCAGTGATAAATTATAATAACATTGGTCTGCTGTCATACAATATCTTCCTCGACATACGCATGGGTATCCTCGGCACCGCGAGCCCATGCATCACCTGGTCAGAACCCTCCAAGATCCTCCTTAGGTGTCCTAGCACTTCACTCAGGAACCGCTTCGTCGACCCTCGCCCATCGTACCGGAAGCACACCATTTTAACCATACCGAAGCTGGTCAAGACCTTAGCAAGCTTTGCCACGTGAGCTGTCCCTCGAACACTCCCCGCCAGCTGTTACAACCGAACTTTCCTTAGATAAACATATATGCCAAATGCTCCCTCCAACATTCTGGCGTAAGACAATCCTTTAAGAAAACAGGGTTTCTATGCAAGTTTTCAGTTTTGATTTTTGTTTGAAAACTATGAATAATCTTAAATCCGTATCTCAATACTTCTAGATGTAGGTCTGAATTCCAAACAGAATTCCTCGAATTTTGTCAACTTGATCCTCAAATCAAAATCAAAAGTGTTAACTTAGTTTCAGATTCGGTGGGTGTTTTGAGTTAATTTTCCTAAACTGAGCACATCGTCATTGACGAAGGAATTAGGTCTTGGTCAATAGTCAAAATCAGAGTTTGGGTCTGGAAAGGTTCTTCCTAAACTATCTTTCTCGAAAGATACTATTTCAATTTCTCTTTTTCTAAATTTCATTTTGACGAATATTTGCTTACAGATTTCTAAAACATGAATTTCTTATTAGGAATAAAATAATCATTTTTCTCGATCTCCGACTTCAATAATTTAATTGAACTTTCTCATTACCATCTTAGTGAATATGAAACGGTAGAATTTTCTCTCACATATTATCTACTTATTCCTTTTTCCAATTTTTATAAAAATTAATAGAGGATTAAAGAGAACCTTTATTTAATTATAAAGATTCTATATGCATCTAATTATGCATAAAATCCAATTCTGATGAAAGTCACACTTTTATCATCATAAAAAACATTGATGATGAAAATCACTCTTTTGACATGAAAGAATTTCTTTTATGCATATATTTATGCATACAAATCATTTGTGATGAAACTCACTCTTTTTAAAAAAATATCTTTTATGCACCCATTTATGCATAAAAAATCATTTATGATGAAAATCACACTTTTAATATAAAAAATATATCTTTTATGCATATGTTCATGCATAAAAATCATTTATGATGAAAATCACTCTTTTAATATAAAAAAGTTATCTTTTATGCATATGTTTATGCATAAAAATCATTTATGATGAAAATCACACTTTTAATATAAAAAAATATATTTTATGCATATGTTCATGCATAAAAATCATTTATGATGAAAATCACACTTTCATTATATAAAAAAATATATTTCATGCATATGTTCATGCATAAAAATCATTTATGATGAAAATCGCACTTTTAATATAAAAAAATATCTTCTATGCATATGTTTATGCATAAAAATCTTTTATGATGAAAATCATACTTTTAATAGAAAAAATATATTTTATGCATAAAAACCATTTATGATAAAAATCACACTTTTAATATAAAAAATATCTTTTATGCACCCATTTATGCATAAAAATCATTTATGATGAAAATCACACTTTTAATATAAAAATATCTTTTATGCACCCATTTATGCATAAAAACCATTTATGATAAAAATCACTTTTTTAATATTAAAAAAATATCTTTTATGCATAAAAATAATTTATGATGAAAATCACACTTTTAATATAAACAATTATCTTTTTATGCTTATGTTTATGCATAAGAATCATTTATGATGAAAGTAACACTTTTATAATAAAAAATAATCTTTTATGCATAAAAATCAAATATGATAAAAGTAACACTTTTATAATAGAAAAATAATCTTTTATGCATAAAAATCAAATATGATAAAAGTAACACTTTTATAATAATAAAAAATCTCTAATACATACTTTTATGCATAAAAATTAATTATGATAAAAGTAACACTTTTATAATAAAAATATTAATCTTTGATGCATACTTCTATGCTTGAAAATCAAATATGATAAAAGTAACACTTTTATATTAAAAAAAATAATCTTTTATGCATACTTCTATGCATGAAAATCAAATATGATAAAAGTAATACTTTTATATAAAAAAATAATCTTTTATGCATAAAAATCAATAATAATGAAAGTAATACTTTTATAATAAAACTAATTTTTTTTATACAAATAATCAAAATGCATCGTCTATGCATGAAAATGACACTTTAGAATATAGAAATCATAAGGATTACTCTTTTAGAATAATGAAAGATAATACTTATTTTCAAATTTTTAAAAAATTTTACCATAATCTCCTTTGTATGGTTGACCATTTTTCAATTTTTAAGTCTCTAAAATTAATTAGAAATGCACCAAGAGTATTTAAATCATTGTAAAGTAACATTTTTCTACTTATTTAAGAAAAACATTATGAAAAACTTGATTGTATTCATTAATCATTCACCTAGGATAAAGAATGGTTGGATTTACTAGAGAAGAGAGGGGAATGCCTTTTGCAATAAGGCATAACATCATTTGCAATGTAGAGAAAACAAAAATCATAAAAAACCATAAAAAGAATATAAAAGAGAAGAATCTCCAACTTACATTGATAATTTGAGAGCTTTCCTTTGGCTTGATGGTTTGAGGGTTCTACTCTTGTTTGAGACAAGAGTGGCCACCAATCTTCTAGAAGAGGGAAGGTCAAAAACTAATGAATTATGAGTACAATTCACTGTTTTTGGCACTTGGGAGAGACAGGGTAATAGCGCAAAACACTATTGAGTTTCAACAAAGGGGAGGGCTTCTATTTATACGAAAAAGTGAGCTTCTAACCAAGCCAACTGATTGTAGAATTTTTGAGATCAGTTTGGTCAATTTTTGACCATTTTTAGGTCAGGTTTGCTCACTTTTTGGATCTAGTTGAAACAAGAGAGAGGAGAGATAAAAATATCCCATTATTTGGGAGTTTAAAACTCATTCAAGCATGTGAAATAGGCACCTCCTTCATGAGGGGAATTCCCCCATGTAGAGGTGTCAAGAATGCATCATTACTTCTAAATATCTCCCTTTTTTAACTATTAACCTTGTCCTTGGTCAACTCTTCATCTTATGTGAGTATTTACTCATTTTTGGGAGATTTTTCTTTTATTTCTTCATTTATCTCCTCCTACATTTGGATGAATCTTATTGGTGCATAGAAACCTTAATTTAAAATTTCGAAAAAATCTTCACCCTCAAGATAATGCCCCCTTGAACAGATTATACTTAATTTCTAATGCACCTTCTGAAAATCTTTTTGAACTTCTATTTCAGGGAAACTTATTTTAATAAGATGAGAATTTTTTCCATCCAAAAATATTTAAAATTTGAATATTCTCTCTCTAGAATATATTCTCTCTCTAGGTCAAAACTGGTAGAAACAAGATCTTTTATATTTTTGAAGAGGGATTTGATTACAGGGGAAGATGCTGGACATCTTGAGAGGCTGGAGAGGAATCTTACAGTTGGAAATCTCTATGGGAGCACACAACTAACCAAGCTAGTGATCCAAGGATGACAAAGCTTGGCAATTTTATAAAACTCTTACATAAGCAAATGAATGAAGGCGATTATGCAAGTAAATTTGAAACAACAATCAAGACACTTGTGGAAACAATTGTAGCTACCTGCGGGGAACAAGGACATAACCTTCTACCTAATAAGAGTTTTTGCGTCATGTAATTCGTACATTGACTATTTAATATAATATAAAATGATTATCAATATGTTTTTTAATATTTGAAGAATATTTTGTTTGCACATGGCCCATAAATTGTGAGGAACCAAGGGCCTCTTGCTACATGGAATACTCAAGGCATGGAAAAATCACACTATGCCACATGGTATCAACTATTTTCGTACAACTGGACATGGTGGCAGAAAAACAAAAACAACTGCACTATGAGAGCTTTTCAACACATTCTAATGAAGGAAAATCCAACAATACAATGAAATTATTAAAAACTCAATTATTAACATCAATATATTATAAACACTCATCATGCTAAAGAGTGTCTATGCAAGATGGTGATTGAGAAGAAGAAAAAGTCAAAGTGATGCAAATTGTAATAAAATTTATTCTCAATACAAGTAGAAAAAGACTTTTAAAAAAGCCTTCTTCTTTTTTACTTTAATTGTTTGTCTTCCTCAAAGAGGCTCCCCTTCTTTTCGGGGCTTTCTTTGGGCAGTTGTTTGCTCTCGTCTTAGCCTCGTCTTCTTCGGGTAGTTTGCCCTATACCTTAATGGCTTGTTTTTTCCCTAAAAATATGAATAACTAAATCTTAAATATAATGCTGAAAAGGTTGCGATTTACGACTCAGTGGAGCATGATAGGTTACTGCCTAGGAGAACACCAATCATGTTGTTGCATGCTCTCTCTCTGACTCACTCTCGTGCTGGAATAGATCTCTCTCTCTCTCTCTCTCTCTCTCTCTCTCTCTCACACACACACACACACACACACACAAGAACATCTCTCTCTCTCTCTCTCTCTCTCTCTCTCTCTCTCTCTCTCTCTCTCTCTCTTTGTTTTGCAAGAACAAGTCTCTCTCATATCAGTATGAATGTTGAAGGGAATGCATAAGTGTGAAATCCCACTGCCCCCTCTGCGCATCGGATTCTTGGATGGTAGCAGCGGACTCTCGGATGGTAGCAGCGGGAGTAGCTTCCTCTTGCGCGGGGTAGGGTTTCTCACTCAGGGCCTCGCCCTCGAATGTCCGGGCACGATACTAATTAGCTGGTGGTCATTCCAAAAACCAAAACCATGAAATTTCCCTTGCCCGAAAAACGGGGATGATTCGACCATTTTTATTTTCTTAACGAATTTCTCTAATGAGGTCAAGATACTGAACTAACCTTCATCTGATTAAATCAGATAGACGGGAAACCATTACAGACTTAACTTGAAGGAATCAACGCTTTTTTCCTAATTGAATCAAGCACACCTGTTGATCTATTCATCAGACAAGTCTTCAGGCTTTTAATTAACCACTCGAATTCTAAGTGTATTCCTATTGATCAATTTTATTATTAAAACTCTATTGATTCCAGCCTAACCCCATCCGGTCCATGGGTTAGCCACCGCCCAACCACTGGAATTGGTAGAACCAGACAAGTACTCACCTACCCATAATTGAATACCTTTCTTAACTTTTGCTTTAAAATACAAATACGCACACGCTCCTCTTTAAACTTTAACTTTTAAAACAATCCATTGAGACAAACAATTATTGGTTACAGATGTCATAACTCAAAATTTTCATTCAATCCTTGTTTCTCACAAAACAGTATCACTGTGGACTCTCTGTTGAGACCAGCAGGTGAAAGCAACGAGATCCAGTATTGATTACAATAATTTTCTTGTCATCATAGATATATATATCTTCCACAACATACGCATGGGTGTCCTAAGCACTGCGAGCCCGTGCATCGCTTGGTCAAAACCCTCCAGGATCCTCCTTAGGTGTCCTAGTACTTCACTCAAGGACCGCTTCATCGACCCTCACCCATCATACCGGAAGCACACCATTTTTCACCATACCCAGGCTGGTCAAGACCTCAGCAGCTTTTGCCGCGTGAGCTGCCCTTTAAACACCCGCGCCAGGTGTTGCAACCGAACTTCCCTTAGAAAAACACATATACCAAATGCTCCGTCTAGCATTCTGGCATAAGACAGTCCTTTAAGAAAACAGGGTTTCTATGTAAGTTTTCAGTTTTGATTTTCTTTTGAATACAATGTGTATATCTTAATTCCATATCCCAAGACTTCTAGATCACACAATGTGTATATCTTAATTCCATATCCCAAGACTTCTAGATCACACATTTGGATTCCCAAGCAGAATTTCTCGAATTCTGAAAATCAAAGGTCTCAATTTAATTTTAGATTTGGTGGGTGATTTGATTGAACGTGAACTAGTCACATCGTCTTTTCTTGAAATTGATGAAGAAGATTAAGTCATGGTCATAGTCTCATTCAAGGTTCGAGTCTGGAAAGGTTCTCCCTGAACTATCTTTCTCGAAGGGTATTATTTCAATCACTACTTTACTGAATTTCATTCATTGAGTATTTTACTTCAGTGAATTGAAAACTAAACACATATTCCTATAAGGAATAAATTAATCATTTATCTAAAATTCTGACTTCGATAGATCTTCTGAATTTTCCTAGAGAATATGAAACAGTAGAATTTTCTTTCACACAGTATTTACTTATTCATTTACCAATATTCATGGGATTTAAACAATGATTAAAGAGAACTCTCATTTTGATATAAAAAAAAATTGTATGCAATTATTTATGCATAAAATCTAACTTCTATGGAAATAACACTTTTATGCATCTATTTATGCATAAAATCCAACTTCTATGGAAATAACACTTTTATATAAAAGAAAATCCTTTTATGCATCTATTTATGCATAAAAATCAATTTTGATGAAACTAACACTTTTATAATTAAAAAATTTTATTTATGCTTCTATTTATGCATAAAAACCATTTTGATGAAAGTAACTCTCTTATAATAAAAAAATATTTTATGCATCTATTTATGCATAAAATTTAATATTGATGAAAGTAACACTTTTATAATTAAAAAAATCTCTTTTATGTATCTATTTATGCATAAAAAATAATATTGATGAAAGTAACACTTTTACAATTAAAAAAATTTCTTTTATGTATCTATTTATGCATAAAAATCAATATTGATAGAACCAACACTTTTATAATAAAAAAAATCTTTTATGCATCTATTTATGCATAAAAATCAATATTAATGAAAGTAACACTTTTATAATTAAAAAAATCTTTTATGTATCTATTTGTACATAAAATAAATATTGGTGAAAGTAACACTTTTATAATTAAAAAAATCTATTATGCATCTATTTATGCATAAAAATCAATATTGATGAAAGTAACACTTTTATAATAAAAAATTTCTTTTATGCATCTATTTATGCATAAAAATCAATATTGGTGAAAGTAACACTTTTATAATAAAATAAAATATCCAATATGCATATTTCAATGCATAGAATTTAAATCTAATGAAAATCAATCTTTTATAATTAAACAAAATAACCAATATACATCTTTCTATGCATAGAATTTAATTTTATTGAAAATACCACTTTTATAATAAAAATATTCTACTATTCATTTTTCTATGCCTAGAATGAAAATAACACTTTTAGAATACACAAACGGTGGGGATTACTCTTTTTGAATAATAAAAGATAAAACTTATTTCATAAAATTTAAGAAAATTTTGCCATAACCTCCTTTGTATGGCTGACCATTTTTCAAATTTTCCTATCCTTAAGTCACTTAAAAATTATCCCCAAATGGTTTAAAGCATTCTAAACTAATCAAATTCCACTTTTAAAAGAGAAATAATATGGAAAGTTTAATTCCAATAATTAGATTATTTATCTAGGATAAAAAAAGGCTGAATTTAAGAATGAGAGAGGGGAAAGCCTTTCCAACAAGGCATAGCATCATTTTACATTTCAAAGGAAACAAAAATTAGAAAATCAATAAAAAAGAATAAAGAAAATGTAGGATTTCTAGCTTACATGAATTTCTGAGAGCTTTCCTTTGGCTTGATGGTTTGAGGGATCTACTCTTGTTTGCAACAAGAGTGGAAACCAATTCTTTAGAAGAGGGAATGGTAAAAAACTAATGAATTATTAAGAAATTCATAGTTTTTGGCTCTAGGGAGGAGTAGAGTAATAGTGCATAAAACACTATTAAGAAAACCATTAAAAAATGAATAAAGAAAAAGTAGGATTTCTAGCTTACATGAATTTCTGAGAGCTTTCCTTTGGCTTGATGGTTTGAGGGATCTACTCTTGTTTGCAACAAGAGTGACCACCAATTCTTTAGAAGAGGGAATGGTCAAAAACTAATGAATTATTAAGAAATTCACAGTTTTTGGCTCTAGGGAGGAGGAGTAGAGTAACAGTGCATAAAAAAGTATTAAGTAGAGGCTTCTATTTATAGGAAAAAGTGAGCTTCTAACCAAGCAAAGTGATTCTAGAATTTTCCAAATCAGTTTGGTCAATTTTCCAGATCAGTTTGGTCAATTTTTGACCATTTTTGGGTCAGTTTAGCTTACTTTTTGGAACTAGACTTGAATTAAGAGAGAGAAGAGATGAAATATCTCAATATTTGAGAATTTAAAACTCCACCACACATGTAAAATAGGCGCCTCCTTCATGAGGGGGAAGCCCACTCTGAGGTGTCAAAAATTCATTTTTAAGTATTTCCTTTGGTCCTTAGTCCACTCTTCATCTTGTGTGAGTATTTACTCATTTTTGGGAGGAATTTCTTTATTTCTTTAATTTATCTCCTCCCTACATTTGAATGAATCTGATTGGCCCCTCAGAACCTTAATTTAAATTTTTTTGAAAATCTGGACCCCTAGGATAAGGTTCTTGGGCCCTTTAATTTGCCCAAGCCTAATCAAGGTGATTAAGGAATAGCCAAATGGGAGGTTGCCATGTGGACTGAAATGTTGGGTTTGTAAGAGAGGTGTAAGAGTGGTCAAAGGGTGCACTTTTCCCCCCAAAAAGGGGGGAGGAAATTTTACAATTTTCGGACCTCCATAACTTCTACATACAAGCTCCGATTTGAGCGGAATTATAGATCCGTGATCTACGCATCAAGAGCTTTCCATAGATATGTTACATGATATGGTTTTGTCCGCTAGATTTTAAATTCTATTTTCCCTCCAAAATTCAAATTCGAATAAAGTAGCCGTTTTGAAGCTTCTAATTAGAAAACGTTTCTTCTTAAGAGAAAAGGTTTGACTCCTTAAATTGCCAAATAAAAGGGCCCAAGAAGCCTTCCATTGAGGTCCTAATGGATTTATTATAGATACAGACATTTGGGATAAGATAATTGGGCATGTCAATGTGCAAAGAATGAATTGTATGCAAACTAAACAAATTGTGACAGGGCTGCCTAAGTTTAAAGTTAAAGGTATGCATAAAGTTTGTGAAGCATGTCAATTTGGAAAGCAAACAAAACATGTATTTCCACATGACAGAAATGTGAACAGGAATGTACTAGATGTTGTGCATTCAGATGTATGGGGTCCTACAAGCAAAGTCTATGTCTATGGGTGGTTGCACTTACTACGTATCATTCATTGATGACTACATGAGGAAAGTG
Source organism: Cibotium barometz (assembly GCF_041138505.1). Taxonomy (NCBI): domain Eukaryota; kingdom Viridiplantae; phylum Streptophyta; class Polypodiopsida; order Cyatheales; family Cibotiaceae; genus Cibotium; species Cibotium barometz. Next base: position 22,190,125 of record NC_141065.1, on the reverse strand, counting down.
TAGTGTGGGTTTACTTCATGAAGGAGAAGAGTGAAGTGTTCACTCATTTTCACAATTTCAGAGTTATGGCTGACAGGAAAGTATGTGAAGTGCCTAAGGTCAGATGGAGGGGGAAAATACTTCCCTAATGAGTTCTCTAAATTCTTGTGAAAGAATGGCATTCACAGACAGTTTACGTGTAGATACACTCCGTAGAAAAATTGAGTTGCTAAGCGAAAAAACAGGCACATTGCAGAGATAGCACAAGCATTGATGGTGGCTGAGGAAGAATATGCCACATAGCTATTGGACTGAGGATAAGTTTACTAGTAAGAAACTTGATTTGTCTCACTTGAAAGTTTTTGGATGTATTGCATATGTGTATCTGCCAGATGAGTTACGTACCAAGATGGATCCAAGAGCAAAAAAATGTGTGTTTATTAGGTATTCCCTTGAGCAAAAGGGATATAGATGTTATAATCCTGCTACATGTGAATTGAGGGTACGGAGGGATGTTGTATTTGATGAGATGAGTAGTTGGTATGCTGTTAAAAAGGATGCTATTGGGGCTGATGTAAGTGGAAATGTGGTTGCACAGAATGCAAGTTAGCAATCACAGTCATTGAGTGGACCAGGACACTCCTCATCCAACAGTTCTGTCGATAGACCATGGAGTGGTAGGCTGCGTTATAATACCAGTCTTGAAAATGTACTTGGTACATCACATAAAGGTAAAGAGAAAGTGGTTGAGCCCCTTGGTATGCCTGATATTTTTGTAAACATTCTCTTGTCGATGGAGATTCTAGTTGCTCAGAGATGAGCCTTGATGAGGAGCGCCTTGATGAGGAGCTTGGGATTCCAGCAACAATGAGGACACCTGGTGTGAAAAAGGCTATGGAAGCCATAAATGCAAAGTTGCAAAGATTTGGAAGACTAAAAAATCCTGTGTAGAGGTTGACTTGTGATGGTTATGTGGCACATCACTATGCGTATATGGAAAAAGTTGTGCAAGTTGTAGAACCCACATGATTTGATAAGGCTATTGGAAATGTGTGTTGGGAGAAAGCTATGGATGAGGAGATGGATGCATTGTATGGAAATGAGACTTGGGATTTGGAGCCATTGCTTGAAGGCAAGAAAGTTATTGGCTGTAAGTAGGTGTATAAGGTGAAACATAACAGTGATGGTAGCATAAGCAGGTACAAGGCTAGATTGGTAGAAGCGAAAGGATATGCACAGACACATGGGATTGATTATGAGGAGACATTTGTCCCAGTTGCAAAGATGGCAACTGTGAGAGTTGTGATTACGGTGGATGTAGCTAAAGGCTGGTTTTTATATCAGGTGGATGTAAAAAATGTGTTCTTGCATGGTGACTTTGCAAGAAGAGGTGTATATGGATTAGCCACTAGGTTCTGAGGATATAGGTCACCCAGCGTATGTGTGTAAGCTTCATAAGGCCTTAAATGGGCTGAAGCAAGCTCCACGAGCATGGCATGAAAAGCTTGCTGAGTATCTTGTCACTATTGGTTTTCATATAGCAAATGCAGATCACTCTTTGTATTTGTGCAAGAGTGATAATTGAAGATTCCTCCCTCCAGATTTTGAGATGTAAAGGTGTAAGAAACTTCCCTTCAGTTTTTGTAATCATCCCCTAATTCAAAATGCAAGAAAACATTGTTTTCTCTTGTTTTAGAGAGAGAAAATATTCTAGAGAGAGATAATACAAATTTGAGATATTTTTGTATACAGAGTTTCTCCTAATATCTAAGATGAATTCCCCTAAAACAAAAGGTCAGAAAGAATTTTCCAATGTGCATTAGAAATTAATTGAATATGTGTATTAAAAGACCTTAGCCTAAGGGTCCACATTTTCAAAAAAATTTGACTAAGGTCCAAATAAGGTTCTAAAGGGCCAATAGGATTAACCCAAGTTTTAGGATGACAAAAATACAAAGAATAAAAGAAAATAGCCCAAAAATGAGTAAATGCTCACATAAGATGAAGAGTTGACCAAGTATTGGGTTTATTAGTTAAAAATTAAGGTTTATTAGTAAAAAAAATCAATTTTTGACACCTCAATAAGGAGGGAGAAGGCTCATGAAGGAGGGGACCTTTTTTCATCATTACCTTGCACTTTTAATTAAAAAAATGATATATTTTTATCTCTTCTCCAGCAAGCTGGATCAAAAAGTGAGCTAAACTGGTCCAAATCTTGTCCAAATTTGGTCAAAATAAAGCTAGAAGCCTCTAGAACCTAGTTAGACTTGGTTAGTGGCTTCCTTCACCTAAAAATAGACCCTCATTCCTTTGTATTTTCATCTTTGTGTATTTACATGCCAGTACTATCTTCATTTTAGTGTAATTCTATTATCCCTCTATTGTTGTCTCTACTTTGGGAAGCTTTGGAGCTTCACAAATCTCCATCCTCTTTTGGAGATTACCCTCTACATCTTGGTGGCCAAGTTCTCCCTTGTGGGCTTCAATTCTCTCCAAAGAATCAAGCCACAAATCAAGGATAAGCCTTAATCAATGATGTTTTTCTATCTTTCTTAATGGTAATCTTCTTCCCAACCTCTCCAATGCTTGGGAAGCTTTTTAATCAATGGTTTTTTCTTGAAATCAATCTTTTTAGTGACTCATAATGTTAAATTGGATTAATGCTAATATTTATGCTTAATTATAATACTTTTGATTAGTAAATCTATCTTTTTGAAAGTTTAATCATCTTTATGGTTGGATCCTTGTTTTTAGAAGGATGGATCCTTGTTTTTTGAAAGTTTAATCATCTTTATGGTTGGATCCTTGTTTTTAGAAGGATGGATCCTAATGTTAATCTCATTATCTTAATTAAAACTCTAGGCTTGACAAGCTAGAGAAGAAGATTAAGTATTTTTATGATTTTAATATAGTTAAAAATGATGATAAAATTCTTTAAGCTTGTTTATGATTAAGAAAAATCATATTAATTCATTTTAAAATTGAAAAAGAGTTATGCTAACATTTTTGTAAGTATTCTCATATAGGAATGATAAATGGATATTTTCTAAAAGATTAATCAAGAGGTTTAATTATAATTATGCTTATAATTATGCTATATATGCATAATAAAAGTTTAGTTAAAAGAGGAGTTCCTATCACATTTCAATTATGAGTATTTATTTAAGATTAGAAAATTGAACATTCTCTTAAATTGTAGCAAAGCTATGGCAAAATTTTTCAGAAAAAAAGGTGAATCTTATTTCTATGCAAAAATTTAATAAAGCAAAAAGAGGAATTTCCATCATATTCTAGGCATAGATTCTTTTATGCTAAAAGAATGATAGTGGGATCCCACTGCCCCCTCTGTGCACCAGATTCCTGGATGGTAGCAGCGGAAGTAGCTTCCTCTTGCACAGGGTAGGGTTTCTCACTCGGGGCCTCGCCCTCAAACGTCCGGGCATGAGACTAAGCTGGTGGTCATTCCGAAATCCAAAACCGAGAAAATTTTCCATGCCCGGAAAGCGGGAAAAATTCCACCATTTTTATTTTCTTAACCAATTCTTTTAATGAGGTCAAGATACTGAACTACCTTCATCTGATAAAACCAGATAGAAGGGAAACTATTTCAAACTTAACTTTGAAGGAATCAACGGCTTTTTCCTAATTGAATCAAGCACAGTCATTGATTTATTCTTTAGAGAAGTCTTCAGGATTCTAATTAACTACTCGAGCTCTAAGCATATTCCTATTAATCAATTTTATTATTAAAACTCTATTGATTCTAGCCTATCATCCGGCCCATGGGCTGCTGGCCCATGGGCTAGCCACCACCCAACCATTGGAATAGTAGAACTTGACAAGTACTCACCCACCCATAATTGAAAGCCTTTCTTAACTTTTGCTTTAGAATATAGATACTCACACACTCCTCTTTAAACTTTAATTTATAAAACAATCCATTGACAAACAATTACTGGGTATAGATGTCACAACTCAAAATTTCCATTCAATCCTTGTTTCTCACAAAATAGTATCACTCTGGACTCTCTGTTGAGACCAGCAAGTTAGCAATGAGATCCAGTAAAAGATTACAATAAGTTTCTCATCATCATACATATATATCTTCCATGACATATGCATGGGTGTCCTCAGCACCGTGAGCCCTGGCATCTCCTGGTCAGAACCCTCCAGGATCCTCCTTAGGTGTCCTGGCACTTCACTTAGAGGGACCGCTTCATCAGCCCTCTCCCATTGTACCGGAAGCACACCATTATACACCATACCCAGGCTGGTCAAGACCTGGGCAGGTTTTTGTCGCACGAGCCATCCTTTGAACACTCCCCAGCTGTTGCAAACAGAACTTCCCTTAGAAAAAACACATATACCAAATGCTCCCTCCAGCATTCTGGCGTAAGACAGTCCTTTAAAAAAACAGGGTCACAAATTCCTATGAGGAATAAATTAATCAGTTATCTAAAATTTTGACTTTGATAGTTTTTTTGAATTTTCTCATTACCATCCTAGAGAACATGAAACGTTATAATTTTCCGTCACTGAGTATTAACTTATTCATTTTTCAATATTCATGGGATTTAAACATAGGATTAAAGAGAACTCTTATTTTGATATAAAAATTCTGTATGCATCTATTTATGCATAAAAAATCAATTTTGATTTATAATTAAAAAAAATCTTTTATGCATCATTTTATGCGTAAAAATCAATATTGATGAAAGTAATACTTTTATAATTAAAAAAATTCTTTTATGCATCATTTTATGCATAAAAATCAATATTGATGAAAGTAATACTTTTATAATTAAAAAAATATTCTTTTATGCATTATTTCATGCATGAAAATCTATTTTGATGAAAGTAACACTTTTATAATAAAAAATATTCTTTTATGCATCTATTTATGCATAAAAATCAATATTGATCAAAGTAACACTTTTGTAATAAAAAAAATAACCAATATGCATCTTTCTATGCAAAGAATTTATATCTAATGAAAATCACTCTTTTATAATTAAAAAATAACCAATATGTATATTTCTATGCAAAGAATTTATATCTAATGAAAATCACTCTTTTATAATAGTAAAAAATAGACAATACGCATCTTTCTATGCATAGATTTTAAATCTAATGAAAATCACTCTTTTATAATAATAATAAAAAATAACCAATATGCATCTTTCTATGCATACAATTTAAATCTAATGAAAATCACTCTTTTATAATAATAATAAAAATAACTAATATGCATCTTTCTATGCATAAAATTTATATCAAATGAAAATCACTCTTTTATATTTAAAAAAATAACCAATATGCATCTTTCTATGCATAGAATTTATATCTAATGAAAATCACTCTTTTATTTAAAAAAAACCAATATGCATCTTTCTATGCATAGAAATTAAATCTAATGGAAATAACACTTTTAGAATAAATATATTTCTACCATGCATTTTTCTATGCATAGAATGAAAATGACACTTTTAGAATACACAAACGATAGGGATTATTCTTTTAGAATAATGAAAGATGAAACTTATTTCACAAAATTCTCAAAAATTTTGCCATAACCTCCTTTGTATGGCTGACCATTTTTTAAATTTTCTTACTTTAATTTACTTAAAAATTAGCATCAGATTATCATTTTAAAGATAACAAAAATTAGAAAACCATTAAAAGAATAAGAAAAAGTAGGATTTCTAACTTACATGAAATTTTGGGAGCTTTCCTTTGGCTTGATGGTTTGAGGGATCTACTCTTGTTTGCAACAAGAGTGGCCACCAATTCTTTAGAAGAGGGAAAGGTCAAAAACTAATGAATTATTAAAAAATTCACAGTTTTTGGCTCTAGGGAGGAGTAGAGTAACAGTGCATAAAACACTATTAAGCTTCAACAAAGGGGGAGACTTCTATTTATAGGAAAAAGTGAGCTTTTAACCAAGCAACAAACTGATTCTATAATTTTCCAGATCAGTTTGGTCAAATTTTGACCATTTTTGGGTCAGTTTAGCTTACTTTTTGGAACTAGACTTGAATTAGGAGACAGAAGAGATGAAATATCTCAATTTATTATAATTTAAAACTCCACCACACATGTGAAATAGGCACCTCCTTCATGAGAGGGGAATTCCCATTGTGAGGTGTCAAAATTCCATTTTTTTAGTATTTCCTTTGGCCCTTAGCCCACTCTTCATCTTATGTGAGTATTTACTCATTTTTGGGAGAATTTTCTTTATTTCTTCTATTTATCTTCTCCACACATTTGGATGAATTTGATTGGCTCCTCAAAACCTTAATTTAAAATTTTCAAAAAATCTGGACCCCTAGGATAAGGCCTCTTGAAGAGATTATACTTGATTTCTAATGCACCTTCTAAAAATCTTTTTGAACTTTTGTTTTGGGGGAACTTATTTTAATAAGAAGAGATATTTTTCCATCCAAAAATATTCAAAATCTGAATAATCTCTCTCTAGAATATTTTCTCTCTCTAAGCCTAAAAATGCATAAGCCTATATACATAAGGGCTATTGCATAAGCCTATATATATAAAAGGGTTATGCATAACGGCTATGCATAACCCTTACGCGTAAGCCTATTTTATAACCCTATCCATAAGGGCTATGCATAACCCTATGCATAATCTCTATGCATAAGGTTATGTATAAGGCCTATGCATAAGCCTATTGACATAAGGTTATGCATAAGCCTATACTCATAAAAGGCTATGCATAAGGGCTATTGCATAATCCTATATGCATAAAAGTGTGAGACCCGTGCCCCCTCCGGGCACCGGAATCCAAAGAGCTAGCAGCAAAAGTAGCAACCTCTCGTGCGGGGCAGGGTTTCCCACTCGGGGTCTCGCCTCCATGAATGTTTGGACAAGAGACTAATCCCTCGGTTCTTCCAAAATCGAATCCGAAAAAAACTTCCCTCACCCAGAAAGCATAGGCGATTCCTCCAGGAAAAATCTTCTAACATAGTCAACAGCCTTAACTATCCTTTGTATTGTGACCAAACCTGCGGTCACATGGCCGAATCAAAGGAGGAACTTGCACTTGGATCATAGAGACCAACGCTTTTTCCCTCATCAAAGAGGCACAGCCGTTGATTCTTTTTTCCATAGAACAAGGATTATCCATGATTTACTTCAACTATCATAACTTGACCATAATTGAATTTTAATTATAGGGATTCATCAGTCAAGCCTAACCATCCAATCCCATGGGTAAGCCAACCGCCCACACCAACCACTATATTGATAGGATCCATTATGAAAATTCACTATATTGATAGGATCCATCAGTCCAGCCTAACCCCATCCAGTCCCATGGGTAAGCCAACCGCCCACACCACCCACTATATTGATAGGATCCACTATATTAATAGGATCCATTATGAAAATTTGTGGTTCTGTTTTGTCCCATGTACTAGGGAAAGGAGTTCCCAGGCCCCCTTGCCGGCTCTCATGCAAAACTTAAATAGACACACCACTTACGCACCCAATATGAAATTACCTTTTCTTAGACTCAACTATTTCCAAAACAGCATTGCAATAAAACCACAGTATCTCCATCACAATCCTCAAGATTCAAGTTCCATGTCCAATTTCCAATCATTCCTTCCTCGGCGTGCCTATGGCAACATTGGCAACCAGAACGCTCACCACTTGCTCACTCAAGAGCCTTTTCAATAGTTCCTAGTACCCAGGAATATAATCAAGTATTCCATTCATCCCTTCCTCAACATACCTATGGCATCATTGGCAACAAGAATGCTCATGACCTGCTCACTCAAGGGCCTTTTTAATAGTTCCTAGTCCATAGAACCTAGGATCACATAAAAATCATATGGACTCTTAGTTGAAGATCAGCAAGATCAACCAAACAAGATCCATGTAAAAGAGCCATGAACTCATTCGTTGAAGACCAGCAAGTCCAATCAACCAGATCCATGCTCGTGTTCACAAAACAAACTCCAACTCATTTTCTTCCTAGACGCATGCGTGGGTATCCTGGGCGAGACCCAAAGCCTGAGTACCGTATGGTTAGCACTCTAGGTTCCTCGTAGGTGACCTAGCGCTTAATCAAACATATCCAAATAATAAGTTTGTACAAACTTATCCAAATTAAACTTATTGTGATCATTCAAGGTTGATCCAAATAGGCCGTGCCATTCATTACATTATCAACAAAAAAGAGGAAAGTTGGTTTCCAACAAAAAAATTTTACATTGACATTACCCAATTACACTCTTAATTGCAATTCCACACCCCTTTCCCTCCAAGAATCATGAACCATGAAAGATGTCACCATATGTCTCCCAATCTACACAAATACATATGAACAAATATCACCAGAGCATGGATGGTTAAGAAAAATCAATGAGGAAAAAGCTAATACCTTTCGATGCTATATCTTAAAGCTTGCATCTTGTACTTCATCAAATCCCATAATTAGTAGGTGTTCTAGAATGTATGTTAATCTCCATTCTTTGCTAGCCTTGACAAGGTCAATGGTGCCATTGGGTAGTTTGTTGAGAGATAGCGATTGCGTTTGTGCAATGCTACATTGTATGGATGATGGATGATGGGTGAGTTGTGGAACACCTCGATTAAGAGGGGGTGTTGAGAGATATAATCGCGGTGTTGTGTGTATGTGGGAAAGCACCCTAGAGGTGCAAGATATTGTGGTGAGGTGGAATGCCACATGTAATATTGTATGGTGTGTGAGTGTTGACTAAAAGAGTGGAAAAGGAGTTGCCACATGGATGATGATGTGTAAAGTGGGATAAGGCTAGAGAGCCTATATCATTGTATGGTTCATGGAGAATGCAATACAAGGGGAATAGTGTTGAGTGTGCAATCTCTCTCTCTCTCTCGCTCTCATGAAGTTTTTAGTGTGGTTTAATCCACCTTCATCTTATGCTTAATCTATGTCCTTCACCATGACCAATCCCATTTCTAGAATCTTAACATGGTATCAGAGCCAAATGGGCTCTTGGTTATGGTGATTATTATGTATATTAGCTTGGTTGTGTGTTTCTTTGATTAAGCATTATTTTCAGTTATTATGAAAAAAAATTATGCACACTCATATTATCATTTGGATTTGCATTTGTGAGGATTTGAGAGAGATTTGGAGCTACCATTCTCAAGTTAGAGAGGAGATTTGCAACAAGGAAGTTGCATAGAAGCTGTCCAAGAGAGTTGCAAATGGAGTTTTGCAACATGAAGAGCTTGCTCATCATCAAGGAAGCTGAAAATGGAGATTTCAGCATTATGAAGGCTATGGAGTCTTCATCATCGTCAAGAAGAAGCTGCCAAGAGAAGATATGCATTATGCCTCAAGAAGGTTGGTTTTATGAAGTTTTGCCTCAAAGTTTTGTGTTTGAGCATGGAAAAATGCTCAATGTATAATGGTTGCTTAATGGGATGGAAGAATCCCAAGGTTCTTTGCTTGTCTAAGAAGGGACAAGCGGTTATGGGCTTGGAAGAAGTCCATGGTTGAGCACATTGGAAAGAGTGATGCTCATGTTTTTGCTCATAGAAGATGGGCAATGTTTGGTGGAAGCTTTTGGACTCTTCAGAATTGGCTTTATGATGCATTGATTGATGATAGTTGTGGGCAACAAGCACATGTGGATTGGCACCGAAATTCTTGGGATGACTTATCTTTTATTGGTCTTGATTTGGAGTCATCTTCAAGAGATATTGATATGCATGAGATGATGGAGTCCATATTTGTTATGGAGGTGGATGGTTTTGCTAATTTAGGCACTACACCTTCTATTGATGCAGGTATCCATGGGCATGATGAGTTTGTGGAAGAGATGGATTCCTATGTTCATGAGAGATTTGACAGTTATGCATCTACTTTGTGTGATGCTCATGGTGTGGACAAATGTGATGCACTAGTGTTACTTATGCATTGTTCGGTGTGGATAGTCGTGCCTTGATATTCACCTATGGGGATAGTGTTGGTCACGCATTGATAGGTGGTCCATGGACTACATTTGTGAATCCAACTTATTATGCTTTTCTGAGTTTGTATTGGAAAGTTTATGATTGTGAGCTCTATGAGACCGCTTCGTGTGTGGATGCCTTATCAGAGTCTAGTATTGATTGGGGTCATTGACTGGGGTCATGCCTATGTTAAATTTGAGGATCATAATTGGGACACTAGGGAGGATTACACATGCGGTGATGATGATGCACCGAGGATTTAGCCTATGTTGATCATAGCTATGAGCATTACATTGATGCCTTATACACATCATCATCAATACTTCAATGATGTGTATGGTGATACTCCTAATGTAGGGGATATTGGTGGTGGTAGGTTCTATGCTCATTGCATAGAGGATGACACGAAGGGAGTGACACCTATAAAGAGTCTATGGGATTATCATGATCATACCTATGCTCATATGGATAGTGGCTCTATAAGGTGTGTATCTTTTTGGACCTTGTGGACGTGGATATGAGGTGATGGTTTATGCAGTTGGGGCATTCACCCTTGGATGTGCTTTAGGCTATTTGGAATGTAATTTTGATGGAATGCACATGACTATCTTTGTCATAGATGATGGTCCTTGACATTTTCCATTTGATCAGGGAGGATACATGCTTAACCTTGCCTCTGATGGTGGTGATGGTTTATGCAGTTGGGGCATTCACCCTTGGATGTGCTTTAGGCTATTTGGAATGTAATTTTGATGGAATGCACATGACTATCTTTGTCATAGATGATGGTCCTTGACATTTTCCATTTGATCAGGGAGGATACATGCTTAACCTTGCCTCTGATGGCGATTTTCGACATTGGCCATCTGACGCAGAGAGCTCTACAGCCATTGTATTGGTGAGTGCATGATGTGGATTTCCATTTGACCCAAGGGGTTACATGGTTGTCTCTATCCCTTGCATACATTTGGTGGATCAAATGAGGAGGCATAACAGTGATTTTGTTGTGGAAATTCTTGTAAATCACTGTTAGAGACCTTCATACTACTTGGAGATCATGAAACTTGCATTCGGAAGTGTTGGAAAAGGAGATACCATCATGGTGGGAAGGGCAAGTTTTGGGATGTTTTGCATGTTTAAGATGCAATTTTTGGTCATGGGAAGTGAATTAGAGCCATGGATCATTTGGGATGCTCTCACATGAGTCACTTACAACTTCCATCCACCACAGTACAAAGATTCATAATGAGTTTCATGTATCTCATTTGAAGGCATATATTGGACCAGAAGTGAAAGTGTTGGATGAGCTACTTCCTATGAATGAGGATGGCATGGTGGTATATATATTTTCGAGAGAGTGTTGGCCATGAGGGAAAGGGTACTTTGCAACTGTTCTTTGCACAAATACCTTGTCAAATGGAAGGGATTACCTTAAGATGAAGCAAAGATGATAGCCCACCCACATGTTGGAAGGATATGAACACTTATTAAATACATCCGATGGAGAAAATTGAGGCATGAAATAGTGAATATGCTTGCTATAACTTTATTTAATTCAGTATTTTTTAGAGGCCAATATGATTCTCAAATAGGATGTTATTGACATATGCACTTCATGGCGAATTTATACTATATTTTGCTATGTTTTGGGGGTTGTTTATCACATGAGATGCTCTTAAGAATGGCTATGCTCTGTTGGATAGTTTTGTTACATGGTACATCACATGTATATCATGGATTGATGGTCTACACATCGGACATACTCATACCAATGAAGTAGACGAATGTCTAAGGACCAAACATATTTGGGTGGGGATTGTTTGTAATGTGGTGAAAGTTTGTAATGTGGTGAAGGCCATGGGCTCATAAGCATGGTTGGTAAGATCTTGGGTGATATGCGGCCAGTGGGATGATAGGCTATATGACAGCCATTCTAGAGACTGGCATAGTTATAGCGCCAGCTCATTTAGTCGGGTTCACACTATAGAGAACCCGTGTATGTATTTGGTTGAGTACCTTTCATATTATGAGTACTCTTATCTTGTATATGGTGTTTTGAGTGTTGAGTAGAGAAGAAGAAGAAGATTTTCAGCCTCTCACCTTGTGTGTTCTCTATTAGGGTTTTGTGAGTGTGTGTGTGTGCTTGCAAGAGCTCAAGCTCTCTTCCCCCCTGCATCTTTTCACCATACACTTAAGAACAAGAAGTTTTGGACATTGTCTCATGTACCGATTGTGTTTCGTCATGCATAGATCTTTTTCCTATGATGGAAACATCCATATGTGTTGATGTAGTGGCCCATTGTGAGCCAATGATGAGCTTTGTGATGGCTAGAAATTCACATCTTGTTCATGATTGTGTGAATGAGACTCTTTTACCATTCTCAAGGACACTTAACACTTGGCTTTATGATGCATTGACTGATGATTATTGGGGGCAACAAGCACATGTGGATTGGCACCGAGTTTCTTGGAATGACTCATCTTTTCTTGGGGTTGACTTGGAGTCATCTTCAAGAGATGTTGATGTGCATGAGATGATAGAGTCCATATGTGGAGGTGGATGGTTTTGCTTTGAGCACTACACCTTCTATTGATGCATGTATCCATGGGTATGATGACTTTGTGGAAGAGATGGATGCTTATGTTCACAAGAAATTGGATAGTTATGCATCTACTTTGTGGGATGCTTATGATGTGGATATATGTGATACTCATAGTATGGACAACTTTGTTTTTGATCCGCCTATGGTAGGTGTTACACATGCATTGATTGGTGTAGACAACCATAGTAGGGATTCACCTATGGATGCTTTGAATAATGGTCCGTGGACTACATTTGTGAATCCAATTTATGATGCTTTTTCAATCTCGGAGTGGAAAGTTTATGATTGTGAGATCTATGAGACTGCTTCATGTGTGAATGCCTTATCGGAGTCTAGTGTTGATAAGGATCATGCTTATGATGGTCTTGGGGATTGTACCTTGGACACTTGGGCACATTACACATGTGGTGATGGTTATGCAACATGATGATTTGACATATATTGATCAAAGTGTTGTGCATTAGAGGGATGTGCTACATACACCTATTGGAGATGCTCCTTGTTTCCATGATGTGTATGACGATTCTCCTTGTACATGGGACATTGACAGGTGCTATGTTCATTGCATAGAGGATGACATAGAGAGAGTCATACGTGTGGAGGGTTTGTCGGATTATCATGAGAGGATAGGGATGACTATGATGATGCATGATTAATGCTTGATGGTGGAGTATGTGATGATAGTTTTGATGATGGAGATACCCACTATGATATTTTTTTCTCTATGCTTGATGGTGGAGATTTCCATATGTATAGTGAGCATGCATATTTGGATGATCACACCTATGCCTATATAGATGTGAGCTATAAGGTGTGTTTCTTTGGACTTTGTGAATATCGACATGAGATGATAGTTTATGCAGTCAAGGCATTCATTTTTGGATGTGCTTCGTGCCATTTGGAGTGTAATTTTGATGGAGAGCATATGACCATCTTCATCATAGATGATGGCCCTTCACATTTTCCATTTGATCCCGCCCGGTCATGTGGATCATCATTTCGCTAGATTATTGGATGGAGCTTCCTTCAGTACATGTGGTTATGCATGTGTGTGCATATGGATCACTGGTTCTTTGGACTTTCTCTTCTTCTTCTTCTTCAATCACTTCCATTGTTACTGCCTTGGAAGTGGACGGCTGATTTGAAAACAACTCTCTTTGACTTTCCCTATTCTGAGGCAGAAGTCTTGCATTACTTTGGTTTGAAACTGCACTGGGTTGGTTAGAGGGTTTACCTCTGGGATTTCCCTGATTTTGGTGGATAGAAACCTGATTACTTTGGAAGGAAGGAGCTGGAGTCTGGAATCTTGATCCCTGATTTCCCTGCCCTTAAAACTTTGATCCAAAAATAGTTGGACAATCCATACTGCGATGTCCAAATCCTTGACAGTTATAGCATTTCACTCCCTTGTTCAAGGGTGTAACTTTTATAGTTGAATTCCAGGGGATTGAGTTTTGGAAAAAGGAGATTTCTTCCATTCTAGAACTTCCCATATCCTAGGCTTGACCGTGATATCTCTTAGGCGGTGGAAGGCTAGAATCACCTTCTGGGATCTTGACATCAAAGGCCTTGGAGAAATCCTTCACCATCCGCACTACTTCGGCCATGGAAACTGGCTTGGCGTTCTTCACCAAAATATTCAAAGGTTCGTTCAGTCCCCGAATGAACCTGGCCATCAGCTGTTCTTCATTCGCCTCGTGGTGGCGAGTATTTGAGGAGGAGAGCGAACGTTTGGTGATATACTTCAATAGTTCTGCTCCCGTGGGTTAACTCTAAGAATTTGTTTATCTTTGTTTCCAAAAAGCCGAGGGGACATAACCTCGTCCTTAGGTAAATTTTGAGATCATTCTATGTCTGGGTATTCCGATCTAGACAGTTTGTCTCGCAGTGGTTTCTCCATGCCACTCTGGCTATTTCTACTATCTTCAGCCTTACTGCTGCAAGAGCCATTTTGCTCTTCTCATTATACACGGTGACATCAAAATACTCTTCCATTGCTTCGATCCACTTCTCCACAGCCTCGCCCAAGTTTTCCCCTTAATCCTGGAAAGGCCCAGGCTACGAGAGCTATGAAGAGTTTTACAAACATCCAAGTCGAGATCTTCCTCATCGAGTTGGGGGTTATCATTTCTACCACGACGACCTCGATCCATGTTTGTATCAATACGAAACATCTTGTGAAGTCCCTTTATTTTATGATTCAAATCCGATTTTTGATTCATCTGATTTTGGGGTTCTTTAGATAGGTTGGCTCCCCACAAAATCGTGGGATAAAGATACTCGCATTATCAGATAACAATTCATTCAAAACATATCATTCATATCTTTAACACAATAATGGTCTATTAGACCAAAATTTCCATCTGAACAGTACTCCATGGGGGATTTCAATTTTATAGATTTTTAATTTGCCATCCCTTAACTTGATCCACTGGGTCAAGAGTTAATAGTAGCAATCTATCAGCACAATACACTAATCTCATAGTGATTTGTTGAAGTCATTATCGTCATTCCAATTACCAACATCAACACAGGGACTCGTGCCTTCATCCTCATTGTGGTTTTGCTCAGTTTATCACTTTTCAACCAAAAATTCAGGGATCATCATTTTTCAATCAGAATCCAATTCAACTCATCAATTCTCAATCATAATTTTAAAATTATACCAACCACATTCAAAATCATATACTACCAGTAAAGAGCTGCAGTTATACCCTCGGTATATACAGTAGTCATGGTCCTTGGAACTATAAGGTAAATACGATCATGTCTTGGCCTCAAGCAAGTCAGGGATTCCATATAACTGCAGTACTTCTATCTAAAGACCCAATTATCAATTTAGGAAATTCATTCTGAATATCAACTTGTATGAGTTTCACCACACAATTCCAACCTTTTACTGCTTCTTCATAAATTTATGACATTCTTGGCTTCTCGATTGATCCAGTTTAGCCAAATCGCTCTGATACCAGCTGTGAGATCTCTGTCCCCACCGCGCAATGAATTCAGGGGTGCTAGCAGCGGAAGTAGCACTTCTTGTGCGAGGCAGGGTCCTACACTCGAGGCCTCGCCCACGGATATCCGGACAAGTGACTAATCCATCGATTCTTCTAGAACCGAAACTCGGAAGAACTTCCCTTGTCCGAAAAGCATGGGTGATTCCTCCCAGGATAACTTTTCTCTAAACATAGTCAAAAGCCTTAACCAAGTGAACTGATCTGACCGAACCCGAAAGTCCCATAGTCAGATCAGGGAAAAGATTGTACTTGGAGCATAGAGACTACCACTTTTTTCTCCATTGAGAGGCACAGCTGTTGATTCTTTTCCATAGAACAATTTTTATCTGGAAATTACTTCATCTATTAGCCAACCACCCAACCATTGTAGTGATGAGATCCAATTAAAAATTTGGTCAGGTTTTGTCCCGGGTACTAGGGAAAAGAGTTCCCAGGCCCCCTAGCCGGATATTCATCTATTTATGTATAAATTCTATTTTAAAGAAAATAACACTTTTAAAATAAAATTAAATCCTTTATGCATCTTTCTATGCATAAAATCAAAATTAATGAGAATAACTCTTTTGAAATAAAAATAAATTTTTTTATGCATCTTGCTATACATAAAATCAAAATTAATGAGAATAACTCTTTTGAAATAAAAATAAATATGCATCTTTCTATGCATAAATTCAAAATTAATGAGAATAACTCTTTTGAAATAAAAATAAATTCCTTTATGCATCTTTCTATGCATAAAAATTAATTCTAATGAAAATAATGCTTTTACAATAAAAATATCTCCAATATGCATCTTTCTATGCATAGAATTAATTCTAATGAAAATAACGCTTTTACAACAAAAATATTTTCAATATACATCTTTCTATGCATAGAAATTAATTCTAATGAAAATAACGGTTTTACAATAAAAATATTTCTAATATGCATATTTCTATGCATAAAAATTATTTCTAATAACAATAACGCTTTTACAATAAAAATATTTTCAATATGCATCTTTCTATGCATAGAATGAAAATAACACTTTTACAATACACAAACGGAGGGGATTACTCTTTTTGAATAACATAAAGATAAAACTTATTTCCATAAAATTTAAGAAAATTTTGCCATACCCTCCTTTGTATGGTTGACCAATTGTTAATTTTTACACTCTAAATCTACTTAAAATTTACCCCAAGATGAATTTAGCACTCTAACTTAATCAATTCCCATTTTTTAAAGAGAAAACAATAGGAAAAATTCAACTCTATTTATTTGATTACACATCTTGGATAAAGAAGGGTTGAATGAAGAGAAGGGGGAAGCCTTCCCATCAAGGCATAATATCCAATTTCAATTTAAAAGCAGCAAGAAATCATCTCGGTTCTTCCAAAACAGAATCCGAAAAAACTTCCCTCGCCTAGAAAGCACGGGCAATTCCTCCCCATGATATTTTTATTCTAATGTAGTCAAGAGCCTTAACTAACCAAACTGATCCGACTGAACCTGTCATATGGTCAGATCAAGGAAAAGACTTGCACTTGGATCATAGAGACTAACGGTTTTTTCCTCATCGAGAGGCACAGGCGTTGATTCTTTTCCATAGAACAAAGACTATCCGGGATTTACTTCATCTATCGTACCATAACAGAATTGAGTCTGGGGGGCTAGTAAACGTCTAGCGGGGGGAGTAGGCTACTTTTGCTTTGGCAAAATCAGCACTAGTTCTTGCGATGCATCTCCCAAGTAGAGACTCTTCATCTACTCATTATGAGCCAGCCCCCCTAGGATACTGATTCCTCCATTTGATGCATGCATGGCACATGGATTGTGTTTGTAGTTACATGTACTATGTTAGACACAAGGATAGTGTGGTAAGGAACTAGAGAATCTTGTACTTTTGGCTTTAAAAACCTAGCATCTTCAACTTGAAGCCCAAAGCCAAGAAGTAAAGTTTCAAGATTATTTTGATGAAACCTAAGTAAAGTTTTAAGATTATTTTGATGAAACCTTACTCTAGGATTCAAATTTAAGGGATGGGCCCAACCCAACACCGCCCTCATGGGAGACTAGGTCCTACTTGGGATCTGGACGAACACTCCTAAAGGGTGTCTCAACAATTTTCTGTCCAATTTTAAACTTTTTCTAAGTAGCAGTGGATTTATAAATATTGATGTACAATACACCGCTTTGTCAAGGAAACACGAGAGAGGAGACTCGAGCCTGGATCCTTCTGTCCCGTGAATCCAACCAACCACTGTCAACCACTCGGTCCTTGGGATGGATTTAATGTGTGTGATACATACACAATGCACATGTCCATTTAAACTCAGAAAATCAAATAAAAAATCAAGTTCATCTTGATGCACACATGTACTTGAGACTGATTTGAAGTGATTTCCCATCACTGTACATGTTCATTGGTGACCCATATTGAATTCACCTCTACCTAACGCGGTTCTCGACCTTTGTACGTCCATGGGTTCAATACCCAAATGATCCTTGGGATTTGTGAATACAATTAGGCGTCCCGGCGCAGTCACTGATCATGCATGCATTCTTCTGTTTCATTTTTGCCCCGCCCTCCAGCTCTAGCTGCCTCAGCATACTGATCTGTAGACACTGAAATGGAGAATTCCCAGCAACAGCAGCCCAGTAGCACTGATTCTGCATCCATTATCTTGCGGCCTGTCCGTGTCATCGACCTCGCTTCCACCTTTGGAAGCGACGGTGCGGTGTGCTTCGCCGTGCCTCAAGACTGGGATTTTCACGTCATCTCTCACACATGGAGCCTGGGCGTTCGGCAGCTTTCTGATGAGATCGGTCAAAAAGTCGCAGGAAAGCACAGCTACGACGAAGCTTTTGGAATGGCAAACTTCAGCTCAAACGAGTGCTACAGGCAGCTTGTGGATTTTCTGATGCTGTTGGCTAAAGATGGAGTTCAGAAGGTCTGGTTCGACGCTATTTGCATCAACCAGCAGGACGAGGCGGAGAAGAAGAGAGAGATACTTAACATGGGGGCATACTATGGAGAAAGCCAGGGTTGCTACGTTCTTACTCACGGCCTTGGCAAAGGATACAAGGTTTGGCCAGTCCAGGAGTTCTCTGGCCGTTCCTTCTTCGAGGAAGAGGTTCCACGATGGTTCACCCGTGTATGGACGCTACAGGAGTTTGTTCTCCCGCAGAAATTGATCTTTGTGGTGGGCGGACTCACCAACTGGATAAAACTCCATCTCAACTCTCGGATCATCCGCTGCAACGAGTCGGAGATGCAGGGATTCTGTAGATGTTGCACGCTTTCAAATATAGACACATTCAAATCGTCAGGTTTCACATATGGCGGCGTGTTCATTGTGTGTGAGTGCGGTGGTGAGAAGATTTCAGCTTATGCTGACACCATTAAAGAAGAAGTGGAACTTCTGGAGAGCAGGGAGATTGGTGGTCAGGCGTGTGCTTCCTGTGGTTGTAAGGAGCCTCTCATAAGAAAGGCAGGTGAGAAAAAAGGGCTGAGGTTAATCATCGTCTGCATGTGTATAACCTTGAATTTTTGCCAGTGTTTCTGGCTTGGAATTGAACTCCTTTTTAGGATTTGATAAGGATTCAATCTTGAAGCATTTGTTTGGGGAATCTGCAGGAAATCTATCATATGAGGGACAGATCTATTTTGTTGATAGGGATGCTTATATGTTCTTGATCAGCCTTGCACGAGCAGAAGCATTCGAACATGTGGGCTATTCGGAGAAGCGAATTTTTATGGCTAAAGGATATAAGAGGATCTGCGAAATGTATGGTTTCAGGCATCAAAGGCACAGCAGTCCAAGGGAGGTGATAAACCATGTTCTATGGAGATCCTGCACGAATGAGGAGGATCGACTGCTGGGGATTCTGGGATTGCTGCCCGGAGTAGAGGGTTTGAAGCAGTTGAGAGTGGGGGCAACATTGGAAGATCACATTTTGGACATGGCAAGCAAGTGCCATCCGGACTTACTGATTGAGCTATGCACTGTGAATGCGGAAGGCAATAAAACCATGGGCATGTCATGGGCACCGAATATGACAGACGCCACGAGTTTCGTCTGGTCTGAGAGGCCTGATACCAGGATTCAACGTGCTGTGGAGGTGGTTGCTGTGGGTAGAGATGGGATCTTGTTGAAGGGGAAGACCCTAAGTGGACGTGTCACTTATGCACGAGGTTCAGGCTTGAGCAGCATGTCTGTGCCATGCATGGAGCGCCCCTTGTTCCATATCCGGTGGAGGAAGTACACTGCACGCGACTCCCATTGCGATATCTTCTCTGGTTCACTAGTGGATATGGATAGTTCATCAATGGACAAGTACTTCAGTGGTTCATTAGTGCATATGGATGGTGCATCAGTGGATAAGTACTTCAGTGGATCTCTAGAAATACCTGTTCGTAATTGTGGTCATCCCATTGTAACTGCAGATTATAGTGGTGGGCTGTCGTTTCATATGTGGGTCATCCTCCTGGGGCGTTTCACCAAGAACAATTGGCCTTCTCCACGGATGCACCAAGATTTTCAGGTTGCCATGGCTTGCATTGGCAACCCGGAAGCGACTGTGCTTCACAAGATTGGCCTCCTCACTAGCGTTCATGATGCATTTAGTGACCATCTCTCTAAAGTCAAAGAACATCTTATCGGAGGGCTAGGAGGATATCTCAACGAGACGAGTCCAATAGTCTGTCACACAAGTGAGGAGGCCAAAAGTCCTTCAAACACGTAGAAGATGTTATTTATGGCTCTAAGAGCTAATTTTTTAAATATGATTTAAATATCGCGTGTGGGAGAAGGAGCCATACACATAGAGGGGGAATGGTTGCACACCGAATACCTTGTTCATTATTGAGTAATTTCTACCTTATGCTATGGTCTAGTGAAGTAATTTATTTTTTGTGTAATTCATGCTTTTATTAATTTTGAGTGCTCACATAAATACTTGGAGTTAAGATTTGCAGTAGAAATGAAAGTAACATCACCTGTGCTACATTATGTGGAGGAAAAAGATCTATGCATGCCGAAACACAATCGGTACATGAGACAATGCCCAAAACTTCTTGTTCTTAAGTGTATGGTTTCATAATCACTTTCTTTTGAGAATTTTCAGAGCAAGTGTGTTAACCCTATATGCCCTCAATGAACTCACAAAGACCCACATAATCATAGTCCATGCAATGACCAAAAGGTTAAGTGAGTACACTACAAGGAAAAGTGACTATAGGCGCGTTTATAGACGCGTTTTGACAACGTGGTTTAAAATGTTACGGGCACGTTTATAAGCGCGTCTAAAATTGCGCCTACCGACATGTGTCTATATACATGTCTATACACACGTCCAAGGCTTAACGTCAGGTGGAAGTTTATAAGGCTTAAAGGCTTTTATAAGATTTAATTAAGTCTTATTAAGAGCCTTATAAGGTTATCAAAGCTAACTACAGTAGCCCCAACTATCATGGCAATCAACGATGCTTCTCCAGCCGCAAGCAGCATCTCCAACAAGAAGCTCAAAATGAAGTGAGGTTTTGAGGAAAAGAATCAAAGATGAGGTGAGAACCAAGATGCAAGGTAGTGTGGGAGGCAAAGTTTATATGGGTAAATGGCAACAACACTTATGTACCAAACTTCGAGCACAAAGTGCATCGACTTTGTGTGTAAAGATGACATAAGCATTTAAAATATATTGCTTTGAAAAAGTTGTCTACAAAGGCATGATTGAACCACCATGCAACTTTGCTTTACAAAAGTTGTGTAAAAAGTAAGAATTAAAGTGCCATGCAACTTTGCACCAACACTGCACCCTTCCACTAGGCTACACGATTTTTGTGATGAAGAAGGAAAATCATATGTTTCAATATAGAAAAACTTCATAGGCTCAAGAAGTAGCCATCATGGTGACTTCCTTCCCATCTCGTGCACACCGTCTTGTATCACCCTTATACGCAAACCTCTAGTATGCCTGCTACGCAAACCTTCCCATGCACCACAACCCCTCTTTCTTTCTATATCTCTCTTATACACACATATCCACCTATTTTACTATTATGTTACACACACATACCTCTCTCTCTCTCTCTCTCTCTCTCTCTTTTGTATGCAAGCACACATGCACACACGCATAATGAGTAAATAGGATACTCGAAAGTAGTATAGTAATAAATAGATAAATGTAAGTCTTTAAAATATTTAAAAAATCCAAAGGATTTAATAAAATAGTAGGCACAATAAAAATTCCAAATTAATCAAGAAAGTCTTGAGAGACAAAATAAGGAAAAGATGGTCAATAACAAGATTTATATTAAGAAATGTGTAATGCATATATTACAATGGAAGACAAAAACGTGTGTTTATATTTGAGTATTTAGAGAGTGCATGAATAAATTTACCATTAAGGAATCAAAAAAATTCTCACCTCAAAGTAGAGTTCAATCAAATGAAATTATGAAGAGGAGGCTTTGTCTATCTTGTTAAGGGAACTCAATCCAAGTAATCATGGTGCTCAATGAGATGATGAAAATTATCAAAAATTACTATAATTGTTTTTCTCTATGTTTGTTACATGGCCTTCTTTTTGAACTTTTAAACTTTTGTGCTTTGAATTCCAAATAATAATAAAAAATTCCCCTTGGTTTAGTATCTTTTTTTAGAGCTCAAAACTATATTTCTTTGTGTTTTCAAACATTGCTTGAAAATATAACTTTTTGAAAAAATCAAAGTTTATTCAAAAAGCTCAAGTTGGCCTAAAATTTATCAATTCTCAATAGATCTCTTTGCATGCATAGACCACTTTTTGAAAAAGAGGTAAAAATGAAATTTTCCGAGGGAATCTTTGAAAGATGCCAAATGTTTCTCATTTTTAGGTAATATTACCTATTTTGCCCACAAGAGTGTTTCAATAGGAGTTGAAGCATTCCATCCCTACTCAAGCATGAAGTGTATCAAATAATGGGTACTACCAACTCATTCATTTCTATCTTAATTAGCTCAACAAACGTGCCCTTGTGATTGACCATTTGGGTATACATGTGGATATGTCCCACTAACACTATGATCTCATCAAGACCAATGTCCTCATCAATTTGCACAATACTTTGAGATAATTGCATGAAGTCTTTGTCTAATCTTTGCATAAATCCCTCTAGACTTTCCCTCTCTTTGAGATCAGAAACGAAGAAGAAAAGGTACCAATATCTCTCCATATAACTAAATAGAGAGCCCTCATGTGAGAATATTATGCATTGATCTCTAAAGCACTTTTGCTCTTGGGTGGTCACAAAGTATTGCCAAACATCATATGCCAAATTCCTCCAATCCCGATTATACTTGTGCATTTCCTTCAACCACTAAGATCTAGCTCTTCGTCTGAAATGAGAAGTCACTCTCTTCACTCAGGCAAGCTTGCCACAAGGAAAGTGTAAGGTCCCTCCCAAGCCATGTATGTGTCTCTTTTAATATAGATTTCAATAAGGAAAGAGAGTGTACTTAGAGAAGAGTGAGACAATAAGGCTAGAAACATTAGGAAAGTGTTAGAATAAAAATATTAGCTCCAAAAATCCTAAAAGAAATAAGAAGATAAGAATAGTTCTATTAAGAGATAAGTATCTCCAAAAATAGAAATTCAAATTTAGGTGATAAGAGGTCATATTTCCAGTACTTTTACATATTTAAAGTCCATGCATACTAAAAATGTAGAAAAGCAATTCGTTTCTAAAAATGGCATGTTTGTAGCTATCTACAGATGTTTTTGCCTATTCTACCCACGTTGGCTTGTAGACTAGATGGCTTCCAGTTCTTTTAACTAGTTATATGACCATATTCTGAGTTTTTATCAAAGAGTTATGGCCTAAACAATTTGTTGATCTGTCAGGGTCTCTACATAGGGAAAGTTGTAAGAAGGCAGCAAGTAGCCTCAAGGTAATCCCAGAGCTTGAGATGTATATATCCCTTTATCCTTATCTAATCTCTTAGAAGATAATGTTAGATCGCTATGGTCTTTTGGAGGAAGAGACCAAAATTCCATAGCTTTTCTTTTAAAGAAAGAATAGTATGCCATAGCCCTGCAAGAGAAGGCTATTTTTCCATAGACCTTCGAAAGAGAGAAAAGTCACAGTACGAGTAAGAGGAGATAAATCTTGGGGATGATCGGATGATTTCAATTCATAAGAGAAGGTATTAGAAGACTCTCTATTCTCATATATCAAGTTCTGAAACTCTTATTAACGAGCAAAGACAACGATAAACAATAAATTTCTATAAGGTATATATATTTTTTATTATTTTCAATTATATATCATTCTTAGGGGTTGAGGTATGGCCCCGGCTTCTCTATTAATTGTTAATAGTGATCTATTTCATTGATTTACTAGTTAAAGTTTGTATTCTTTTAAACAACAACATATGCCTTAATAAAGGATGTCTTATCACAATCTCAAGTTGAAATGCTAAAATCTTTGTGAAAATGATTGTTTTCTTACGAAGGTAACATGGATTCTAGTCCTTTGGTTTAGTTGAGTAGGATTGTTATCTTGGTTAAATTAAGGTACAGGTACAACTCTCTCTACCTTGACGCTGCCCCATTCTTGTGCTTGTATAGCCAGACGATGTAGATGTTAGTTAGGCCGCCCGGAGTAGGCCCATGGTATCCCTCATACCATTGGGAGAATGAGGTTTGCCAATTGAGGGGAGTGATTATGATGCTGCCTAGCTCAGAGGGCCCAGGCTAGTGTGGTGAATTAGCCGACCCTAGTGCAGAGACAAACATCCTATAAAATTGTGCTTATATCTTAGGGGTGCACACGTAAGATATTTGTACAATAAATTTGAGAAATAAGATTGGGGAGGAAACCTTTTGTTGAGGAAAAACATAGGGCGATCAAATTAAGAAACTAGTGAGAGACTAAATGACTAGAAGGATAGACCAAAACGTTGTTTAGAGAAATTTTTAGGATATATCTCATTAACTTGCATATTATAAATTATTAAGATTATAACTCCATTAAGGTTTGAATAGTTGACGTGTGAATGCCATTCATTGGATGCTTTACACTAGGACGATCCTCCAAGATCTTGAACCCATCTCAGACACACATGGGTCTAACTTCGGATGTGTAATTCCCAGAGAATCATGCTATTAGATGTGTTAATCCCAAGATACTAGATGTGTAATTTTCAGAAAACTAATCATCTCAGACGTGTTAATCCTGATAATCTTTGGATGTGTCAATCCCAAGGCACCAGAGGTGTAATTCTCAAAAAATGAAGATCTCAGATATATTAATCCAAAGTGCCTTTAGATGTGCTATGATAAGAATTTGATAGTTTTTGAACTTTTCATGGATACAATGAAAGAAGCAAGTTCATCCTTGCTCATCTAAAAATCGTAAGAAATGCCAAATTAGTTGGAAGCACTGTTGTCAATCTAACCACCGAAACCAGAATCAGTTATGGGATGCCATGAAAGTACATCTTTGTGAAAGATTTTGTCCTCCAAGATTTTGGGAGGATAAAATGAATGAATTTTTGGAGCTAACCCAAGAAAGGAAGACCCTAAAAGAATACAACCAAACTTTTGTTAAAGTTCTCCAATTTGCTCTAGAGATGGATGAGGTAACTCTTCTCCATCGATTCATTTTTGGAAGCTTAATCTACCATTGAATAACCTCGTCAAGAATGCAAAACCATACTCTATTTTAGAAGCCATAATTATAGCCAGAGACTATGATAAAGTTTTTTTATAAAGAAAGTGTCGAGAAGGACACGAGTCCTTCCATGTTAATCAAGAAGAGGTCCCCTAATTCAAGAGGAACATCAAGCCCACCCTTAGCTACAAGGAATCATGAGCTAGAGCAAAATTAGGTCAATAAATAGGGATAGCAGGGTTAAAGATAATCGAACTCAACAAGTATTTCTATGAGTAAATGGAAGAGGATTGGTGCAAGATTCATGTGAAGTAATGTGTGCATGATGAATAGAGCTATTCTACAAGACGATACTAAGATTATGAAATTGCTATCATAGGTTAGATTGCATAAAGGATTGATTCCCTTACGTTTTTCCATGGCAATTTGTTAAGTACCATATTACATGGGGGTATAGAATAAGGAATTCGAAGGTTCATAGCATATGAGAGGTATATGGATGCATGAACTTAGGATAATAAGGCCAACTAACTTTAGAATAATAGACCTTTTTGGAGGCACAACAAAACAAGCCAAACACATGAAATAAGGGACTCGCAAACAACAATGTTTAGATAAAAGAAGATTTCTACCTAGTGGGGGACACCACTTTGAAAGAGGCATAACGATTTACTTAGATACTACCCCAGCTCACGAGATGAGGACATCTCAAATATTTTAAGTGGGGGAGATTTTAAGGTCCCTCCCAAGCCATGTATGTGTCTCTTTTAATATAGATTTCAATAAGGAAAGAGAGTGTACTTAGAGAAGAGTTAGACAATAAGGCTAGAAACACTAGAAAAGTGTTAGAATAAAAATATTAGCTCCAAAAATCCTAAAAGAAATAAGTAGACAAGAATAGTTCTATTAAGAGATAAGTATCTCCAAAAATAGAAATTCAAATTTAGGTGATAAGAGGTCATATTTCCAGTACTTTTACATATTTAGAGTCCATGCATACTAAAAATGTGGAAAAGCAATGAGTTTCTAAAGATGGCACGTTTGTAGCTATATATAGATATTTTTGCCTATTCTACCCGCGTTGGTTTGAAGACTAGATGCCTTTCGGTTCTTT
Organism: Cibotium barometz; assembly: GCF_041138505.1. Classification (NCBI taxonomy): domain Eukaryota; kingdom Viridiplantae; phylum Streptophyta; class Polypodiopsida; order Cyatheales; family Cibotiaceae; genus Cibotium; species Cibotium barometz. Next base: position 22,163,812 of record NC_141065.1, on the reverse strand, counting down.
TGTCTGGTTATATAACCATATTCTGAGTTTTTACCATAGAGTTATAGCCTAAACAATTTGTTGATTGTGTCAGGGTCTCTACATAGGAAAAATTGTAAGAAGACAGCAAGTAGCCTCAAGGTAATCCTAGAGCTTGAGATGTATATATCCCTTTATTCTTATCTAATCTCTTAGAAGAGAAGGTTAGATCGCTATGATCTTTAGAAGGAAGAGACCAAAACTCCATAGCTTTTCTTTTAAAGAAAGAATAGTATGCCATAGCCATGCAAGAGAAGGTTATTTTGCCATAGATCTTCCAAAGAGAGAAAAGTCAAAGTATGAGTAAGAGGAGATAAATCTTTGGGATGATCGGATGATTTCAATTCGTAAGAGAAGGTATTAGAAGACTCTCTATTCTCATATATCAAGTTCTAAAACTCTTATTAAGGAGCAAAGATAACGATAAACGATAAATTTCTATAAGGTATATATTTTTTGTTATTTTCAATTATATATCATTCTTAGGGGTTGAGGTACATGGGCCCCATATTCTCTATTAATTGTTAATAGTGATCTATTTGATTGATTTACTAGTTAAAGTTTGTATTCTTTTAAACAACAGCATATGCCTTAATAAAGAATGTCTTATCACAATCTCAAGTTAAAATGCTAAAATCTGTGTGAAAATGATTGTTTTCTTAAGAAGGTAACATGGATTCTAGTGGACTATGGTTTAGTTGAGTAAATGGACTGTTATCTTGGTTAAATTAAGGTACAGGTACAACTCTCCCTGCCTTGACGCTGCCCCGTTCTTGTGCTTGTATAGCCAGACCACAGAGACGTTAGTTAGGCCCGCAGAGTAGGCCCATGGCATCCCTCATATCATTGGGAGAATGAGGTTCGCTGATTGAGGTGAGTGATTGTGATGCTGCCTAGTTTTGAGGGCCCAGGCTAGTGCGGTGAATAAGCCCAACCTAGTGCATAGACATCCCTCTGAGGGGCAGGGGGATTGAGTGATGGGACCTGAGAAGGTGACAGGATGGCTTGAGTCCTTGCCACCGGCGGCCAACGATGAGGTGTATGGTCCCGTAGGGTTTTTCCCAACATGTAGAGGCTCGAAGGCCGAATTCTAGATCATCGGTCATATAAAGGGAAAGAATAAGAGAGCCGGTTTGGCTTGTATAGAATCGATTTATGTATAAACTTTTTTTATAAATCTTGTCTTTGGCATTATTGTACTGTGGAAAAAGGGTGTTTTAACAAACCTTGTGAAAAGGGCCTTAATTAAGAAACATGTTTATTTATGTCAAACACTGTGGTAGGATTAATTAGAAAATAAATTGACGCGTGAGTAGGGTGGAAAGTGGGAGGATGGATTACCCCGACGGCATCATCCTACAGACGGGTGGACCCGATCAGTCGGGTAGCTTTCCGACATATTAAGTGAAAGCCCTATGCTAGATAAATATGTTCTCAGGCAATTCTATTCTAGAAGACTAGGCTAGCGGTAGTGCCTTGTGCATGGATTAGGAAAAAAGCGTTGTCTCTAGGAATGAAGACCAGTAGTTGCCCAAATTATGATCAATTACCCTATGGGTGATTTGATTTTTAGAAGACCACGCTCCCCCTGCGAAATGGAACTAGGTCTTACCTATGAATCGTATCCTTGAATCTCTGCATGGTCAAGGTGTCGATGAGTAGGAAATTTTCTCCAAGATAAGACTTAGTTGACTATCTTAAGTGTTTTCCCTATTTTGGAAGGGGGGAACCTTACAGAAAGGTATGAAAATAGGTATCCCAATTACGAGTTCAATTCTTCAGTCCCATGCAAGTGACTCCTTCACCATCGAATGAAAACAATGTTTGTGCAATCGGCTCTCCTCTTCTGAACCATAAATTACTCACTTGAGTAGATATGATATACTCAAGAAAAGCTCACACTTTAATTGATTCCAACAACCCTATATGCAAAATTCCATACATCATGGAAAATCTAAATCTTGATTTTGCATCATAATGTTCCTTAATGCTTATGTCTTCAAAAGAATATTGTCCTTTGTCTTGTAAAGGCCTTTGATAGGTACTTCTATCCATTGCCATTGAAAACATATCCAATGCATATTGGCGTTGCACTAATCATGTACCTGCATGGTCTTTGATCACTTCAATTCCAAGAAAGTATCTCAATTCACCCAAGTCTTTCATGTCAAACTGCCCACTCAACGCTTTCTTGACATGCATCACATCTATACCATGATCACCTGTGATAATCAAGTCATCCACATAGATGACAAGTAAAACAATCCCATGATCTGTTTTCTTCACATAGAGTGAAGAATCTGCTGTAAAAACCTGAAATCCAAGGGAGATAAGATATATGCTCATCTTATCACTCCAAGCACGAGGTGCTTGCTTCAAACCATATAATGCCTTTTTCAATCTGCATACGTGAGTGGGATATCTTGGGTGTACATATCCTTCTGGCTGTGCCATATAAACCTCTTCTTGAAGATCACCATTTAGAAATGTATTTTTCACATCCATTTGATGCATTTTCCAACCATTTGCTGCAGCCATAGCAATGACTACTCTCACTGTTCCCATCTTTGCCACTGGACTAAATGTTTCATCATAGTCCAAGCCTTGGGTTTGTGCATAACCCTTAGCTACCAATCTTGCTTTATGTCGTTCAATGGAACCATCTGACTTGCACTTCACTTTGTAAACCCATTTACAACCAATAACATTTTTATCCTGTGGTAATACAACCAAATCCCATGTATCATTATGAACCAATGCGTCCATCTCAACATCCATTGCTTTCTCCCATACATGCTTTCCAATAGCTTCTGTATAGTCCACAGCACTACTCCCAGTGCTCACACTCTCATGCCTCAAACGTCCTGACCATGGACGTACAGTACTACTCTCAACCTGTGCTGGCCTAGACATAGAAGTATAACTAGAACTTGCTTGTGGCAAGTTCACAGGCACATCATCTTCAAGTGACTCAATGACACCCTCATCCTTTGCTTTGTACCAACTAGAAAGCTCATCAAACACCACATCTCGTGAGATAACAACTTGCCTAGTTTGTGGATTGTAACATTTGTATGCCTTACGATCCTGTGCATATCCAACAAACACACACTTTTCTGCCTTAGGATCCAACGTCCTCCTTCTCTCGTCAAGCACATGTACATAAGCTATGCAACCAAATACTTTGAGGTGTCCAATGTCTGGCCGAAAACCTGTAAGTCGCATCTCTGGCGTACTTCCATGTATGGCTGTTGTGGGTGTCTTATTCAGTATATACACTATAGTAGCACATGCTTCTACCTAATAATAATCCGGCATGCTCTTTTCATTGAGCATTGCCCTGGCCACTTCACATATGACTCTATTCTTTCTCTCAACCACACCATTTTGTTGAGGTGTATACCTGCAAGTCAATTGTCTTCTTATTCCATGCTTTCTCAAGAAATGCTCAAAAGCATTTGAGGTGTATCACCACCTCCATCTGTCCTCAAACATTTTATCCAAGAACCATATTGCTTTTCTGCAAGCAAAAGCTTTGAAATCCATAAACTTTTCCAACACTTCACTTTTCTCTCTGAGAAAGTATATCCATGTCATTCTGCTAAAATCATCAATGAATGTCACATAATATAAACTGCCTTTAATAGATGGGTTTTGTGCAGGACCCCATACATCGCTATGTACTATCTCAAGTGGCCTGCTACTCATGTTGCCTTCTCTAGGAAACCGCAACCTTGCCTACTTTCCAAACTGACACGCTTCACAAACATGCATATTCCCATCATACTTGAATCTAGGTAGCCCACTAACAATGCCTCTTGCCTGCATTTTCTTTAACCTTTGTATATTGACATGTCCAATCCTCTTATGCCACATATCAATGTCCTGTACCACATTTCTGCTTTTAGAGAACATGGCTGATTTTAACTCAGGAATTTCAGCATCCAGCTTAAACAACCTACATTCTGTGTTGCCTTTAGCAATGACTCTACATCCATGTTTGAAATCCTCAACGAAGCAACCATCCTCGTTGAAACAAACCTGTAATCCCTGTTCCACCATTTGACCAACTGAGGCCAAACTTTTTGTAATCGAAGGCACATACAATACATCTGACATAGATTTTGTTTGTGACCATTGTGCATAACCAATGGTACACTTCCAACATGTGTAATGGCATGCTGAGTATCATCTCCTGTCTCCACATAGCCTTTCACATCCACAAGCTTCATATGCTCAAACCATTCACCATGACAAGTGTTATGGTTTGATGCTCCAGAGTCCATATACCAAGTGTCATCATTTTTAGCATTTGTTATCATAGATCCCACAACATGTTTCATGGCAAACAAGTGATTTGCGATGCCATCATTACTGCTTGATGCATAATTTCCACCATGTTGTGCATAATTTCCACCATAATGTCCACCACGTTGTCCTCTACCCCCTCTCAAATCATTTTGTTTGCGAAAACAATCACGTGCCATATGACCAAATTTCCCACAGTAATGGCATTCCACATCTTGCATAGATGTTTGTTGGCCTTGCCAACGTCCTCTACCATGAGGATTACCTCTGCCTCTCTGAGGTGTATATCCACGACCACCTATAGTACCATATGAAGGCTGAAAATTCTGTTGTGGTGACCTGTCCTGCCATCCATGACCATTACCACGGCCACGTGATGCGAATCTCCCCCTGCCTCTAAATCCTCTTTGGGAATAGAAAGCCTGAGTTCTGTCATTATCATCATGGCTAGTAGATGCATCCTGAAAGGAATCACTGAGTTTGATTTTCTCAACAAGCAAGAGTGAAACCAACTCATCAAAGTTTGGTAAACCTGTACTCCGAATCGAGATGGATGTATCAAAAGATTTATATTCCTTGCTAAGACCACGCAAGGTAATGTCTACCAAATCATCATCAGGCATGGGGGCATTTATTGTTGCCAATGCATCTGCAAACTTCTTTCTCTTGTACATAATCATGTATGCTCCTTCTATTCCGCTTCACATTATGTATCTGTTGTCGCAACTGAGACTTACGAGCACTCGTGTCTGTATCAAACAACTTCACCAATGTATCCCATGCATCCTTGGGATTCTCAGCATCATGTATGTGTATGAGCATAGCATCCGAAATACATATAGACAGATAATGCAACACTTTGAATGCTCTTTATGACCATTGCTTATGAGCTATAACCTGCTGTGCTATGTAGGTTGTCGGGGTAGTTCCGGCTCTGGCTCAGCACCTGTAATGAGATTCTAAAAACCTTTTCCCTTCAGAAAACTTTTGATCATGTACTTCCATGCCTGGAAGTTCTTCCTATCCAGCTTTTCACCAACAATTTGTACTGGATTATCCGACATATTTGCTCAATGCATACACCTTCCGCACACTTCAAATCTGTAAACGAGCCTTCCTCAGCTCACCACACTCCAATGAGTGTTTCAGATATTCCAAAGTAGTCAACAAACTTCAATTTTGATGTAGAAAATTAACCTGTATGCATCCAAAATGAACTGGCTCACACAGACCAAGATACCCTGTTTTGATGCGCTTTCCAAGGCTCCAAATTACAATGTAGTGGTTCAATCAAGTATGGATAACTTGCATTGACACCTAAACTACCTCAATGTTGAATATCAACACCATCCAACATGCGTACAGATCAATTTTGTCAAACCCCCTTCTCTGTTTTGAGAAAAACCAACAAAACCAGAAAAACCAGTAGTAATTTTGCTCTAATTTCTTCAATCCTTGTCCAAATTGAGCAACCAGGCATTCATTAGCTTAGCAATGATGTCCATTAACTCCATGTAAAAGGAATTAGTCCAATTGTTTAAGACGAGTGTGAGTAATTGATCGATTAATCACACTCTGTTTCTCTGCAACCAGTAGACAGCCTATTTAATCAGCTCATTTCCAGCTCCATAGATGATAATTGATCAATCCAATCATATAGCCTCCTTCTCTAGTGTATGTAGCAACCAATTGCTAAGTCAATTGTGGAAATAATCAAGCACCCAAGTTGAATTGTGGCCTCCACTCATCAAAAAATTAAAAAAATACTATGTTTCTCTGTCCAGCCTGCGCCGCCTGCTCCTGAGGGATTTGGGAGTGTTTATGTTGATAATTGATGATTTAATTGAGTACCCAACACACCTAGACAAGTGTGCAATCCATCAATGCTCTTATTTTTGCCAAAAACTCGCTCCAAATGCATCAAAATTTGACTTTCTTTTCTCTGTTTTGTGAGAGCTCAAAAACCAATCAATTTCACACATTCAAATGCATCCAAATTGCTCCAAAATCAGTTTAGGGCTTGCATATAAGTTGCCAATACATTCCTCCTTGTCAGATACATGTGTCTTTGCCAGATTTACATCTAATTTCACCATACATCACTGCTTCCAAGCTTTAATGGAAAGCTTTCAAAAACCAAAATTTCTCTTTACTTTGGGCAACCCTAATTTGCTTTGTTTCTGTCTGAATCACCTGCAATTCGCTCAAGGATGTTTAGAAGACCTTACCCGGTAGGCCAAGCTCTCAGGTTTAATAGTAATCGGTGTGCTCCAAGCTTCACAGCATCAATGGCAAGCTTCACAGCTTCTTCTCCCTCTTCTCTCACTCACTCATAAACCCTAATAGAGAGCACCAGGCTCTGATACCATGTTGAAAAAATAGGTAGAGGGAGAGGAGACACACACAAGAGCAAACCCTAAAGTATATTGTAAACCCTAACCATAGAGGGAAGCCATCTCCCTTCTCACACAATGCATAAAGCCATAATCCATAATACACACAACACACTATGAGTTGTGTCCACACACATCTAACCCTAGCTAATGTCCACACACTATGACCAACTGGACGCGGTCATTTATGTCTCACACATGTTCCTACCTAACATGCCAGCACATAGCAGAGCTGGCACACACTGACATCGAGCTTGAATCTCAACATCACCCAGTCACCCTGGACTAGTGATGACATAGATGATGGCACTCTCACAATTGACATATCTCTCACTAGTTCTGATGACAACCTTTGATGAGCCACTGTGATCACTGAGTATGACTCCCTTATGCACAATCACACTTAGTGTTTAGTTGATAAACTCACTGATACACACCTTGTGAGTTGTTATTAGTGGGTCCTATGGAGAAAGCTTACTGGTGAGACGACTCGATCTCTCAATAGAAAGATTGATTCGTTGTACATGGCATCACCTAAGTTTGCAACAAAAGATTTTTCTAAAACATATTCTTTAATTCTCAACATGCCTTCTTCTGCATTTTTATTCCTCTTCTCAGTGTTGAGATATCGAGCTCATCTAGTGAGGCGGTGGCCACTGATGACCCGCCTGGGGGATAGGTCCCACACTTACACCACTGGCATGGTTGGTGAGATTTTGGGAGATATGCGGCCAGTGGGATGACACGCTGTGTGACAGCCATTCTAGAGACTGGCATAGTTATAGCGCCAGCTCATTTAGTCGGGTTCACACTATAGAGAACCCGTGTATGTATTGGTTGAGTACCTTTCATATTATGTGTACTCTTATCTTGTATATGGGTGTTGAGTGTTGAGTAGAGAAGAAGAAGATTTTCAGCCTCTCACCGTGTGTGTTCTCTATTAGGGTTCGTGAGTGTGTGTGTGTGCTTGCAAGAGCTCAAGCTCTCCTCCCCCCTGCATCTTTTCATGGTATCAGAGCCTGGTTCGTGCTAAGGGCTGAGCTGCAAGCAAGAGAACCACAGGAAGCAGTACGAGGGTAAGAGCTTCAACTACTCTTCCCTATTGTGTTGGTGACTACACCCTTGTCGGGAGCTCTACGGGAGGCACCGGCAAACGATCTCCGAGATTGAGGAGCTTTCTTCGCGGGAGTGAAGCTATAGGGCAACTATACAGTCCTACGGACTAAAATTTTCAGGCCGAAAACGCGTTTCGGGCGCGTCTGGACCTCCGTTTTTTAGAAAGCAGGCGATTTCGAGCACTGCGGGTAAGTCATCAATTCTCTGCAGAACTCTGTTTTAAGAACTGCAGGAAGAGAGATTGACTGTGCAGACACTGTGGGTGCTGCAAAGAGGTCTACAGTTGCCATTGGGTGTATGTATGCACATTGAAGTCACTGGTTGTGACATTTGAGAGTACTACAGTACCGCTGTGCAGAAAATACAGCATTTGTGCAGAAAAAACCAGAGTGCAGTTTCTGGTAAAATTGTGTGTTTGGCAAGATGTCTAATGATGGCATAACACAGATTGTGGCTGAGAAGCTGGACAAGAATAACTTCCATGCTTGGAGGTTCAGGTTGACGAATTTCCTGATGGGAAAAGGCTATTGGGACTACATAGAAGGTGAGCATGAAGAGGCACCGAAGATACCGGATATAAATCGGATATAAATCCGACTGCTGCAGATGTGAAAGAGTTTAAAGACTGGAACCAAGGAGCCAGGAAGGTTATGTATTGGCTTTCCATTAGTATACAGGACACCATGATTGGGCACATTCAGGATGCCAAGTCCCCCAAGGAGGCGTGGGACACCTTGGTAAAGCTCTATGAAACAAATACCAAGGCACGCAAGATACAGTTGAAGAATGAGCTTCATACTGTGGAGAAAAAGAGCATGTCTGTGAATGACTATGCATTGAAGATAAAGGGTATTGTGGAATCCCTTGCATCTATTGGTGTGTCAGTAGATGATGATGACAAGGTGGAAGTCTGTCTACGTGGTCTCGGGCCGCAATACAAGGCGTTCAAGACGTCTATTCAGACTTAGGAAAACATTCCCAACTTTACAGATTTGGTGTCTATGCTGATTATCGAAGAGAAGAGCTTGGGTGAAGACCAACAGTCTTCACAAAGCAAAAACAGTTCAGAGCAACAGGCCTTCTACACGAGTTCAGGAAGAGGACGAGGTAGAGGAGGCCGTGGACGCGGTCAAGGAGGTGGCCGAACAGGTAATCAGAATTATGGCCAGCAGCAGCAGCAGCAACAACAACAGTCCCAGAATCAACAACAACAACAACAACACGCAGGTGGAAGAGGCAAATTCAAAGGCAGGCGGAGTCAAAGAGGCCGTGGAAATTGGCAAAGACAATATAATGATGCACGTGAATGCTATTATTGTGGTAAGCCTGGACATGTGCAGTCAGAATGTTATAAGAAGCAGGCTGACATGCAAAATGGGAAAGTGCAGCAAAACAACTATGCATCCTCAAGCAGAAATAATGAGGATAATGAAAGGTTGTTTGTTATGCAGCATGTTGTGAATGCCATGTCTGAAAATGTTGATGCAGCACAAAAAGATAATGTATGGTATGTGGATTCAGGCGCTTCGAACCACATGACGAGTCATGGGGAGTGGTTCAAGGAGATGAAAAACCCGGAAAGACCAGGTTTTGTGGAAACAGGGGATGACACTACTCATCCAATTGCCCACGTTGGAGATGTGCCATTATCTATGCAGGATGGCAAAGTGAAGTACCTTGCAGATGTACTTCACGTTCCAAACATAACAAAGAATCTGGTTTCAGTTGGCCAGATGATTGAGCAGGGTTTGCAGGTTCGGTTTAACCCTGATGGATGTTATGTTGAAGATTTTAAAGACAAGTGCAGGTTGGTTGCAAAAGGCAACAGAGTGGGCAGAATGTTTACGTTGGATGTAGACATGCCTGAAATGAGTGCTGCGATGTTTGCAAATGGTTCAGGAGTTGTTGCAGACACAGACATATGGCATAAAAGAATTGGACATGTAAATGTGCAAAGATTGAAGTCTATGCAGACAAAAGGAATTGTGACAGGGCTGCCAAAATTTAAAGTGGAAGGTATGCAGAAAATATGTGAAGCATGCCAATTTGGGAAGCAAACAAAGCATGTGTTTCCACGTAACAGATATGTGAGCAGAAATGCACTAGATGTTGTGCATTCAGATGTATGGGGTCCTACAAAGACCATATCTATGGGAGGCTACAGGTATTATGTGACTTTCATTGATGACCACACGAGGAAAGTGTGGGTATATTTCATGAAGGAGAAGAGTGAGGTGTTCACTCACTTTCAGAATTTCAGAGTTTTGGTTGAAAAGCAAACAGGAAAATATGTCAAGTGCCTAAGGTCGGATGGAGGGGGAGAATACTTCTCCAATGAGTTCTCTGAATTTTTGAAGAAGAATGGTATTCGGAGACAGTTCACATGCAGATACACTCCGCAGCAAAATGGAGTTGCTGAGCGGAAAAACAGGCACATTGCAGAGATTGCGCGAGCATTGATGGAAGAGAAGAATATGCCGCATTGCTATTGGGCTGAGGCTGTTTCTACAGCAGTATACATCATGAACAGGACTCCAACTGCAGCCATACATGATGTAACTCCAGAGGAGAGGTTTACTGGCAGAAAACCAGATTTGTCTCATCTGAAAGTCTTTGGATGCATTGCATATGTGCATGTGCCAGATGAGCTGAGAACTAAGCTAGATCCGAAAGCTGAAAAATGTGTGTTTATTGGATACTCCCTTGAGCAAAAGGGATACAGGTGTTATAACCCTGCTACACATGAGTTGAGGGTAAGCAGGGATGTTGTTTTTGATGAGATGAGCAGCTGGTATGCTGCTGAAAAAGAAGCTGTTGGGGCTGATGTGAGTGGAAGTGTGGTTGCACAGAATGCAGGTCAGCAATCACAGTCTTTGAGTGGACCAGGAGAGTCCTCATCTAGTGGGTCTGTTGATAGACCATGGAGTGGCAGGCTGCATCATAATACCAGTCCTGCAAATGTGATTAGTACATCACGTAAAGGAAAAGAGAAAGTGGTTGAGCCCCTTGGTATGCCTGACATTTCTGCAGGGCATTCTCATGTTGATGGAGAGTCTAGTGGCTCAGATATGAGCCTTGATGAGGAGCTTGGGATCCCAGCTATGAGAACACCTGGTGTAAAGAAGGCTATGGAAGCCATGAATGAAAAGCTGCGAAGATCAGGGAGAGTGAAGAACCCTGTGCAGATATTTACATATGATGGTTATGTGGCACATCACTATGCATATATGGCAAAGGTTGTGCAGGTTGTTGAGCCCACATGCATTGATGAGGCTGTTGGAAATGAGAATTGGGAGAAAGCTATGGATGAGGAGATGGATGCACTATTTAGTGCAATTGCCAGAAGGCAAGAAAGCCATTGGATGCAAGTGGGTGTACAAAGTTAAACATAACAGTGATGGGAGCATAAACAGGTACAAGGCTAGATTGGTAGCCAAAGGATATGCGCAGACATATGGGATTGATTATGAGGAAACTTTCAGCCCAGTTGCCAAGATGGCAACGGTGAGAGTTGTGATAGCAGTGGCTGCGTCAAAGCAATGGTCTTTACATCAGATGGATGTAAAGAATGCATTCTTGCATGGGGATTTGCAAGAAGAGGTGTATATGTTGCAGCCACCTGGTTATGAGGATGTGGGTCACCCCGAGCATGTTTGCAGGTTGAAGAAAGCCTTGTATGGCTTAAAGCAAGCACCAAGAGCATGGTCTGACAAGATTTCTGAATATCTTGTCACTATTGGCTTTCATGTAGCCAATGCAGATTTCTCATTGTATGTGAGACATGGTGATAGAGGAGTTGTGCTTGTTGTCATCTATGTAGATGACTTGATCATTACGGGGGACCATGATGCAGAGATCTTTGATGTAAAGATCTTGCTTAGACAGAAGTTCGAGATGAAGGATCTGGGGGAGCTCAGATATTTCTTGGGCATTGAGGTGATTAGGTCACCACATGGTATTGGATTACTGCAGAGACAGTATGGCTTGGACATGTTGTCCAAGTATGGTATGACAGACTGTAAGCCTATTTCTGTGCCATTGGATCAGAATGGCAAGTTGAGTGCAGATTCAGGAGAGATCTTGGAGGATCCTACTATGTATAGACGCATAGTAGGAAGTTTGATCTACATGACGATCACCAGACCAGATTTGAGCTATGCTGTTGGGTTGGTGAGTCAGTTTATGCAGGTTCCACGAAAACCGCATTTAGATGCAGTGAGACGCATACTGAGGTATGTGAGGTCTACTTTGCATTATGGACTATTCTATGAGACTGGGACAGATATATGTGTACATGGGTACACAGATGCTGATTGGGCTTGTAGTATCTCAGATAGAAGATCTACCAGCGGCTTCATGTTTTCTTTGGGGAGTGCTGCTGTGACCTGGAGCAGCAAGAAGCAGCCTACGGTTGCTCTATCGGTACAGAGGCCGAGTATAGAGGAGCTGCTATGGCAGCATGTGAGGTAGCCTGGTTGAGAAAGCTACTTGCAGATTTGGGTCTATCAGTGGATAGACAAGTTGTCATTTTCTGTGACAACATTAGCAGTATACAGTTGGCCAGGAACCCAATCTTTCATGCTCGTACGAAGCACATAGAGGTCCACTACCACTTCGTCAGAGAGAAGGTCTTGGCAGGAGACCTTGACCTTGTTTATGTCAGCACAGAGGATCAGGTAGCTGACATCTTCACCAAAGCATTGGGTACAGAGAAGCTCTGCAGATTCAGGGCTTCGCTTGGTGTACATGAGATGGAGTTGAGCTCGAGGGGGAGTGTTGAGATATCGAGCTCATCTAGTGAGGCGGTGGCCACTGACTGGGGGATAGGTCCCACACTTACACCACTGGCATGGTTGGTGAGATTTTGGGAGATATGCGGCCAGTGGGATGACAAGCTGTGTGACAGCCATTCTAGAGACTGGCATAGTTATAGCGCCAGCTCATTTAGTCGGGTTCACACTATAGAGAACCCGTGTATGTATTGGTTGAGTACCTTTCATATTATGTGTACTCTTATCTTGTATATGGGTGTTGAGTGTTGAGTAGAGAAGAAGAAGATTTTCAGCCTCTCACCGTGTGTGTTCTCTATTAGGGTTTGTCAGTGTGTGTGTGTACTTGCAAGAGCTCAAGCTCTCCTCCCCCCTGCATCTTTTCACTCAGGGGGGGGGGGGTCACTCATAAATATGTAAGTGTAGCATGTGGGTTCAACAGCAAGAGTTTTTAAATTACCATTTTTGCACACAGAAAGGTACCACTTAAAGAGGGTATTTATAGATTGAATAGACAAAGGGTGTGTTTTTGTTCATGAAAATTTTACAGATAAGGGGTTTGTAAAATTAGGCCTTGAATGCACATGATATGGATTTACATATAGTGAACTCCCTGAGTTCCTCTTACAGTTCATTATATTAATTGATACATACATTAAATGGATGTATAAACAACGTTTCTCTATATATGAACCAACCTCCTGATTTTGTTGACTCTATGTTTGGACTCTATGTCCTTTAATGAGCCAAGATGTAAACAAGGGATTACCAAGCTAGGTATAACGCTAGCATCAAAAGGATGTACATTAGTTATCCTAGGACAATCATATACATGGTTGGTTTCCAAGTCTAGGTGCCATGGAAGTTATTAAAATTGTATATAAGCCAGCTTAACTAATGAGAAAGGATGCTTCCCTTGTGTGAGATTGAGAGCTCTTATCTACTACTTCTACTCTCTGTCTTATCAAGTTGTGTGAGTGAGAGTGAGTGAGTGCAAGAGTTAGAGAGTTGCAAGTCATCTTCTCCACAACCATGGCCTTACAATTATGAGGGGATATCCCTTGAGAATGTAATAGAGGAATTTTCAAACATTAAACTTTGTAGTGATTGAAAGAGTCTACTTGCGTGCTTTTGTTTGTAGGTTAGTCCTTAGGTGGCTAGCAGGTTTGCTTTTAATATCAACAATGTTTAAAAACTAACTCTTTACTGTAAAAATAAAAGCTTGGCTATCATTAATATTAGCAAATAAATTTTTTTTTACAAGCTTACATAAAATTGTTAAAAATGGTACAAACATATTGACTTAGAAACACAAACCCCCTAGCACCCTATTAATTAATAAAGTAGGCTAAGGGTTAAGCCTTAGCAACATTTTTTTAAATTACATTTTTTAACATCCTGATCGTGATCTCTCTCTCTCTCTCTCTCTCTCTCTCTCTCTCTCTCTCTCTCTCTCGCACACACACATTGCAATCCGTCTTCTTCTCTCTCGCTCTCTGTCTCTCGTGCATTAAGTGTATGTATCTCTCTCTCTCTCTCTCTCTCTCTCTCTCTCTCTCTCTAATTGTGATCCATCTTCCTCTCTCTCGCTGTCTGTCTCTCGTGCATTAATTGTATGTATCTCTCTCTCCCAAGCCATATAGGCTCACAGCCAATTATAATTATGTTCAAAAAAAGAAGAAGAAAGCATTTGCTTTGCAAAAGTTGTATACTAAATTTGTGATGACTCTAGGTTGGATAAGACTATAGCTGTATACTAAATTTGTGTGTGATGACTATAAGGTTTGTATAGTAGACGCCACCGAGCCTCACAAAAACCTACTCCATGTGCACAATTTGATAATCATGAGAGAATTTGCCACAAATCCATCAAAATACAAGCTTCTAAAGGTCGGCTCATACTAAATGCTTAATATAAAGCTGCAGTATAAAAACTCATTATATTAAGATGAACACAAGCACTTAGATCTCTTAGCTTCCAAAGGTCAGCTCATGTATTTGCGATACTAAATGCTTAATATAAATCTGCAGTATAAAAACTCATGAACTGTCTGAGAGCAGAAGATTATATTAAGATGAACACAAGCACTTAGACTTCCTAAGCTTGATGATCAGAGTGCCTTACGCAAGATTAGGGAGCTTACACTAAGATGGAGTAGAGGGCTTGGGTACCTCAACTCCTGAGAGCATTTGAGGTACAATACAAATCATTATTTTTTTCAGCTACATGGCCCAATATATGAATTTACAACACATGCACACACTCCATTTCATTTCAATATAAAGCTCAAAGTAAATATTATTATTGGCTCATAGTGCCTTGAATTAAGGACTTGAGAGATTTCACTTTTATCTTTGAATCGATTGCTTGCAATGAAAACCCATTAGTCACATGACAAGGCTCAAAATGGAGGTGACTAGGTATGAGTTGGTTACTTGCATATATGAATAACCCATCAACTTTTATCAATCACATACACTTCACAAAAGCGAAAGCAGTCCCTTAAGTTAAGCTTTCACTGCATGCACTTAATATTTCAACAAAAAGTAAGTCCCTTTAAGTGATGGTGGGGCACATCTACTAGGTTAGTTTGTCACACCATGGCATAGTCACATCTACTAGGTTAGTTTGTCACACCATGACATAGTCAAGTAATTTCCCACAACAAGGACCAACCCACAATCCTCTGATTTCATTTATTATTATTGAATTTCTTGGGCGAAATTTAGAATGTTTGGCTATGAAAATGCATCATCTCTAAGACAAGTAATCCTATTACATCATATGGTGATTTTGACCAAACAAGGTCATCAAACCTACATACAAAAACATTTTTATTTTGTAGATCTATCCATAGGGGATAATAATAGATAATTTATAAACAAATGAAGTACATCTATAAATTTATTTTTATACCCCTTATTAAGGATCAAGAGATTTAAGTATGATATTTTTTTAAGGAAGTAAAACATGTGAGTAAAGCTCTTTGTTTTTAGTGTTTTTTACATGATGTCCAGCATTTAAATTATTAGGAGGATCACATAAGTAGGCTACCACTTTCATACCAGGTCATTCCAAAAAACATTATCATAAGGGGTACCATATGCCTTTTATGAATCCACCCTTAAGGGGCGTTTCAAAGAGTATTTCATGGAAAGCTCACATCTTTTGATGCCACCTAATTCCAATTTTGAAATCTCGTAGACAAGTTTATACATATACAGTCTGCATGCATAATTCTTGACCCATGAGATACAAGAGCTTGAATGAGGAAGAATGTTTCTTGTCCCACTCTTTCTCCCCTATACCCAACTGCATTGTTTCCCAACTAGTCCAAAAAAAGAAGATGTTTCTTGTCCCACTCTTTCTCCCCTATACCCAACTGCATTGTTTCCCAACTAGTCCAGAAAAAGAAGATGTCTTGTCTCCTTGGCTACTATTTTCTAATGTAAAACTACATGTGAATTAGTTTGCCAACTAGTTTTATTCTTGGCTACTATTTTCTAATGTAAAGCTACACATGAATTAGTTTTTTCTTAGTGCATAATCTCAAGGCTATTGAGAAATCCGAGTCCATTTTAGCTTTTTGAGTTGTAGTAGAGGCCTTCTTTTTTTATTTCAAGCATGTGAAAAATACACTAGAGGCTTTCTTTTTTTATTTCAAGCATGTTTAAGATGGTCCCATTAAGGTAGGTGTGGATATCTATATTGATACCCTTTGGGTTGTTGCTATAACTTTTGGATATATGTAATAATATCATTTGCCTTGTTGCCTTAGCTCTTCTTGAACAACACTTTCTTCCAATGTAGTTTTGCACCATAACAAACAAATGTATCATAATCATCCTAACTAAAATCACTACAACATTCATACAATTTGCCTATCATTGGAATATCAATGGAATGTGAGTACTCTCTCTCTCTCTCTCTCTCTCTCTCTCTCTCTCTCTCTCTCTCTCTCTCACACACACACACACACACACACATTGTAAACCTCTAAGTCAAACTATGATAATTCTCCTTATATCATTATTCATTTGTAATATGTCTCTTAGTTGTCACTCAAACCTCCTCACTATGTCACACCCACACAATAAGTTTGGCTCATTAACTTACACTTAACTAAAGCTAAATTATCCTCTTTATTTTTAGCATCCATATTGTCTCTTTGTTTTATTATTCAAGGTCTACCTTATGACTTTGATGTGTATAAATGTGAGGCAAATGTTCTTTAAGACCTTACTTTGTTAATAAATCTAGGTTATTATTATTAATAACCTAGGAAATTTTTATCAATGTTCAATTATATAACCTAAAATTATTTTTATTATAGATTATAAAAAAGAATAATAAATTATTATTAAATGGTTAATATTATTAATAAACTATAGTAGTGTTATACTTGATTCTATTGATGTTTGATTTTTCATTCTAAAACTAATTTTAAAATAAAGAATAGAAAAATTTAAAAAAAAACTTAACAACAATAATATAGTTATTATTTTTCATATATACATAAACTAGATGAGGTGGCGGGGAGGCTAACTTTACTATGAAGGAGCTCTTGGAGTTTGTAGTAGTGGTGGAGCTCCCTTGAGTGGAAGCACGAAAGGGTGTTCAAAATAGTACTCCTTCTGACCAAATAATGGCAGAGTACTAAGTGTGCTTTAAGTACTAAATTTTAATGAATTCATGCTATTAAAGGTAAAAATTTAAAGTGGCCACCAAATTTTAAATTAAAGTGTCAACTTCGAGTAGTTATCCTCATGTTTCCTCATAATTCCCTCACACCTCAAGATGTCATGGATTGCTAAAATAAAATTGTGATTCTAATTTGGATTGCTCTCTCTCTCTCTCTCTCTCTCTCTCTCTCTCTCTCTCTCTCTCTCTCTCTCTCTCTCTCTCTCTCTCTCTCTCTTTCACATACATTCACACACATAGGTCTCCCTCTCAAGCTCTCACACAAGTCTACGGTGCAGGTGCTACACAAAGGTCTCCCTCATGGTATCAATATTTAAATTTGTATCTTTATACTTTATTTACCTCATGGGAAATTTTTCTTTCCTATATAAATAAAGAAGTAATGGATGCAAAAAAGTTATCTTGGTTGATATTTTCTTTAACTTCCCCTAACAAGGGATGTGGAACCATAAATATAACAATTCATCTACAACTATAACAACTATGTGGATCTGAAAATCAAACTCTTAAAGAGTCTACATCCATCTTCTCTGGCACATAGTGAGATCATCTTGAGTAAAGCTCTAATTCAGCCTTTTGTGATTAGTCATCAATGTGAATCTCTTTCCCAAGAGCTAATCTCTCCATAATTTTAACGTATATACTATTGTAAGAAATTCCAAATTGTGGATGACATAATTCCTTTCATATGTTTTAAGCTTTTTGGACTTATATGCCATAGCATGTTCTTCTTGCATAAGAACTCCTCCAAAATAGCAAAACCACAACATGTTCTTCCTGCATAAGAACTTCTCCTATAGAAAAACCACTAGCATCGGTACAATCACTTAAAAAAATTTAACAAAAATTTGGTAGTTTGAGAACAAGGATAGTTACCCAAGGCAACTTTCAATTTGTCAAAAGCACATTGATATGAAATGGGGTATTCTATTTTAGGAGTGTAGCTAATGGAGATGTAGCTATCTTTGCATATTGAGGAGTGTAGCTAATGGGGTATTCTATTTTAGGAGTGTAGCTAATGGGTATTCTATTTTAGGAGTGTAGCTAATGGAGATGCTATCTTTGCATATTGAGGTATGAAAATTCAATACCATCTCATTAACCATAAGAATCCTTAGACTTCCTTCAGTATCTTCAATTCTGCTCAATCCATGACTGCTTGAATTTTGATAGGGTGGTTTACAAATAATCCATCCTTGGATACCACAAGTGTCAGGTATTCAAAAAAGTTACACTTACTCTTTTTGAAAAAGAGCTCATGCTTTCTTAGAATCTCCAAAACTCTTTGTACATGTATATCGTGATCACTATCATTCTTGAAATATACCAAAATATCATCAAAGAAGACAAGAAAATAATCATCTAAGTACTCTATTGAAAATTTATTGCATGGGGTGGTTGAATGTGGTAAAAGAAATCAGTATTTAAACCTAAATGGCATGACTGCGAATTCATAATGCATGTATCAAGTGTTTTTGAAACATGTATAATATATGCATCAAGTGTTCAATGCTGTTTTTGAAACATCTTGCTTCTTGATTATGATTTGATAGTACCTTGACTTTAAATCAATCTTTATAAATATTTGGGTGCCATGAAATATATCCAAGAGCTCACCAATTCAATTAATGCTAAGCAGGGTAAATACACTATGGAATGGATCATGGCTAGACATTGAAATGAGTAAGGTCATGATTAGATGAAATGATATAGCTTAATTAAGCTTAATGAATGCAACTCGCTGCTTCATAAGCATAAAAATTCAGCATTTTATTCACAATTATGTGCCTCTAATATAGGCAAATACAAGTCATATGGAGCCAAGGTTGATTCCCCCAAGTTTCTTCTATATTCTCTACACTAGCCCCACTTTTCTCTCTCTTTATTCTAGGACTTGATTCTAGGGGTGCTAGATTCGTGGAATCATCCCCCACTTGCATTTGTAGAGGTTTTTTTATTGAGGTGAATCCCAAGACTTTTCCCTTTTACAAATTCTTTTACACGGATCCATTAACTCTAAGGTTTAGAACCCATACCATTGGCTTGGGGCTCCTCCTAAGGAAGGATCATACTTGTATTTCCTAACAAACTCCCCCTCAAGTGTTATCCATTCCTTTTAGCATGGATTTAAAATATTTTTATTACATAGATTTTCACCATTTTTTTGTTGGTGAGGCGATAGTCAACAAGGAAAGTGTGTGTGAGGAGGAAGAGGACACTTAGGAGATGATGTGGAAGAGCTAAAGGAAGAACAAGAAAAATATGTGGTGTCTCTAAAATAGGAAGAAGCTAAGCTTAGGAAAAGAAATATCAGGGTGCAGGAAGACGAGCCTGAGGAGGTGAATCTGGGGGATGATTCATGAACCCAATATAGTTAGGATTAGTGCTACATTGAATTGGGAATTCAGAGGGAGGCTCCTTGA
Source organism: Cibotium barometz (assembly GCF_041138505.1). Classification (NCBI taxonomy): domain Eukaryota; kingdom Viridiplantae; phylum Streptophyta; class Polypodiopsida; order Cyatheales; family Cibotiaceae; genus Cibotium; species Cibotium barometz. The sequence continues at coordinate 22,144,083 of NC_141065.1, read as the reverse complement.
ATTGTTGAATTCCTATAAGGATGTCTTTTCTTGAAGCTATTATGACATGAAAGGGATTGATCCCAGTTTCTATCAACACAAAATTGAAGGAAGATGCAACCCCTATAAGATACGGCAAATATAGGATGAACCCAAACTACACCAAGAAGGTAAAATAAGAGAATGACAAATTACTAAAAGTAGGGTTCATCAATCCTGTGGGTTGATGAACCCAAACTACACCAAGAAGGTAAAAGAAGAGAATGACAAATCACTGAAAGTAGGGTTCATCAATCCTATGGATTGAGCGGAATGGCTATCGCCAATAGTCATTGTTCCAAAAAAGAATGGGAAGCTTAGGGTGTGCATTAACTACTGCCGCAAGCTGAATGTTTCCACTATATTCGACCCGTTCCCACTATCTTTCATTGATTCCTTGCTAGATGCAATAGTGGGATATGAAACATATTCTTTCATGGATGGATTTAGTGGGTACAATCAAGTGTGAATGACCCAGGAAGATAAACAAAAATCTACCTTCATAACAAAATGGGGAGCCTTCACCTCCAATGTGATGACATTCGAGCTGAAAAATGCTCCTCCTACATTAATCTAGAGGATGGTTTAGGAAATATTCCATGAATATATAACCACCTTCATGAGGGTGTTTGTGGATGACTTCAGCATGTTTGAGAAGAAATAAGAACACATTACACACCTCACAATGTTCTTGGAAAAGTGCATGAGGGCTAGACTGAGCCTAAGCCAGCCAAATGTGCTTTGAAAAGTGCAGGTGGATCTGTCTTGGGACACATAGTGTCTGCAGAAGGACTAGCATGGATCTAGCTAAGGTTGCCAGTCATTGTTGTAAAGCTGCAACCTCCCAAGAATGCCAAAGATCTTGCAAGGTTCCTATGGCTAATCAAGTGGCATAATAGGTTTATGAGGCTCCTAGCTAATGTGGTAGTGCCCTTATATTGCCTAACGGTGAAGGATGTGGAAGATGTGTGGTCTGGATCCTATCAAGAGGCATTCCGAAATCTGAACAGGATACTGTGAGTCATGCCCATCCTACAAACAACCCAACTATGACCTTGTGTTCCATGTGTTTGTCGATGCCTCGAATGTGGCCATTGGCAGTACCCTGATGTAAGAAGCATACGAGGGATGGTACAGACCAGTGTACTATGCAAGCATGAGACTATCTAGAATGGAAAAGAACTACTCCACAACAGAGAAGGAGTCCTTGGGAATGATCTACTCCATCAATAAGTTCAGGAACTTCTTGCTAGGTAAGATGTTTGAGTTCCATGTAGATCATAAAGCTCTCCTATACTTAAACAAACTAGGCTTGGCAAGAAAGCTGGCCAGATGGATGCTCTTATTGTAGGAATTTGAGTTCAACATAAGGCACACCCCAGGAACAAGTATGTAGTGCAGCAGACTTCCTATCACGACTCGAAACAAGAGAAGAAGCGGACAGGGTGGAAGACGATTTCCTAGACGCACAGCTTTTCCTCATAGAAGGAGAAAGGCCCAACTGGTATGACAAAATTCTAGAATTCCTATCTGACCTATCCTTTCCAAAGTACATATAGATCAGAGGAAGAAGATGACTCTCCTAAGAAGTAAGTCATTCATCTTAGTGGCTGGACATCTATACAAAATGGGCATCGACCAGATTCTGAGAAGGTTATTTCACAAAATGGATAGCTAAGTTGCATTATACGTTATACAAGTTATATGTTATACATGAATAAGGGCGTATTTAGTCAAATACATTTAAAATACGGTCATATTATTCCATGCCACGTCGAACATTAGTCAACTTAACATTTTAGTCCCAACAAATCGATCGTACCAGTATTCGATCAAATGTCATATGATCAAATATCATATAATCGAAAGGTATTCTATTGTATGTCTTTTGTTCGAATTCAATTCTATATCGAAACAATGACTATTAGCTATATAAGCTTGCTTATGGGCCGCATTGTCATTGTAAAATTCCTCGGGTTCCTACAAAAGGAATCTCCCTCTTGCCACTTGTGGTAAGAAAAAAAAATCTAATTTAGTTAGAACTATTAAATAAGGAAATTTAGGTAGGTTGAGACCCTTTTGTTTCAACATAGTTCACACTAGGGTTAGTGAGTCTAAGTAGTTAGAATCCCTTATGTTTGAACATTTTTCACACTAGGGTTTACATCAATTAAAGTAGCTAGAATCCCTTGTGTTGGAACATTGTTCACACTAGGGCTTAGGTCAGTTAAAGTAGTTAGAATCCCTTGTGTTGGAACATTGTTCACACAGCCTTAGGTTAATTAAAGTAGCTAGAATCTTGTGTGTTGGAACATGGTTCACACTAGGGTTCCCTTGTGTTGGAACATTGTTCACACTAGGACTTAGGTTAATTAAAGTAGCTAGAATCCCTTGTGTTGGAACATGGTTCACACTAGGGTTTAGGTTAATTAAAGGAGCTAGAATCCCCTGTGTTGGAACATCATTTACACTAGGGTTTAGGTTACTTTAAGGATCTAGAATCCCCTGTGTTGGAACATAGTTCACACTGGGGTATAGGTTATTTAATTACAAAAGCTAGAATCCCTCGTGTTCGAACATAGTTCACACTCGGGGTCTAAGGGGTGGACATTGTTGATAGACCGTGTTAAAAGCTAGCTTCATAAATGGCATTGGGGTAGTAGGATTCAATAAGCGTGGATATTTGTTGTTATTTGTATTTGCTTCTTTGTTTGTGTTACAATTATTTTTCAATATGAATTCAAAATTAGAAATAGAAATTTCAAAGTGTAGAATGCATAATGGTAGATGTGTAGGTTATTTTATGACATCAATGATCATTTATTAATGTAAAGTTTCTCATGAGTCAATTGATACTTCACTTAAAGAGAAGGCAAGTTCTTATCTTGCTAAACTGTATGAAAGGGCTATTGCCCGTGTGGGTGGTCCAAAATATGTAATTGCAATATGCACTCATAATGCGTCAAACTTCAAAAATTCTGGCCATTTGATTCAGGAGAAATATCCTAAGATTACATGGGTGCCATGTGATGCACATACATTGAATTTGTTGTTAAAAGATATTGGAAAGATGAGTTTTGTTTAGCCAACTCTTGTAGAAGCTAACCATATTGTGAAATTCATTGGTGAACACCAGTTTACTTATGCACTCTTTTCGTACTAAGAGTGATAAGTGCTTGCAAATATTCTGCGACACACAAGATTCGCGACAAGATATTATGTGTTAGAAAGGCTTTTGTTGGTTCGAGCTGCTCTGCATGAAACTGTGGCAGATCGATGTTTTCAGGCATGGACAAGCAAGCACGCCACCCATACTGTGGCTGCCACAAGATGTGTCAACCTCGACTTCTTTTTGGAGTAAGGTACAAAAAATTCAAAGTGTAGCTAAACCATTTGTGGAGTTGCTACGCATTGTTGACACCGATAAATTTGTCATGGGAAAGGTGTACTAGTTGATGTCTCAAGCTATCAAAACTATTGAATCTCATGTAAAACTTACCAACAAGAGAGCGAAAGGAGATTTCTTTTTGCGTTACAGAGGGATGGACTATGATGCATACTCCACTTCATGGTGCCGCCTTTGCGCTAGATCTAGCCTTTCAAATGCATGAGCAGTCTAGCAACAGTGAGGTCATGGCTAACTTCAAAGAAGTGTGTAGCACATTATTGCCAGGTGACGAAGGTAAAGATGCTTATGACTAGTGTGTCCAATTTAGCAATAGAATTGAAAACTTTGGTGATAAATGGTGTTTAGATGCCATCAAACACTTAAGTCCCCCAATGTGGTGGAAAGAATATGGCAATCAAACATTTGAATTGCAACACATTGTTGTGCGTGTGTTGAGTGTGGCTGCATCGTCAAGTAGTTGCGAGAGAAATTGGTCAGCGTATGATTTTATTCAACACAAGACGTAACAAATTAAAGGCAACAAGAGCTTCGGCGCTTGTGTACTACTTTTGCAATATGAGGTTGCTACATAAGCCCCAATCCATTGCAACCCAAGCGGTAGAACGAGATATACTGCAAGCTCCAAAGCAAACACATGAAGTGATTGCCGAGGAAAGGGGAAGTGAAGATGAAGAAGAAGAATGGGAGATAGACTCAAACACCTCTGATGTATCGGAGATCGATGATACAGCTCCCGTTTTGCTTCGGGATGATTAAAATGACAAGACTCAGTACTTCAAAACTTTTGTTTTCAAACACAAGCTATAATCAATTTAAAGACCACCAAGAACTTCAAAAATTTTGTTTTCATACATTAGTCGGAATCAATTAAAAGAACACCAAGTACTTCTTTTCATTACGCACAAAATTTTGGTGCAGTTACAAAATTTGTAGTAAAGTTCATGTCTACAAAAGTTTAATATAGGGGGATCAATGTCTACAAAAGTTTAATATAGGGGGATCAATGTCTACAAAAGTTTAATATAGGGGGATCATGTCTACAAAATTCAATCATCACCTAAGTTAATAGGCGATGGTGAAATGGACTTAGTAAGAAGGTCATTCAATTGAAAGTGAGGAGATTCATCTGGCAATGCTCCGTACTTTTCTTCATACTGCAAGAGCTTTGCCTCTTACGCTCTTATGGTTCTCCTTAGCTCTTCATTCTCTCTTCGCAAAGCTTCATAGTCTTGCAGTAGTTGTTGCACTGTCATACCTTGAGTTGCTAGTGTAACTCCTTCGATGGCAAAAGATTGAATGTTCATGTGCTCATGAGGTGTGAGCACAAGAGGCTTCGTTTGTTGTACTCTCCCCTCCATCTTTGCCCTCTTTTTATCAGCCAGACGACCTTGAGCCGCACCCCCTTGTGGTGGCTTATCATCCCAATCAACTTGCTTGTTGAGGAACTCCTCACAAAAAAGTTTCTGGATGAAGTATAGGGGCACTTGATGATTATTTGGCATCGTTTTAGTTTTCTTCACAAATCTCTCCAAAATAATGGCAAAAAGTCCCACATGCTGAAGATTTGATAGCTTCGGTGGGTACATTCGTTTTGGATTCTTTTGATGGGTTCTTTCCACTGGTCTAAACAACTGTGTGCACAAAAGAGTCAGGGACTAGATTCTTGCATTGCTCCAAGTTGAATGGGGGGCCCTCAAGTCCCTCTCTTGGAGGTTGCATGTATTCGAAACCTAGTAATCTGCTGCTAGATATTCTTGCATCCTTGTCCTTGAGGATGTGATGTGCTTCTTTGTGGTCTAAACCTTCTGGAGCAAGAAATGGGTATGGAATTGTAACATTGGGGATGTCCTCTAAATCCTCCCATTCTTGATTTGCCTCCATTGCAATGAAGTCCGGCGAGGTGACAGGTACACTGAAAAAACAAAATAGAGAGCTAGAATGAGAACCCTTATACTGACAATTAGAAACTTTCTCTTCATTCACTGAGACAAAAGACAATCAATGAGACAATAGACAATCAACGAGAAAATAGACAATCAATGAGACATTAGACATTCACTAGAAAATGAAAAACATGAAAGAGATATTACATATTCACCGGAAATTGAATCACTTTAAAGAGACATTACACAACCAATATCCAAATCGCAATACTAGATTTGTTTACAAAGTACAATTGACTTAGTCAAGACTCAAAAGGGCGTAGGCCACCATGGCAAGGTAGAGATACATCGTATTGGGGGGCTTTGGCTAAACACAGCACCAACTCATAGGCCAGCGGTATTTGGGTCTTCATCGGTGGCTCACACGCAAGCTCTATGTGTCTCAGGAAACCTCTCTTTAGATCAGATGGCAGAAAAGAAACTACTTGGCACAATTTGGATATTACATATCCCAAGGAGAAGATATCTTGTGGTTTGCTGAAGGGAGGTGGATGCATACACAGGCTCTCAAGTGCCATCCAAGGCCAATTTTGTCTGGCCTCTGCCTTTGCTAGGTCAGTGTTTCGATTCAAGGGAACTGCATGCTTGTGTGTCAGGGACCGTGTAGACCTTCCCCAATCTTTGATACCAGCATAAACTTCACATTTGTCGAGAAGTGAATGAAGACATTGCCAGCATGCAAATCGTTATGGAGTAAATCCATGCTAATCGTCATGGAGTAAATCCATGCTGTGCATATATTCCATTGTGTGCATTAGGGCATTAATAATGTGGAAGATATGTTTTTGGAAGCATGGCTTGTTATTGGGATCCCTGGCTAAACTCACAAAATTCTTAGGGGGAGCTATTTTGCCATCTGGTGGTGCATACCCACATCCAATTGCGGAGGTTACCGCCGTTCCAGTGCTTGAAAATATTCATGGGTTCTTTTTCATCGCGGCATAGTCCAAAAGGATTAACTATGCCACGATGAATGACATCCCCACTACTGCGGTGGCCTCGAGAGCTGCTGCATTATCTCTTCCTATGTTCTCTTCATCAGTCTCCTTGATGTGATATCACTGCCCCCTCTGTGCATCGCGAACTCTAGAGTGCTGGCAACACCTTGCACGCAAGGCAGAGTTTCCCACTCAAGGCCTCGCCCCACACAAATGTCCGGACAAGAGACTAATATGGTGGCTCTTCCAAAATCGAACTTGGGAAAAACTTCCCTCATCTAGAAATCATAGGTGATTCCTCGAGGAAAAATCTTCTAACGTAGTCAACAGCCTTAACTATCCTTTTTGTATTCCGACCGACCGTGCGGGTCACATGGCCGAATCAAACGAGGAACTTGCACTTGGTTCATAGAGACCAAAACTTTTTTCCCCATCAAAAGAGGCACAGCCGTTCATAGAACAAGGATTATCCTGGGACTTACTTCAACTATCGTAACTTGAATAGAATTGAATTTTATTATAGGAATCCATCAGTCCAGCCTAACCCTATCCAGTCTCATGGGTTAGCCAACCGCCCAACCATTGTATTGGTAGGATCAATTATGAAAATTTGGTTATGTTTTGTCCCAAGTACCAGGGAAAAGAGTTCCCAACCCCCCTAACTGGCTCTCATGCAAACATTAAATAGACGTACCACTTACACACCCAATATAAAATTGCCTTTTCTCTAATTCAACTATTTCCAAAACAGATTTGCAATAAAACCACAGTGTTTCCATCCTAATTCTCAGTATTCAAATTCCAGATCCAATTTCTAACTTTTTCACTTTCCAACCATAAAATCTAATTTCAGACATTCCTTCCTCAACGATCTATGGCATCATCTCGGCAACCAGAACGCTCACCACTTGCTCACTTAGGGGCCTTTTCAATAGTTCCTAGCCCATAGTACCCAGGAGTTTAATCACATAAAATCCAGATGGACTCTCAGTTGGAGATCAGCAAGATCAACCAACAAGATCCATGTAAAGAGTCATGAACTCAGCCGTTGAAGACCAACAAGGCCAATCAACCAGATCCATGCCCGTGTTCAGAAAATAGCTCCAACTCATTTTTCTTCCTCGTCGCACGCGTGGGTATCCTGGGCGACCCAGAGCCTGAGCACCATATAGTCAGCACCCTTTAAGTTCCTTCGCAGGCACCTAGCACTTCACTCATAGGCCGCTTCCTTGGTCCCTCATCCACCGTACCGCGGAAGCTCACAATTTTTAATCGAACCGAGGCTAGTCAAGACCTCGGTCAACCTTGCCACACCCGAGATGTCCTTCATTAACTCTCCGTCATCCTGTTGCAACTATTTCACTTAGGTCACCATGTCCCCATTCACAAGATAGTCAAAATGCTTCCCCAGCATTATTGACATAAAACAATCTTTAAAAAAACAAGTTTCACATACAATTACAATTCTAACAAAATTGGTGATTTTCACCAAATAAGGTCATCAAACCTTGTTTTTTGGGCATATAAAAACATTTTACTTTGTAGATCCATGAGAGGAAAACCTTATTTTTGTAGATCCATGAGAGGAAAACCTTATTTTTGGGCATACAAAAAAATATTTTGTAGATCCATAGGGGGAAATCGTGGTGGATAAACAAATAAAGTACATCTATAAGTGTATTTACATACCCCTTATTGAGTATTCAGATTTAGTTTGGGACTTTTTTTTAAAAGGAAGTAAATCATGTGAGTAAAGTTGTTTGTTTGTAGTGTTTTTTACATGATTTTCTACATTGAAATTTTTAGGAGGATTGCATAAGTAGGCTACCACTTTCATACAAGATCGTTCCAAAAAACATTACCATAAGGGGTACCATATGTCTTTTATAAATCTTAAAATTTGCTTCGAGCTTCATATTGAAATGAAATGGAGTGTATGTATCTGTTTGTAATTTTATATATTGGACCATGTAGCTAAAAATAATAATGAGTTGTATTGTGTGTGTGTGTGTGTGTGTGTGTGTGTGTGTGTGTGTGTGTGTGTGTGTGTGTGTGTGTGTGTGTGTGTAGCCTTCTTTGACAAATTCTAGGTAGTCACATACATGGCCCCTACAAAGCGGCCTCTGTTTTATCATGATGTTTATGGGTTTTCACCTCACCAATGAGGTTCCCCATTGGTAATATAAGAATTAAAAAAAAGTGTGTATGTGTATATATATATATATATATGTATGTATGTATGTATGTGTATATATATATACGTATGTATATGTATGTATGTATATATATATATGTATGTATATATATATGTATATAGGTTGATCCATGTGGCTGAAAAAATAATGCAAGTTGTCCATATTATATTAATCAAATATGGATGTGCCTCCAATTTCCAATTCTTCAAAATAAAGGCTTCAATTTCAAAAATTACTAAAGGTGTCTTTCCAAATAAATAAAAGATTCCCCATTATGGAGGCAACATTCTGACGTGAAACTCGCTATATCAAGTTGCGCCCATAGAAAAATCATGTTCCTATTGTTTCACGACGCGAGCTTGCAAGGCATGATTGATTGGTCCATTCATAAGATAACATTTACTAAGTCATTGACTGGTCATTGCTTCTCTCTCATTGTGTGTGTGTGTGTGTGTGTGTGTGTGAGAGAGAGAGAGAGAGAGAGAGAGACTGGTCATTGCCTTTCTCTCATTGTCTGTGTGTGTGTGTGTGTGAGAGAGAGAGAGAGAGAGAGTGTGTGTGCACGTGTGTGTGCATGTGCGTGAAAGAGAGAGAGATAGGTTTCCTTCCACAGCTTTGACCTAGCTTTCATAATGGGTTCTATGAGCTTTGGCATGCCCGAATACATCCTTTTTGGCCAACTTTTGCTAGATGACTCCTGCCTTCGAGCCGTTTATGCCAATCTACATGAAGAAGACATGCCGCAAAACAAGCCGTGAAAGGAAGGAAGGGGAAGGTTTTAGGTAGATTTCAGGGTGCCTCGATATGTGGCACCCCATTTGACTAGGTCCACAGCCGGTATAGCCGGCCCCCTGCCCACAGGTGTAGGTGCCTATGTATAGACACCGGGATATATACATGTGCAAACATGAGTTGGTCACGGTGTGCCATAGTGGAGTTGGTAAGGCACGTGCTTGGGATGAGGGAGGTACTCGGTTCAAATCCCACCTCCCACATGTATTTACACGCGCGACGTCTAGAGATGTGTCTGTACATATGTTCGTAACATTTTGCACAGACCAATGTTTGGACATGGCACTTGGACTTAGAATAAGTCCCAAAGCCGAATGACCGGCTACCGGGGTCAACGGGGTGCCATGTATTGAAGCACCCCGAAATCTACCTAGGCCATCATCATCCCTTAAAATTGAGTGAGAGTGAGTGTGTGAGTGAGAGTGAGTGAGTGCAAGAGTGAGAGAGTGTCTCCTTGCAAGTCATCTTCTCCACCATCATGGCCTTACAATTGTGAGGGGATATCCTTGGAGACTGTAATAGAGGAATTTTCACACATTAAACTCACTCTCACTTTGGAATTTTAATAAATGCCATGGCACCTAGACTTGGAAACCATGTATATGATTGTCCTAGGATAACTAATGTACATCCTTTTTACACTTAGCTTTGGTCATCCCTTGTTTACATCTTGGCTCATTAGAGGCCATAGAGTCCGAGCATAGAGTCAACAAAAAGGGGAGGTTGGTGCATATTTATCTCCTGATCAAGTTTACTATATTGAAACGTTGTTTTTACATCCATTTGATGTTTGTATCAATTTATATATTGAGTTGTAAGAGGAACAAGAATACAAAAATAAGGCATGTTGACAATTAGAGAATATGTTTTAGATAAATCTTTTGTTGCAATGCCATGTACAACCAATCAAGCTTTGTATTGAGAGATGGAGTTGTCACCAGTAAGCTTTCTCCATATAGACCCATTGATAACAACTCACAAGGTGTCTATCAATGAGTTTATCAACTAAACGCTAAGTGAGATTGTGCATAAGGGAGTCATACTCAACGATCACAACGGCTCATCAAAGGTTATCATCAGAACTAGTGAAAGTTATCTCAATTGTAAGAGTTCCATCATCTATGTCATCATTGGTCCAGGCGACGCGATCCTCAAGTGCTACCAAGTTAGTAGTATTCCACATGATATTCTCCATGGATCAAGTGCACTTTAGAGTGCCATTGGGTGAAGGGCCCTTACGACTAATGATCAGGTGGGATTGTGTAGACAGGTTGTGAGTATTATTACGGTGGATTAAGTTTTCGACACTGCCATAGACTTAAGGTGATATGGAGACTATACATCTGAAGAAGAAGGGTCCGCACTTGAAGTAGAAGATTGAGGAGAGGTTAAAAAATAGCGAATAGAGTCTACATGAGCCTCGGGGGGTTCACCTAAAAATATGTAAGTATAGCACGTGAGTTCAAATGAAGGGGTTTTTTAATTCAAACTTTTAAGGCAAATTTACGAAAATACATCTACAAAAGGGGTTTTTTAATTGATTTTGAAAAAAAACCATAAGCCCATAAATAAAAAGGGGCCATTTTATTAATGAAAAAAACATAAGTAAGGGGTTTTTTAATACCCCTTGAATGCACGTGATATATCGGGTTTCTTAGTGGTGTTCCTTCGAGACATGAGCCACCCAAGTTGTTGACATATGTGATTGGGAGGATCGTGAAGTGGATGTGATACCCCTTGAATGCACGTGATACATAGGGTTTCTTAGTAGTGTAGCCCCGAGACATGAGCCACCCAATTGAACGCACGTGATACATAGGGTTTCTTAGTAGTCCACCCTTGAGACATGAGCCACCCAATTGAACGCACGTGATACATAGGGTTTCTTAGTAGTCCACCCTTGAGACATGAGCCACCCAAGTTGGTGACAGATGTGATTGGGATCGTGAGGTGGATGTGAGGTTAACCTTATACTACATGAGAGGTGTAGTTAAAGTAAGATTAAATGGGAGAGAAATTTTTTAGCAAGCATTTTCCAGCGAGCGATTCCTCCAAAATGGCAAGCGCTTTTTTTCTCTCTCTACTTTCTCTCTACTCTCACTCCCTCACTCTCACACTCTCTCCCTAGGACTCTCTTTCATTCTCTCTCTTGATCTCACTCTTACATCCATGCTCTCCCTCTCTCTTAAAACCCCCCTGTCTTATTTTCTATCTCTTTACAACCCTATGCTAACTCCTTATCTCTTGATGCAACTCAAACTTAATATACAAGGTACAAGATACACCCTTCCCCTGTCTCTCTCCCTCTCTCCATTCATAAAACAATTACAATATATTATGTCATGCAAATTACAATTGATGTGGAATGAAGGGATGTAATGCATGAAAAATATGAGTAATCACCATGTAAACATGATGCCTAAGTGTGTTTAGTCTCTCACCAAGAGAATGGAAATAGCCTTCCACAAGCCAAGAGAGAAGCCATGAGCTCCAAGAAACATAAGTTTCCATTTCTAAAAATGATCATCAAAAGTTACAACCATGGTCCAAGTCCCCTCTTTTATACATGGACTTGTCCCATTATTAACCCTATTGAATAAAGTTCCTACTTTATTACAAACCATCCCTTCCCAAAGATTTTGTCCTCAAAATCAATAACATGTACAATCTCAAAGTATGAGACTCTAATGTAATCAATGGAAAGTGGTTAAGAGTTCTCAAGTACATCCAAAGCACATATACAATGAAAATCCGGATGTATACAAGTCCACAAAGCTTCAAGCCCAAAGTGTATGAGTGGGACTGTTATGACAGCCCTTCTAGTCGATGAAGACCCTTGAAAATCCTTCATTTAGACTCCATATATTGGGCTGAAAATGATATGTACACTCAGCCATATGTAGCCCACATCATAATCTTTCATTAGGATACGCCATGAAGCTTGTTGGAGTAGAAAAATAGGCCCAATAGTAGACCTTCCCAAAGCTGTCCAGAAATTACAGCATGTATACTTCTCCTCATATTACCCAATTTGCTCAAGTAAACCATACCACTTGGTCACGGAAAGTCATCCACAAGTAAGCCATGTTGTTGGACATACTCCAATGATTGCCAAGTAGCCTCATCCATGGGTAATTGCTTCCATTTGATAAGGTATTCATCAATATTCCGATTCCTCAACTCTCTTGTCCTCTTGCCAATAACCCTCTCCGGCTCATAAATGATCTCACCTTCTTCATTCATGGGTGGAAGCTCTTCCATCTCTTGAGGCAAAGATCCCATAAACCTCTTAAGGTTAGATACATGAAACACATTATGGATCCTTGTCGAAGAAGGCAAATCCAACTTGTAGGCCAAATCACCAACCCTCTTGATAATCAAGTATGGTCCATAATATCTATGAGCCAATTTTGAGTTGGTTACACCTTTGAGAGTGTTATGTCGACTCTTGGGAAGCTTCAACAGCACATAATCACCCTCTTCAAACTCCACATTCCTTCTATGAACATCCGCATTAGCCTTCATGACATCTTGAGCCTTCTTCATATTGTCCTTGCAAAGTTGAAGAAGTTGTCTCATTCTTTCCAACTCTTCTTTTGCCAATGGATTGACCACTTTGTCTTCATGGAAGGCTATCGATGGCACATGTACTTGATATCCATAGAGAGCCTCAAATGGTGACATGCCAATACTCAAATGCTTGCTTGAATTATGGCAAAATTCAGCAAGATAAAGCCATTCATCCCAAGATGTTTGCATGTCATGACAATAGTGCCTCAAGTACACCTCAAGCCATTTGTTTGTGCACTCCGTTTGCCCATCCGTTTGAGGGTGATAGGCCGTAGATGGAGTGATTTGAGTACCCAAGCTCTCATATAACGACCTCCAAAAAGTCCCCATGAACTTGGTATCTCGATCACAAACTATGTTGAGTGGCAAGCCATGTATCTTGAATACATGTTCCAAAAATTGCTTGGCAATATGAGATGCTCCATAAGTGGTCTTTGAAGCAATGAAATGGGCTGATTTTGTAAGCCTATCAATCACCACAAATATTTGATCCCATCCATGCTTTGTCTTTGGTAGACCCGTGATGAAGTCCATAGAAATGTGTCCATTTACCATCCGGAATAGGTAATATCTTTTTCCATTGCTTCGCTTGGGTTAGATGGGGAACAACTCGTAGCATGATCATCTTCCAGCATGTTGTCATCTAAACGTATTGCTTCTTTACAACATTGATCGAATGTTTTCGAATTGGATACGATGATCAAGTTGTGTATGCTATTATTCTTTAAGCCCATTATAAAACATCTCTTCAATTGAGAATTGTTTAATTTTTTCCATAACTCACATCGTGAGTCCAAGAGTTTTATCAGAATAAGGATAAAATCTCTAATGGATTCATTTGGTTTACGCTCAATTAAATAGAGTTATTTTGTTACACTCCACCGATCACCTTGTCTGGAAAAGCCATGTATAAAGGCTAACTTCAAGAGCTTTTCCCTCTAAGTATAAGTTCAACGCATGTACCTTGGTGGGGCAGTTGGGATTTCCAAAGGCTTCACATTTCTATTCAAACATTTGAATTTAACAGGATCTATTGTTCTATCGTATTTGCCCATAATTTAAAAAACGGTCGTATTTCTGTATGTCACTGAGGCCGTATGTAAGTGCTCTTGTTGGGAGAGACTCACTGAGTCCTTGGGCTACCCCCCTTCCTAGACTAGTTAATATATCTAAGGTGTGGACATCCAGGGATTGAAAAGGGTTGGTACCTATAAGATTGGTGAGAATGTTAGGTAAGGGACCAAAGCTCGGTGGGATTGAAGTGACAGGGGGTATAAAACCCAATGGCACGTTGGTTATAGGCATGGCAAATGGTATTGTATGGGAAGTGCATTTGCGGCATAGATCTCAATGGCTTGAAGATGTCAACCATTGTTTTCAGTCCTTGTGTGATCCCTGGCAATCCGTCTATCGTTGCCATGTTTGATTGCCTAATTGCTCCTTAATGAGCAAGCACACATGTTTTTTTTTCTTTTTATATTTTCTCAGAGCCCGTTACAACCTCGAGGCCAAGTGTTCTCTTCTTTGGGTCAAACAGGTGTTCGTTTGCCCTAATTAGCTTAGCGCTATACGCACGTGAACGACCTTAGATAATTTTCCAAAAAAAAATGCATGCTAGTAACTTTCCATATGAAACGGGAGGTCCTAAAACCTATTTTCCATCACTTTCTCGACGAAAAAAAAATCAACTTTTTTCCCTATTTCGAAGCACGTTTTTTAGGGTGTTCCAAAAGGAATTTTGAAAAACTTTATATGAGAGAATTGTAGTATTTTCGAAGTATTACAACTTTGTCTCCCTAAGTCGTTCATGATTTTATTGTTTAGATCCTCAAAAAGTAACCCAAATATGCTTCGAAGTCGTTTTCGTGCTTTTTTTTACGATTTTTCATGCTTTTCGAGTTGTTTTTTGGCTCGAATTCTGGGTCAAATTTTGAGGTTTCTGGTGTTAGAGGCCAAAACAATCGATTTTGACTTCGGACGGCCAAGACCAAAGTTGAAGAGCTCGATGTCAGCTTTCCGATGAGCCCTAGAGTGCCTTCATCAGATTCACGATTTACGAGATGTAAGCCTCCAAATAGGGGTGTTTTTTAGATTTTTTTTTTAAAAGCCAAGAGACCCCCTTTCACGTAAACTAGCAGGGTGCAATTCACGGCGTGAAGCGGACTTTATGAATTTTATCATTTATTATTATTATTATTTTGGGGATGTGAACGAAGTCTTTCACACCATGAAACCTTAGGGTTTCACGCCATGAACCGGACTTCACAAAAAAATTAAATTTATTTATTTATTTTGGACGTGAACGAAGTCTTTCACGCCGTGAATCGGACTTCATGGAAAAATTACATTCAAAATTTTTTTTGGGCGTGAACGAAGTCTTTCACAATGTGAACCGGACTTCACGAAAAACTTAAATTTGATTTTTTTTTGGGCGTGAAGGAAGTCTTTCATGCTGTGAGACCTTAGGGTTTCATGCAGTGAACCAGACTTCGTGGAAAAATTAAATTCAATTTTTTTTGGCGTAAACGAAGTCTTTCACGCTGTGAAACCTTCGGATTTCAAGTCGTAAACCTTGGCTTCACGGATCAATCAAATTCGATATTTTTTTTGGGTGTGAACGAAGTCTTTCATGCTGTGAAACCTTAGGATTTCACGCCCTGAACCGAACTTCACAATTTTTATTTTTATTTTTTTGCATGAACGAAGTCTTTCACGTTGTGAAACCTTAGGGTTTCATGCCGTGGACTGGACTTCACATAAAAATTAAATTCAATTTCTTTTGTAGACGTGAACGAAGTCTTTCACGTCGTGAAACCTTAGGATTTCACACCGTGAACCGGACTTCACAGAAAATTTAAATTCGATTTTTTTTAGCATGGACTCCTAGGGGGCGGGAAACCTTGTCATGAAAGTGCATAAATGGTTCACGACGTGAACCATTTTTTTGATTTTTTTTTTTAGCGCAGAGTCCTAGGGCATAAAACCTGTTGGAGGTGGCAATTCTTGTAGCTACTCTCGGGTTATCATATGAATAGAAGTTATGGTGGATTATCCCATATGCAAGAGCATGAGAAGTTGAAGAGCCATATATAGGGTGTGGTGGCACCTTGTTATTATAGATATCTCCTTCGGCTGGGTTTTTGGGAGGGAGCAATGGCTAGGAGATGGGAGCCCAACCATCGACGTTGCTCAGTGCCCTAGGGTGGTGTGCGTGCTGCTACTGCGTGACTTTGACATGGTATCAAAGCTCGGCCTGTGTGGTCCTGGGCGGTCCTAACCTCTGTTTGATCGAGTTGCTCGAATTGAAGGAGAGTGTTGGAGGTGGCAATTCTCGTAGCTACTCTCGGGTTATCACATGTCTAGAAGTTGTGGTGGATTATCCCATATGCAAAAGCATGGGAAGTTGAAGAGCCATATATAGGGTGTGGTGGCACCTTGTTATAGATATCTCCTTCGACCGGGTTTTTGGGGGGGAGCAACGGCTAGGAGATGGGAGCCCAGCCACCGACGTTGCTCAGTGCCCTAGGGTGGTGTGCCTATTGCTGCTGCGTGACTTTGACATGGTATTAGAGCTCGGCATGTGTGGCCATGGGTGGTCCTAACCTCTGTTTGATCAAGGTGCTCAAATTGAAGGAGGGTTGTTGGAGGTGGCAGTTCTCATAGCTACTCGGGTTATCACATGACTAGAAGTTGTGTGGTGGATTGTCCCATATGCAAGAGCATGGGAAGTTGGAGCCATATATAGGGTGTGGTGGGACCTTGTCATAGATATCTACTCCGGCCAGGTTTTTAGGGACGAGCAACAGCTAGGAGATGGGAGCCCCACCACCGACGTTGCTCAGTGCCCTAGGGTGATGTGCATGCTACTGCTGCATGACTTTGATAAAACCTTAGGCCAAGAAAGCACAGAAATGGTTCACAGGTGTGAACCTTTTTTTTTAAGTAGTGGGAAATACAAATTTTCTTTTTTGAGGGGAGAATATTTTTGAATTTAAAATTAAGGAGATATGGGCATTTTTCCAAAAGATAAGTAGGAATTAAAAAAGTCAACCTTTTTATGACACCCCTTACACCAGCCTTAATGAGTTATGTAAAAAGTGATTATTAAGAATTAATCAAAGATTAATTATTTCACTAATCTTTCCCTCTTTTACACTAATCAAAGACTCTAATTAACCACTAATCTCTAATTAATTCACACAATTGAGCATCTCATTGGATAGAGCAAAGGAATGCTAATCTATGTGCATCAACAAATGTGTAAATTAAAAAAAAGGAGATTAATTAGACTCTTAATTTTGGTCTCCTCTTTTAAGGTAAAATTAAGCAAAGAGAATCAAATCCCTCCAATTAATGAAGAAATTGATGTAATTAGGTGTTTTGATGCATCTAGATGCTCTCAAAATAGTCAAAAACACTAATTTTGACTACTCACATGATCATTTTAGACCCCAATTAACACATTTTCTAAATTTTTTACCTCTTGAACAAGATTAATCACCCTTAATGACAAAAACCAATCCATTAAGAGAAATTAGCCAAATTCAAGGATTTTTTCATGGTTTCGAGAATTTTTTTGAAAGATTAAGCTACTTCTAATGCTTGCTAACACTCAAATGCAAAAAATTCCAACAAAAAACACATAATTAAGCTAAAATTAATGATCTTAGTTCTATGTTTAACACTAAAGAGAACTAACATTCACTAAAAATTACATTCTATTGCATTGTTTGATGCAATGGATGCAAACTAAGCCTAATACGGCCTATGTGCAAGCCCTAAGAACATGAAAAACCACAATAACAACAACAAAAACAACAAATTAAGTTAAAAATTAAGCAACAAACATTCTTTACAAAAACAAAAAAGAGAGGTATTCTACACCAAATCACACACAAATCACCATCAAATCCACATATTTTTCATGAAAAACCATTAATCAAGATAATGGGCAATGGGTAAGCATAGATTAGAGGAAAAACGATGGAAAAAGCCAAGGGATGGCTCCTCGTCGGTAATAACGTCAAAAATGTTATGGCTCACCCTAACCCCCCTTGAAACACATCCAACAAGAGATTACTTGGTGAACCGCAACTGTCGTGAGGATCTTTCCAATGGCCAAGCTTGTAACCCTTGAGGTCTCCAAGCTCTACAACTCCTTGAGAAGAAATTCTAATGCACCCCCCCCACGAGTGTTGTCAATCCGCCGCGCGTTGCACTACTACGGGTACTCGTCCCTTCTCTCACCTCACCTCACTTCACTCACACACACTCTCTAGCATGCGTTAGGGAGAGAGATTAGCAAGAGGATTAGCAAGACAAAGACTCAATTGCACAATGGGAGAGTATGTTGTATTATGAGAGATATTCACTTATATACATGGCCATAAGTTTTCACACTCACTTAAACTATGGCGGTCGATCGGGCACTCTAGGCTCATAAGAGGCCTAATGCTATTACAATGAATACTCTCATAATATATCCATGAAATACATCACTTATTACTTCATCCTAGCTTGCTACCATATGCTCTTGAAGTGGAAATTGCCAAAAATACTCTGTTACACTATTACGGGCGTCCGTCCAAGTTGTAGCTTTAGACACTATTCCTTCATATCTTGAATGTATGACCCTTTGGTGTATCTATCATGGCTCCTTGATGTAAGATAATGGTAGTAGATCTTGTTAACCCTAGGAATGGGCTAACACTCCCCATTCAAGTTCTCTTCCTGCTTCTCTTCTCAGGGAAAGTTTTCATGCAGCTCTCGTGCCCTCTTTCTCTCTCTCTCTGTCTTGTCTACCTTTCTTATTTTCTCTTTATCTTTTGCTCACTCTCTCTCTTTTTTTCTCCCGGATCTTCCTTGTTACTAAATGGCATGGGGTTCTCCGAGAAGGATCTATGGCTACAATTAGGTGTCGTGATCGAGAACAACATTGCACCATCTGATGTGAAAGTGCACTAGGAGTGAACGAAAAGTGAACTAGAAGAATAAACTCATGGGTGGTGAATTAGGGTTGAACTAAGAGTGAACTAGGGGTGAACAAGGGGATTGGAAGATTAGTTTTTTAGTAGAATCAATAACGATTTTGCACTCCTAACTACTTGCTACAAAGTATAGCATAGTGGTTAGATTAGTTTCACTTCCAAAATAGTGAGTTCAAATCCTCTTTTGAACTTTCTCAAAAAACTTTCTAAGTCCCAAACCCCTGCCCCTCACTCCTATTTCACCCGCAAGATTGCTTCCCCTCGATGACAAATCAACGGTCCAAAATTGCTGATCGTGAGATGCCTATTTGTAGCCATAGATCCCTCTAGAGGGAATCTTATAGACCCCATGCTATTTAGTGACGAGGCCATCTCTTCTCCCTGTTATTTAGGATCTCTTCCCGATTTTCTTCTCAGGTGAGGTTTTCTCTCTCATGCCCTCTTTCTCGTCGATGCTTCTCTTATTTTCCCTTTTTCTCTTTTTTTCTCTCTTTTGTGCTCTCTCTCTCTTTCTCCTCTTTATATTTTTTGAAATAAATAATAATAATAAAGTTCTTTTGAATATTTTAAAGATTTTTTTAGGTGATTACTTGGCACACATGAGCCTACATGATGATGTGGCACCTTTTTTTCCTTTTTTAGTAATGACATGGCAAACAAGAGCTACCTAATGACTTGGCACTTTTTTTCCAAGTTTTTTTGGGTGATGACATGGCACATGAGCCTATGTGATGACATGGCACTTTTTTTTCATGATAATGTGGCACACATGAACCTACATGATGATGTGGTATTTTTTTCCAAGTTTTTTTTAGTGAGACATGGCACATTTTTTGTTTTTGTTTTTCGAGCCAGGGTTAGAGATAAGCATGCTTGTCTCTGAGGACTCGAGCAGAGAAACGCTTTTGTCATTAGCTTCGTCGTCTCGAGATGACATGGCACACATGAGCCTTCATGTGATGATGTGGCACACACGTGAGCCTACATGATGACATGCCACTTTATTTTGTTTTTTCAACTTCACCACCAACTTGGGTGATATAAGGATACAATCACCATTAGGAAAGGGGATATGTTAACCACTCCGTATATTTACATGATTTCACTCGCCCAGTGTAACCGTAAAATACTTTGCCATCTTACCTGCTCGAACGAGCACTTATCTATGTGAGACATCACTAGAACATATAAAACAGCCTTACCTATGATGCTTAGGGTCAAATATGAAAATTTGAAAGACTTCATTTATATACTTGCTTAAGAAAAGTAATAAAGGTTTTAAGTTTGGTTGGGCT
This sequence comes from Cibotium barometz, assembly GCF_041138505.1. Lineage (NCBI taxonomy): Eukaryota > Viridiplantae > Streptophyta > Polypodiopsida > Cyatheales > Cibotiaceae > Cibotium > Cibotium barometz. The sequence goes on along the minus strand of NC_141065.1, from coordinate 22,123,936 downwards.
AGTATGAAAACTAGTCACTTGTATATAAGTTATTTCTGACAATACCAATACACAATCCTTCCAATAGAATACTTCTTTTCTTCCTTCTTCTTGCTTGTAAGTATACTACTAAATCTTACTTGCTTGAATGCATGCTAGATAGGTTTTCCTCTTGCATTAGCTTCTTCTTCTTTCCCAATGTTTTTTCAGAGAGAACCAATACGAAGACGAATCCCTTTTTTTCTCCGTCTATGCATAGAGAGCTCTTCCTTCACCCCATTAGCAAGGAGTGTTCTAGTGTGACAATGGAGTGAGGACACGAAGGATGAGCCAAGTTGTGCATGCCTCTTAGGATTCTTCCTCAACACTACATCCATGTGTCGTTTGCGCTCCAAAAAGTACATGCCTAGGCATCTCTTATCCTCAAATTGTATCACACCCGTGTGAGTGGCCCGAATCCCTCTGAATAAATGCAGAGGAATATTTCATGTATCTCGTATAGTAGGCTAGCTAAACATATAGTGAGCCTCATCCTCTATCACTCACGTGGTGCATACTTTGCATATCCTCTCCTCCTTTGGGATATTCTAGGCTATGCTAGTCTCTATACAATGGGAGGATACCTGAGCTGGCCAATCACGATACTAGCATGTGATTTGTGTATATGTATGTATCCTTGAATCTCCATGGATCCTTGGAGGGTCACTTCTTGATCTCTGTAGTAGAACTCTGATAACCACTCTATTGGTTAACATGTTTTCATCTGTTGCTCGACCTACTGTAAGGCTCTTTGCCATGTTACCCATGTAAACGTACACTTAAATTTTGTAAGACAATGCTACAATATATAAAGTAGTCTTACCATGTGCTTAAAGTCAAACAAGGAAAGTCTAAAGACTTAGTGTACATAGTTGCTTGTGATAGAGGCCAAACCATTTTTAAGTTTTGTATATAAGTCATTTTTTATAACAAGCAAGACACAATCATTCCCTTGCAATAGTTTTCTTGTGAGCTCTCTTTCTTTCCTCTTCTTTCTTGCTTGTATGTTATTGAATCTTTCTGGCTTCATGGACACATGCTAGATAGGTTTGATTGTAAGTTTTTTTCTTGTGTTAGCTTCTTTTTCTTCCCCTACCTTTTATGAGAGAGAACCACCACAAAGACATATCTCTTATTGCCTCCATCAAGACATAGAGAGCTCTCCCTTCACCCCTTTGGCACAAAAGCATTCCCTGGTGACAATGGAGTGAGGATGCGAGATAGACAAGCTAACGAACCCATAGAGGAAAGTTGTAATTGCGGCTCGAAGGCAAGACCTAATGACACATGGTTTGACAAGGCTAGAGTAAGCTCTTGACTTAAACATATTTGGCATCGTTGTTGCAAGGGACTAGCCTAGGGCTTAGCTCCATTTTTCTATCCATTCCAAGCTATTGGGATCACCCAATATTACCGATGCTGATAAGAAAGTCACACTCCAAAAAACATATAGTTTTAGAGCATTGGATGTTTTTTTCTGATTTTGATTTGAAGTTTATTTTACATTAGGACATTCTCTTTTCATGTATTGGTAGGGTAAAACCCTGATTTTTTGGAGCATTAGATGTGTTTTTTTATTGATTTTGATTTTGATTTTGATTTGAAGTTTATTTAACATTAGGACATTCTATATCCATCTATTGATAGGGTAAAGCCCTCCCAATAGATGAAAATTGGACCCCAATGATTTGCATGAAATTGGAGCCCAATTTACTTAGATTTTATTGCTTTAATCCAAGGATTAGCTTAGTAATTATGATTAAGAGTAGAAGCCAATCTGAAAACATAAGCATTGAGCTCCATTAGGTTGAATTAAAAAATTTTGTTCATGCATTTCATAATTTTTCATACATTGTTAGAATTGGTAGCTTAGATGCATATTGAATCTTTAAATAATCAAAAATACTTAATTAGTTGTGTCATAACCATCAAATAGGATTAGGACCATTAATATAAGCACACCCTATCAAGTCCAAAAATCTCAAAACCCATAAAAAAACTAGGCCAAACTAGTTCTCAAATAAGAGACCTGAGCCCACAATCCCACATAAAAAGGCATGAGTCTGAACACGTGAGCCTACACATGTGAGCTCTGAGTCTTGACACATGAGCCATGAGTCTAGACACATGAAACTCGTCGAGATGATCCTAGAGACATGACGTTACCCTAGCCCCATGTATTTCATGGGGCATGCAAGCTACATATCTCTATAGGTTACACTTCGAATCGCTACACCACCGACTACAACGGCTACTATAATGCATCCAAAAAGCAAGAGGTCCCATGGACCTAGGTAACTACATGACTATCATGATTGGTCACATAATGGCCAAGACCTATGGAGCACTATGTGAATACTTCTCGCCCTCTTGGACCATGAGCATCATCGTCCTCATCCGCAAAGCAAGAGATCCCATCATGGACCTAGGTAACATGACTATTATGATTGGCCACACAATGGCAAAGATATACGGAGTAGTACTAGAGGATATGATGAGCTCTACAGTAGAGAGGATGGGAAACAAAGCACCGAGCCCAAGCAAGCTCGAGAAACTTTTCTACTTTGGATAATCTCTTTCCTTTACGGGCTATCATAGAGGTGAGGTCATTAAAGAGACGTGGATGACTATTTTTTTGCAAAGTCTTTGATCCCCCCGCATGTTCCTGTTTGATGGGACGCCTGCATAAGCTCCAATTCTCACATGAAATGATATGGGGTGTGATGGCACTCTATGAGGTACTTCTTGGTTAAGTACATGCACCGAGTGGACTCCTCATATGTAGCACTATTGGGGTTTAAGCAAGGTTGTCCACTCTCACTTACACTCTTTGATCTATACAGTAATTAGATTGTAGTATTTGTGGACAATTTCAGATGTAGAGACTTACCATTGGCCCAGACAATAGTCCCCATATATTACTAAATGCAAACAAAAATGTCTTGATCGTAGATACAGTCGAGGGTTTACAGATAGATTTTGCATGAAGAGATCTTTCGGTCAATTTGTGGAAAACCAAGATCAATTGCTTTCTTTGACTCTCTCTGTTGTTGCTTTCTTGAACATTTACTGGAAATCTCTTTTCTTGAAAGCAGTTTTAGATCTCTCGCTCAGTATGGCAAGGATGCCCTTTAGCCCCATTATTATATATAGTCGTAGAGGCAATGATCATCTTCCTCCCTCCACTCTTCGTTGGTATTTCTAGATTAAGGCTGCCTCTTCGTAGTCAGGAGGAGCTAGTTGACTTTGAGTTAGCTATCATGACACAACCATGTTCTTGAAGGCCTCACACATATGTTTATGTTCCTTCCAGATGGCACTAGAAAAAAATTTTTTGGTAGCAAGGGTCCTCATAATTGGCACAAATCTATTGGTTTTTGGATTAGCGACTCACTGAGAGTTGCTTGGGGTGCAAACCTTGGTTTTACTTGGATCAGTAAAAAATGCACTGCTAGATATTTGGGATGCCAAGTTGGGATTAATATTTCTCTTGTACAGCAGTTTGCTCCGGTACTCATGAGTATTTGAAAGAAGCTTCTTCATTGGATCTCCAAGAGATTGGATTTAGCCTGTAGAGCATTGGTGGCTAATCAAGTATTGCTTGTCTTAGCTTGGTTTATTACCTCTTGTTAGTGCTTCTCTCGTGCATGCATTGATCAATTGTGGAGGTTGATCCGTAATTTTCATTAGTCAGGTTTCGATGGAACCACAAATAAACATGCCAGGGTAGCTTGGCTCGTAGTTATTCGGCCAAAACGAGACAGGGGCTGAATATTATGGATCCAAATGTTTAGTGTAGGGTGTTGCACTGCAAACTTGTGGTTAGAGGTTGCCCACCTAGCATTGAGCCTTGGAAGGATTTTTTCTTATTTAAGATTTCTAGATGTACACCCCGTGTTGGGAGAGATTAGCTGCCCAACACACGGTTTTTGTTCAGAGAGGCAGATATCAAGGCACTATCTTCCCCTCTTATTGCAACCATTGTCAAATCATGAGACCATTCTTATGACAGAGGCTTCCTTAGGTATTTTAATGAGGCTGAGGATCACCCAATATTGCCCGAGTGTTAATTGAGAGGTCACACTCTGAAAAATATAAGATTTCGAAGCATTTGATGTGGAACAAGTTCATTAGGGATGAGGCCCGACCGGCCACTTGGTGCATCTTGTTATATGCAATGGTCAAGATGGGAGAGATGTGCATGCACAGTTCTTTCTTGGAAGACATGTAAGAGTCTTCCCGTGGATCAAAGAGTTGTATCCATTCAGCATCTTAGAAACTCTCGTATACGTATTGATCAGATTGATGCAGCTATACCGCTCGCATGAGTGGCGCTCTGGGACCTTTCATGGAGATTATCTACATTGTCATTTTCATTCGTAGAGGTATTGACGAGCATGGTTTGTTGTTGCAGGATGTCCCTCACTCACATTATACACCCCTAGACAGACGATTGACACTAGTTGGGAGATTGTCACCAGTATTACAGCATGGCTAATTTAGAGAGCTAGATGCACGGAGGCTATTAAGGGTGTCCAAATTTTTTAGTCTTAGTGCATTTGCACTATATGGGGTGATATCATACATATTCTCATGGCTACTTGGGCTCGTATTCAAGGGTCCTCTCGTTTCGTGTTGGCAAAGTGCGTTGTATTTATGCGGGAGTGGGACCATGGAATTTTCTTTTCCTCTAGTCCCACAAGTCTTTCATGGCACCATGATGCTCTTCAATGGTTGAGATCACCTTACATATTGGGGTGATTCTATTCTATTTCATCTTGTAGCCGTTATTGTTGTATGCTTTTTTCATACTTAATAGAAGTCTCTTTCCTAGAAAAAAAAAAGATTTTTACTTTTTTGGGATGTGGCGGTGGGACTTTTTGCCCATGGCTATGCCCATAGATGCAATAGAGTTAGGCAACCTATGTGGCACTTCGGATAGAGTCAGGGTCGCTAAAATGGGTGGTGTGTTCCAAAACAAGATCATGAAGGCTCGTGATGATTTGGGTAGGTGGGTTATATCATGGGGCTAAACTTGCATCCGCCACGATCTCCTCAAAAATGTACCTGGACGCCTGTTGGAGATAAGACTAAACAAAGGTTCATGAAAGAACAATGATTCTTATGTGTTTATTCCATGCAGAGCCCATAGATATAGTGGGTGCAAGCATGGGCATTGGACAAAAAGTGGATCCATGTAGTAGCTTCTTCCACTGAGAACTCCAACACTCAAAGGGTGGCTTATCTTTAGGAACCGTTTCTTACTTTTCTCGACACTTATTTGTATGCTTGCTTCAACTCTTACATATGGTTTAAGATAAGAAATTGATGGTTGATGTGTAACGAAGCAGGCCATAAGGCAGGTGTGTATGAAGTTGGGTTGTCCATGAGAATGGAAGAAATTAGGACACCTTGTCTCGCAACTATAGTGGTAAACCTTGAACTTCGTGTGGCCTATCGGGCATGGCTTAAGGGATCCAAGTACTTCTAAAGCCAAGTTGGTGGTTGTTTGGACCACTTGTGTGAAGCATGGTCATACAAGTGAAGCATGGTCATCTCAATGAGAAGAAGGAAAGCATTGCACAGCCTCCTCGGCTTGCAGATGAAATTTTGTGTCGTCAGACAATGTCAATCTTGGCATGCAACATTACTTTGACCTTTTGGGCAATTCTACCTTGCCTAATTAACACGGATGGAGACCAATTTTGTGCCTTGGAGGAAGATGCCGAGTGTGGTTGATTGGGTAATTGGTGTGTGTGTGTGTGTGTGTGTGTGTAGAGCACCATTTGGGTGCGCTTGGGATGCCCATTTGATTGGGCAAGATGGAGATTTGCAGGTGGGCATCGACATCCAAGTGCGTTGTGTGCATATGGAAAGGTAGTAGCCATTAAGAGTGAGCAATCATCGGATTTGTGATACATGTATGGAAACAGGGCTGGACTCGACAGGGAGGAGTGTTGGCATGGAACATGAATGTTACGTACAAAGATGGAATCCAATGTCAAAGTGCGTGAGTGCCGATGGTTGAATGCACTTAAAACTTACGAGTTGTAAGTGGAAGCAGATTTGGGTGCTCTTACCAAGATGTTCTTCTGAGCGTACGAGTGATTTGGCAATTAGACTATTCAAGCGCGTACCTACTAACAATCCCAGATGTATAGACTCTACCACCCTCTGTGGGAGAGCCAACATAAGCAGTAAAAGAAGGGTGAGAAGTGTTTTACCTGCACTTTCCAGTAGTCGAGAAGAACGGGAACATTGGTGTTACATTGATCATTGTGTGTGGAACTACTGGTAGTAGCGGCCAAAAACGGTCTCGTCTCGTCAGTGGCTTCTTGCTAGCAACGGTTTTACCTTTTTGTGCACGTTGGTGGTGTTGAAGAGGCCAACAACTTTTGGTGCTTACTATGCTCTTTGTCCCTCACTCACACACAAACTTTCTAACACACTCTTGCTCTGTTCAAGACACTGGTGTTGGGACTCCCATTCACTCTCCTGATGAGTCAGGCCTTTTGTAGAATGAGAGTTTGTAGTACCCTATGCAATGCTAAAACCAAGGAAAGAATCATTCATGACGGTTGGTTGTTCTTCATGCAAGAAGTGGTGGACACTTTTGAGTATAGTCATATCCGTGAGATTGAGCAGCCCAGCTCTCAACCCAACTCCTTGCATGTGTTCTTTAGCACCAAGAAATCCGTGTATAACAGTGTTGGAACCATCACCTTAGGGTTGTAATCGTGGCAATCCACGGCTATTACACCACCACCTATTCTAACAACTGCATGTATATGCTTGCAACATGAGTAGGAACACTCGGGAAAACTATGAAAGGTATGGCATCTCTTAAGCCCCTTTTTGATGACGGCTTGCGATTGGAACCATCACCTTCGGACTGTAATCTTGTTGGCAATCCACGGATATTGCACGATAACCTATTATGGCAATTGCATGTATATGCTTGCAAAATGAGTAGGAACACTCAAAAAAACCATGAAAGGTATGGCACCTCTTTAACCCTTTTTATTGATGGCTTGCGATGGGTAGGGGTCCCCTATATCAGCATCTTTTTGGGAGCCATATCCTCCCCTGTGAGATGATGATGTTTGTGTTCCAAGAAGGTGATAAGTCTTCACATAGTGCTCTACTATCAAAAAGATTTGCACGAATGGGGTGCCCGTTTTCGCACAATGTTTTGCTTGTAGATTCTGATGATCTTTTGCTCTCATTATGCAACTTTTTAAGACCCCTAGTGACATAGAGAGAATCAAAGAGGTAAGATCATGTAGGTCGAGGGGATGTGCGACATTTGTGGTATACACTAATCTGTCGTACATCATAGAATCCTCATGCATAGGGCTTCCCAAGGGCTATGATAGGGGTTGAGTTGTCCTTGCTCAAAAAGAGCTAGTGTAACTCCTACTCTCGATTAGGGCAAGAAATTGACGCTTCTTTCAATGAGTGAATCTCACATGTTGAAATCAACCCATGTTCCCTCTCGTGTAAGAGGCGAAGCTTGTGGTATAGGTGACATTGGTGTGCGTTTAGGGCTGAAACGTGACGAGAGGTGGTTCTCATACATGTGGTCAAGATCATGATGGACATTGTTGCGAGTGAAGGTGGTGGGGGAGGGGGGAGGAGGGAGGATGGTGAAGTCTAGGATGTAGTATGACATCAAGAGACCCATAAGGTAATCCACGATACTAATACCTCTACTTTGCTAGAAACATGTAATGATGTTTGATTGTGGCCGTCTAGGCACCCCGTTATATATAACCAACTCATGCCATCTTGAAGGAGTGTCTACCATATGATGTTGCATTCTCCATATCCTCGTTGGCCCATCTCAACCAAGTCAATCTCTGACAAACTAATACCATCTTCTTGGAAGTCGTGCATCCATACATGTCACCCTACTATCCGTGCATTAACGTCTCCCAACAAGAGGACAAGGGAGAACTCTACAATAATATCATCTTCTTGGAAGTCGTGCGTCCATACATGTCACCCTACTATCCGTGCATTAACATCTCCCAACAAGAGGACAAGGGAGAACTCTACAATATCTGCAAATAGTAGTGTCTATGGGATCTCCCCTTTCTATCACCCTGCATGCAAAATCAAATTTCTTTAGAGGTACCATTTTGCAATATGCATCTCTCTCAAGCCAAGCTTGGCTAATGGCCGCCTCATCCTGAATGTATACTATCTCCTGATGATCTATCTATAATGACGCCGAAACAAGAAGCATGCCACTCCTCATGAACCACACCCCTCCAACGGTGCGTGTCAACCACACCCCTCCAATGGTGCATGTCATTCTCTAAATTGACTACCATGTATAACCCGCCACTTTGGGTAGCCCTCTCGCGAGGCTTCTTTGATGAGTTTCCACGTAAAAGATAATCTCTCTATATGTATGTCTTTGTAAATCCTCCCAAGTCTCCCACCAGAGTTCCATTGCAATTCCATACTTCCATACTGTGTATCTATGGCCTCATAGACCCCGTGCCATCATGCTAGGGGTAGTGCAATTAATTAGCTTGCATGCTTAAATAATGATAAGATAGCTGAAAAAGCAGTTACAATTACTTTAGTAAAAAGCGGGTGTGCATTGACCTATTCTCAATACTTCAATCTAATCTTTGGTAGATTTAGAGTCTGAGCCTCCCACAGAGGTTTAGCATGAATTGAGACGTATCACAAAATGATTCTCCCACAGGTTAATCATAGATTTGTGTTTTCAACCCTCTTGAGTGTAATTTTACCCCTATAATTAGGCTGTAGCCTCAGCAATGTTTGTGCTTTAGATCATGGGAGAATTAACTTTTCGTTATTAACATCAAACAACAGCACTGCCACTTTCCTAGAACATTACCCTCTCTCTAAGAGTGGCTTCACAACACCCAGCGGACTAGCTTTTTGTTACACTAATCTGACAGATCCAACAATCCTAGCACCCGTCCTTTGAAGGAGGACGACCTCCAGGAAACCCTTCTGAAGTCATGCTAGTTAATTAACGGATTCACAGACAGACAACTATGACCACCACCCAGGCTCAAAATACCACAGTTGCACTCCAAGATGCTAAAAATCCTCATTCAGGTTGCTCAACACCACATGAGACTCAAAACACATGAACAATAAAGAAACCTTGCTGAACTATTTTAGAGTTAATTACATCACTGAAGCTCAGTGCTTGTTGGAAATGCAAGCCCCAAGGCAAGCCCAAACCGTGGAATCCCTACCTCAGCTTTGGTGTGTCACACTCAAAGCACAGAAGTATGGAGACTGTGATCATTAAAGAGTTCAAGGATGAATCTTTGGCCGAGGGAAATAGAAGACAGCTGCAGGAGGCTGGTGCAGAGAGCTTTCGCTTCAAACCCAATTGCCTAATTCCATCAAGTGTTCAGTCAAGAAAGATTTCTCTCACATGGCTGAGGCCTCAATATCCTTAGTAAGTACTCGCAGAGAGCTTTCGCTTCAAACCCAATTGCCTAATTCCATCAAGTGTTAGGTCAAGAAAGATTTCTCTCACATGGCTGAGGCCTCAATATCCTTAGTAAGTACTCGCGTATTTCCGGGATAACTCTTTGAATCAATGAAGGGTACCTGCACAAACCCGAATGAAACACTAATCACTTATTAGGACAGGCGCTAGAAACACCTTATAGATGGAAGGTCAGAGCCAGCACAACATATGGGAGAGGGAAGAAGAAAGAGACCCATTCGTGCCACACATATGTTTGTGTTGTTCCAAGATAAACAGGACACATGTATGGCGCAGTGACAGAGCATGGTAAGCCTCTGCCAAGTCATAAACATTTGCTACGTTCTCTACAGTCAGATCCTGAAACAGAACCAACCCCCATCATCAGATACCAGTTCCACTTCAGATTCTTTACGTGTAGCAGCTATGACTTCACCTGACTAAAAAACTTTTGCAACAGATGATTTCTTCTTTAGGAGAGATGTAAACCTGTGCTATCGCATGCTCACATAATCGTTTTAAACCCTCCAATAAATACTGATCAGCTGCCCTGAGAAGGTCTTGTGCCACATCTGCACTCACTTCCACATTACCTGTGTATATGAACCTGAAGGAGGTTGCAAAATTTCACACGTTCAGTCAGTATGTAAATGTGAAGAGTCGTCAATTTGACCAAATTTTGAGACTCCCTTTACCTCATCATCAGCTCAAATACTTTCCAGCTTATGTTTGGGATTTCAATGTCCTTGGCCTCCTTTTCCTGAAAAAAGTAAATAGGAAGGTGCATGAGGGATCTTTTTTTATAGTTACCAAAGAGTAAGTAATTTTAAACCAAGTCCTGATCCAGGATAGACCCACCCTATAGCCTCCATCGAACATAGCACGAAATGCATCTGAAGAAGCAAGAAGAGCAATGCGATGTGCATAAAATCTGCTCCCTACAGTGTAGACCAGCCCATCCAAAAGTTCAGATTATCACCATACATTTGAAACAATACCGAGGTGAAAAGTAGGAATAATTAACCAATAACAAGCACCTTCGACGAGGAAAGTCACATCTGACAAGGTGCTGCTGTTAACATATCGTTCTCCAAGATAGACCTGCATTCCAAATGATTCAGTCAGTTTTTTCCAAAGTAAGGGCTGCAGGATGTACTAATCTTAAAGTTGAGAGACTTGTTGTTGAAGAGCTCCATCACCCTGGAAATGATTCGTAATCTCTTATTACAAATTCAATTATTTAAGGGGATATCACTATCATTGTGCTATTGTCATTCTATTTCGGAATGCAGTCCAATTAAGAAGGATTACCATATAGCTAACCCAACACAGGAGTTGTTGGTTAACTTAAAGGAAAGATGTGTGTTAGATGGTCCACAAAATAGATCTTCGAAAATTCGACACCCTTATGTGCCTCCAGGCTTCAGAGCACAACAGTAACCGCTTAGTTCCCCTTGCCTGTGCTCTGCTCCTTGCTCCTCCTGGGTACTTCACTGCCCACACACTCTTTAGCCTTGCATTGAACCTAGATATAGCTCCATCCTCCCACTTGACAGATCTATTTCCATTTACGTTTATATTCACTGTAACTTTTTTTTTCTTATCCATGACATTCAGAGGACATGGATACATTTTGTACATCTGTTTTGTCTCATAGGCCAATTTGGCCTCTAGTAGACATTAATACAATCTTTCTTTCTTTCTTTCTTGGTGGAGAGGCTACAGATCATGATGTCTTCATGTATGCTCAGGAGCAAACCATCAATACCTCATGCCATTGTTCTAGCAGAGTTTGCAGCGTTCCCACTAGTTGTGGACGCACACAGTCATATGTATACAGAGGGTCTACAGCTTGAGCAGAGATAGGCTCCCCAGGCTGGCACTTGAGTCATCCCACTGCCTAAAAGAGGCAGGACACATGCAGACTTGGTACGCCACAGAATGGTTTCAGGCACATGGGTTCCATATAGACAGGTTACCTCCTTTCAACTACAGCCTTCATGCTCCTCTCCTACAAAGACATAATCACCTCATCTGTACAGATCTATCTAGACTAGAGACACACGTCACATGGGTAGCACCATAACAGCTTGGCACTAAGATGCAGTTCTATCATGACACAATTCGGGAGCCTCGTTCCATGCCCAGGCACATGTCACGTGCTACGAGGTTTGCTATTGGCCAGATCAGAGTTTCGTCTCACGAGCTCAGGGTGGAAACAAGGAGAGCAGCAGATATCCCCAGAGAGGACAGGATCTACTTGCTATGCACACTGAAGGTGGAGACGGAGGAGCACTACATATGCAAATGCCCAGTGTATTATGAGATTAGAGGGAGATTCCACTGTCTTTTCTAGGAGGAGTCACGAGAGTTCTCGACTAAACAGATTAGAGATGCTTGCGGCTTTACTTACTAGAGAGATTCCACTGTCTTTTCTGTGAGGGGTTTGGGCCACTCACGAGAGTTCTAGACTATCCAGATCAGAGATGCTTGGGGATTTACTTACTAGAGATCAGGTGGCACACAGACCATTTACTTCACATACACATCCCAGTTACCCATCACGAGCTTCATTGCACCCACCTCCACCTGGCGTTAAGAGAGAGCCACCTGAGGATGACCAGCCAGGGAGACAGACCAGGCAGTGTATACAGGCCCTGAGGTTCCCTGGTGTTTCCCCAAAGAGATCCGGAGATCAAGACGGCCGCGACTGAGAGCACCAAGAGTACCATCCCCTCGCCATCTCCAGCTTTGGGAGATCCTTCAGCGATCTCGGAGTGCACCACACCGAATTGTGTATCTATATAGACAGCCAGTACACAGTTATGGATACGGAGCCTATTTCCCTGTCAAAAGCGAACACCTCCGACACTTGACCCTGCCACACACTTACTGCCTCCGTGGATTGTATCTCTATTTATGAGGATGTATTACAGTTTTACAATTGAGCCTAGGTGTAGCACATAAGGCTTCCTTTGACAATTTTGATAGTGATAGCTCAGTTGTAGTTTAGTTCTTGTTTCAATTTCAGTTTGTTATTCCATGATTCAGTTACTCATGGATTCATTGTAACTTTTGGTCTCACAAACTCTTGAGGTCTTTTGCAGACATTAATAGATCTTTCTTTGTTTCTTTCGTCCCACCCCTGCGGAAAAAAAAAAACTGCAGTAAAGGATGTTTTATCAAGGCTATCACATTTGAAGCACCTTGACCTTTTACCAGTTCAGCACCTCAAAGTTCAAACTACTCGTTTGAGGAATGCTTTAATGAAATAGAGGATTTTGCATGACGCATTTTGATAAGGATGTTTCTAAGATAATGCCAATATCTTTTGCAGTTTTTTTTCCCAAAAATGTTCCGTTATTCTAAATTGTGAGCCTAAGAGAGCCACAATATTTGTGGACCATCATGCTAAGCATTATCTTGCCCTCTCAATAGGCCTCTCTGTACTGCTACAAAGATGCTATAAGACATGTTCTTAAGCACATCAACATATTTTCAAGGGCCACTTTAGTATTCATACATCCTTGTCGCATTATAAGTGAGATGAATAGCAACGGTACCGTATTCATAATGTCATGTAGCTAGAGCAAGAGCATGACTAAATCTAGCATTTTATGGTGACAAAGTAAAGCCATACTGCTCAAGACAGCGTAGATTGCACAAGTAAGATAAGAACATACCAAACTCACACACCCCCAACCCCCAACACCCCCCCCCCCCCCCCACCCATGGGGCCCCACGCGGGGCGTGTGCATACATATGCACTAACTATGACTGTGGATCATCCATACAAATGGGACCACACACTCAAGCACTTCAGTTGCCTGCACCTTCCTCAGTACTGGAACAGCAAGTCAGCAACCTTGGCAAGGTTGTTAGATGCTATTCCTTCTAAGTGTCCGGACTGCTCTAAAGCTGAAGTCGCTGCCAGGAGACCCCCGTAGCATCCCTTGAGCTGATGTTTAGAGCCCTATCTCTTATGTGGAGGTATTTTTTTATCACCTTTGTAGCCCGTTAGTGTGTTTTACTGAGTAGTTTACTGTAAATTTATCATGCTCTAATTTGTCTCCTGCCCTGCTACTCTGGCAAGTGTATGATGCCCTTCCTTGGCATGTTTACTCTTCCCATGTTTCCTCCCAAGTCCCATTCCAAAAAAGTATGCTGTGCAGTCCCATAGCCCCATGGAGTATACCCTGCATGTCCTCTCTAAGTCATTAATATGTACTGGCTCGATCTCCCACACACAAAAGGATATGCTTCTCAGTCTCCCACCTATGGAGCATACCCTGCATGCCCTCTGTAACCCATTATGTACTATGTCCTTCTCCCACACCCAAAAAGATATGCTGCTCAGTCTTCCACACCTCTCTGGAGCACACCCTGCATTTGCATCAAGAGCTTTTAAATCTATGTGCCATGAGTACATGAACAACAAATTAGTCCATCTCATGCATTGACTAACACTTCCTCGAAAGAAGGCAACCACCCACCCATTGCCCAAAAAGAATTACTCAGCGTGTGGCTTACCATAAAAGAGGAACAAACAACACTTCAAAATCCTATGCACTTCATCTACTATTTACTATTTGAGATAGTGAATAGTAGGTTAGTATAAAGAGGAACAAAGAACACTCCAAAATCATATGCACTTCAAAACTATTTACTATTAGAGATGGTCTCTTTTACTTTTGTAGAGATTTTTCTGCCTGATCACCCTAACCATACTAGATAATAAAATAGAGAACCCACCTCCCCCTCCTTCAATAGTATATATATACCTAGATGAATGCAGGAACATGCCCAAATTCGCCTTTTAGGCACGTGCATGTTATATACTCATAGTAGTCAACCCACAAGACTATATAACTATCAACTCCATTATGCATAGTATGGACTAGATACTACGACATCCCCACTAACGTCATTAGTGCCCAATAGTGGGTGTAGAACTCTATATCAAGATATGCTCACACACACACACACACACACACATAAGAGCATATATTCACACAAAGCCCTTCGTACTGAGTTTCTGTCATACCTCCGGAGATGCAAGGCAGACTCAGCCATAATGAAGCCTAGAACTAAGGGAAGTAGCAAATACAAAGAATTAGTATAGCAAATAAGTAGTTGATAGGGCAAATGCACCGCTAAAGATAGAAAGATTAAGTACAATATCAATTGGCCGCAACTCGGACGAAAACTTCACAATGTGAAATCTGCATGTCCGCTAATGCGTCCTTCATTAGTAGTTCTTTTGAAAAACTCAACATATTCTAACACACCTATCACCAGCCACCTACAGCTCAACACGCATGGCTTAGCGTATGAATGTACCATCACATGCAGCTGTGATTGATTCCAGTGATTGCTTAGCATCGGGATGGAGCATCAAAAAGTTCCATCTTATGTTCTTATGATTGGTCCTGGTGATCACAAAACCATACTACAAAATCCACCAGCAAAAAACGCATTCCCAATAATTCCCATCACTTCTTTTCAGGGCACCATATGTTGCCTTAAAGCAAGGCAATGTTCAAGCGAGTAGTTTATACAGAATTTTCACACACAGTTACTTGTTTTCTATCACTACCTTACTACGAATTTCCAGCATGTCGCAAAAGAACAAGTGGAAAGTTAATTGGACAAATTATGTGCATGTAGTTATGACATAAAAGCAAGGAACAGACCTGTGGTGTAGGAGGTGGTGGAGCAGCATCAATCGGAGACAAAGCTGTGGCCTTCTTCGCCAACGTGTAAAGAGCCAAGGCTCCATCTCGTTGTTGCTTGGGACTTGCAAAGGTACCTAAGAGGCCTAAAAGCACCTCCATCCCTGAACAAAAGGAACAAGAGCTGAAGCTACTATCCTAATCTTAAATGCAAACAAATACTCTTTAGAGCTGAAGTTACTACCCTACCTTAACTGCAAACAAAAACTCTTTACAAATAGCCTTGACATACTCAATAAACAGGAACCCAACATTTGTCAAGAATGCAAATCTAGTATGACTTATTTACCATTGTTGTCTATGAAGATTGTACGTTGATCATCAGGAGAGCACAAGTGGGCTAAAGTCAGTGCAACTCTTCTCTGCACAGGCTTGTCCAGTAAACGCATAAGATACAGAAGGTGCTTCAGTACCTGGAGGGAAAACCAGAGAAACTATAACTTGCAAATAGAGGCACTCAGTACCAATGGCATAACATGAAATATTGCAAAATAAGGATGCACTTTACATGGGAGCTTCAAACAGTAACCCAAGAAAAGCATTCAATGTATTTCCACCGAATTCACTTGTAAAGCAAAGTCAATACAGAAATGCGTGATGAAATCTCACATTAACAGGTCAACATGGCATAACAAGCACTTTTAGGTACTTATATGCTTGGATAAACTTGTTTAGTGTAAAATACATACAGTTAAAGCAAGAGATAAGATGAGCTCGAGCTGGAGCTCCCCCCGCTGCCCACCTGCTTATTTTCAGTCTGTGCCTCCTTCGCCCTCCCCGCCTTTGCTTCAGCTCCACCCACTCCCTTCTTGCTGCCCGCCCTGTTCACCCCTGCACAGGCTTCCTGTGCGCCACCCAGCCCCCTCCTGTGCACATTTTTGCTCTCCTTCTCCTAGCCCTTCCCCTTAACGTACCTCAAAATCTCAACCCGTACCTGAATGCGTACCTTACCGTACTTTTCCACCTTGATCGGCAAGCCCGGGAAAATCACCGGTATCCATTGTCTTGGGCTCGGCTACTCTCGTGTGGAGTTTGATTCACCCGCATATCGGCTAATCGTGTGATGCAACAGAGCCCTGTCACAATTCGCATCGCTCAAGTGGTTTTCACAAGATGGCACCATGAATTCGACGTGCATTTGACCCCCTTGCAAGTGTTTCCAACTTCTCCGAGACAGTCTGCTAGCCCGGCCTTCCGAAAGAGTACAACCCATTGATTCAAACTATTGGACAATCGATAGGATAGGTTTTGGAGTGACCGGCCAAGACAACGGGCATCCTGTCCATGAAACTCTGCATTGCGTCCCTGAGGATCTCCCGAAGGTTATTGTGCTCTCGAGCCTCCAGGGCAACCCGATTCTTCCGCGGGTAGAGTACGTTAGTCTCCCAGGCAAGTGTTTCATCCGCAGGCAAATGGACCACCTTGCTCGCTCTTGCCTCGGCGAACAAGTCCACAGAGGACACCCCCCACAAGGCCTCAACAAGCGCAACAAGCGAGAGCACAAGATATAGGACTGGAGGTCATGACGGAGGTTCCCATCCACCCGACCCTAGTGGCACAGCCTCCGTTCTAGGCTCAGCAGGAGGGAGGCCCTAGTCGTTGGCAGGCAATATGCACCACGAGATGACACCAATGCCTGCCGCCCCTAGAGCACCGCCAACCTGATCACCACGAAATCCCCCCCCCACGCCCAAAAAAAAAAACAATCTAAACCTAGTCTACATCTACGTTCTTGGCCATTTAAGGTCTCTTATGGCTGGGCCTAGCACACACACTTGAATGTGTATGCATGCCAATGGAGCATAGCTTCTTGTGCCAAGATACTGGGTAAAACCGGCCTTCAGAAACTTGACGGGCGGTGGAACAAATACTCGCACACAAAACACTTCATCACCCATGAGAACCTGGAAAAGGAAAACAAACGAGGGAGCTAGAATGTCCCTGCAAATAGTACAAGGACACCGATTGGCCCCAAAACGCAGTGGCGCCCCTTACGGTATTTCTTTACTTGATCAAATGTGAGTACATAGTACAACTTGTCGAATCCTTTACCAATAGGATTCCTTTTAGCTTTTCACCCAAGACTTTCCAAATAAGAACTCTCGTTACTACAGCAAAGCATTCCATAGAGAAGGCACACCTGTACAACACCTCCCTGCTTGAAAAGGTCTTCTCCATCTCAACCATGGATCCCTCAAACCCTTTCCCAAACAGCAGTAGGGCTGTACCAAACCATATGTCCTTCCTCAATCATAGCTTGCGTGTAACCTCGAGAAACTAAAACTTGTTCACATGAATCCAGAGGCATGCTTTCCTCATGAAACCAAAGACCTGTATCTGATAAGCCGTAGACCTGTATCCATAAACCATAGTCCTGTATCCTCGATACCAAGGTCCTGTTTCTTCTCGAAAGACCAATGTCCTGTTTCCATGACAGATAAACCATCAGATCACGGTTGCCAAAACCTAGAGAGAGAAAGATAGAGGACGTGTCAAGCAAATCCTGAATACACATAAGTCCAAGTCGAAGAGCAACAACACATCTCTTCCAAGAACATCTTCCTGTGCATATGTAGCGTGTTCCTCTGTTTCTCAATCTCTTCAATAGAGCCTGCACCCCATGGTCTAAAATAGCAGTACCGTCGTACAATAACAGCAGGAGTATCAACAGTAGCCCTGCTCGCCCGTACAATCCACACAAAGCCGCCACAACAGTAGCCAAGAGCAATAGTACCTCCTCCAACAACCCATACGCACGCACGAGCGCCCACCTGCACATATACACACCTGCGAGTGTGCGCCCACACACATAGGGAAGGGGGCAAGCCCTTGATGTCTCCAAAACATAGCCTAAGGAGACCTATAAAGCTCTCCGCCCGAGGAATCCTGCTCAGCCACACGTATCTGGATGCGAATCCTACTCCCAGCCCACGTGTAGTCCAAACCTATATTTCTCTGCAGTCCAGCTAGTCGCCAGGAGGGAGATAGGGAGTAAAAGGGCCTGCGCACGTACCTACAGCCGGCCGGTTGCACAGAGGTGAGGGGCCTGCTGTTCAGCCCCTGTGCATCACCTGCAAACTGCCCAATCAGCATGCTGTTCACCTGGAGGGCGCCAACTGCCAACTGCCCGCTGGCTTACTGTCGACTCTGCCCCTCTGTCCAGCCTGAGGGCAGTCCAGCCCACTTCCCCCACAGTCTGACTGTCACGAGAGAGAGAGAGAGAGAGTGTGTGTGTAAGCATCTGTTCGCCTGTATATATATACTGCAGGACAGACCGCCAGCCAAGGAGAAGCACCACTCCACCACACGATGATCTCCACACACGGCCACTTGTGCGTTTCTCATCCTGCAGGTCTACGCGAATCTGCTCAGCCCACGTCCATCAGGTTGCGCCTGAATGTGACTCCTGCAGTCCAGCCCACACTGCCGAAGGTTGCACGCCTGACGCCCGCCTGGCCACTTCCACAAACGCAGCCCTCCTGGCGCCCGCCTAGTTGCTTCCATACATGCAGGCCGCCTGGCCCCCATCCCCTGCACCAAACCTGTGAGCATTGCCCAGCCTGCATCAGCACCACCATCTGTGGTCATCGCCTCGTCCACCACCTGCAGCAACGCTGGCCATGGCTGAAGGAAAACGACGATCCCTGTTCTCTCTCTGTCCAGTGCTGCCCGCGATGAGGTTCTTCGTGTAGTTTGTGCTCTATGGCGACCAACCATGCGCCTGCGTACACAACACGACACCCGCATACCTCGACTCCGCCACCCTTTGCTTAAATAACCAGGATGAGATTCGCTTTCTCCAAAACGCCCAAGCAACTTTAGCAAAAATGCATGCCTCAAAAATAATAATATTCTTTTTTAAGCCTTCAAAGGTTACTAAACCTTATAAACTTAAAATCTCGTCTCCTTTCACACTTGGGCTGGCCACTAACATGGGTTTCCTTTTCACATTCAGATGATGCCTGTCCACACTATGCGTCCCGTGCCCGTGCCCACCTCCTTGTTGTCCAGAGAAAAGCACAGGGTCATAACACTGGGATTGGTAAGTGAGGTCCTTTGGCAAGGGAAGTTGCCGATTCAACCTCTACACCGACCCAACATGTTTGACATTGATTTCATATGCATGAATGTTGTTGGAAATTTGGCAAACATTGCCCATAGAGCTTGTATGTAAAATTCCTTGATAATACAAACCACATTACAAGGGGGGTCGGCCCTTTCTGGCCCTTCTGCAGTGTCATTTCAATTTTCAGCTTTGCTATCTTGGATTGTGTTGTGCTGGATCACTTTGTTTACAAGCATTAATAGTTTGAGTATGTGTCAAGGCCATAGTAACATGAAACGTTTCGTCCGTTTCGTTGTTTCGAAGATTTCGTTTCGTCTTTTTTGGACGAAACGCTAAGGTTTCGAAATGACACTTCTTATATACACATACCAAATTTATTACATAGCCAACAGAAAGCTGAACATAGATTTTTTTGGGACTAGTGGGTATGAAATTCATGATTTTGGGAGTAGGTTTTTTGGTATTTTCAAAATTTGGGTAAGAAAAGAAGAAGAAGAGAGGAGGAAAGAAACAAGTTGGAAGGGAAGAGAGAGGTGAGAAGAAAAGGAGAGAAAGTTGGAAGACAAGAAAAGGAGAGAAAGTTGGAAGACAAGAAAAGGAGAGAAAGAGGAGGAGGGATGAGGAGGGGTGGACCGTGGAGGAGAAGAGAAAAAGAGGAAAAGGGAAGAGGAAGAGGAGGCGTGGAGGAGGAGAAGTCAAGGAGCCAAAAGAAGTCTGGTGGAGTAATAGGTTGCGGCTGAGAAGAAGCATCGGATGCGTGAAGTGGCAAATGGGCAGCAAACAAGAACGGAAATGACAGCAAAAATCGCATTTGCAAAAAAAACCTTCCGCCCCTTTTTTAAACCTCACTTTACATTTGGGCAAAACACTGTTTCAATGGGCAGGTTTCGTTTTGTTTCGAAACGTTTCGTGCCAGAAACGTTTTCGTGCCGTTCGCCCCTTTTTTTACCTCACTTTACATTTGGACAAAACACCGTTTCGATGGGCAGGTTTCGTTTTGTTTCGAAACGTTTCGTGCCAGAAACGTTTTCGTACCGTTTCGAGAGGGCAAAACAGGTTTTTATGTTACTATGGTCAACGATGTGCTCAACCCCAACTTCATTCCCCCTCAGTGTCGCCCCCAACAAGGAGTGGGATTGCAAGTCTGCCTACTTCGCCATTCACTCTCCTGCGCTCTACCTACTCAACACCTATGAGATAGCTGTCTAGTCAACATCGTCACCCACTTTTGGACCCTCGCCCACATGGAGTTAGCAGGCTCCTCCCTCTGAGGTCAAGATGGAGACATTGACGCCCCGAGCCTGCAGATGATATTATATGTGTTCCTCCATGTGGTAATCACTATCACATTGGAGGCCCTTCCTCCGATTTCTTTACTACAATAGATGGAGCACAAAGCAGGTGTACCCCAGGGCCAGAGCAGTGTAGGGCTTCATGGAGGACAAGATCAAGGATCACTTGGCCTGGCCCTAGCCACACTATGATTATTCCCCCTCCAAACCGACCCCGAAGGCCCTCTGAAGAGAGTGTCTTGGGCAAGTCCCACTCCCCCCATCCTTAGTTATGTATATCGTCTCTTGGATTCAATATCTACACCCACACAACATGTTTGAAATTTATTTCATATGCATGAATGTTGTTGGAAATCTAGCAAGCATTGCGCATGGAGCTTGTATGTTAAATTCCTTGATGATACAAATCATATTACAAGCGGGTTCGGCCATTTCCGGCCCTATTGCAGCGTCATTTCAATTTTCAGCATTGCAATCTTGTTTTGTGTTGTGCCAAATCACTTTGCTTACAAGCATTAAGTGTGTGTCAAGATTGTGCTCCACCCCGACCAGGGGAATTTCATTGGTAACAGAGCCTAGGATCTTCCTCCTCCTTATGTGGAAGACAATCCTATCTTGCATACACTAACTGTTAGAGTTATTAAGCATTATAGCCAGCCATACAGGTAGTGGTGCGCATGTTTATGCAAGAAGACAAGCTCATGATGAATAGATGGGTGATAATGTACACCATGGAACACATGCTAGTGAAGAACACCATGCTGAAAATGTAATCCACGTATTCCCTCGTGGTTATGCACAAGAGGGACAGCCGTCCTATCGTGGTAAAGGACAAGACAATGGTGTCTATGTACATGAGGGACAACGGTCATGTGGCAAAGAGAGAGTGCAAGAGCAAGAGAGAATGCATGCTGAAATTGAGAATCTCAAGAGACAGGTTCAAGAAAGACATGCTCAATTAAAGCGTTTGTGTCATGACCCTGTGAAAGTGGAACAGCATAAGTGTGAGCATGGTGGTTGGTGAGCAAGATAAATTTTTAAAGATGCATACTTGGGTGTCCAGACAAAAGTAATATGTGTGGACAAGCCCAAGTGTGAAGGGGGACCAAGGTATTAAATTTTATAAGGTTTATAAACCTTGGGTGGCCCTTAGTTTTTAAAAACTTTAAGGGAGGACCACTAGGATAATTATGGAGGGGGGCTACTCTACTTTTAAAGTACACGCCTCCCTCTCCATGCTCTCTCTCTTGCTTTTTGAAAGAAGACGTGCGGTCTGGCTGCGTGGAGAGGAAGCTAGAGCACGACGCCGGAAGGTATGATACAGGTGCTGCAAGGCGACTGGTACGGACAGGTACGGCTTGGTACAGGTGCTGTAGTTTTTCTGACATAGACAGGTACAAGCGGGTACTGTACAGACAGATCAGTCCAGCTGTGCAAGCGACGCAGCATTCAGGCAGCTGCAGGTACTGTTCTAAGACGGCTACAGGTGCAGATCTTTACGGATAGGTACAGTCGGGTACAGTCCAACCCAGCCCAACAGTTCAAGCGGCGCATCAATCAGGCGGCTACAGGGTGAATAGTACAGACAAGTACACACGTGTGCTCCAAGCACAAACCTGTACAGACAGGTACACACGTGTGCTGCAGAGTTGCTGACACAAGCGGCTGCAAGTACAGACTGGTACGGTCAATCCCTCCGGTGCAGAACTGTGCATAACAGTTGGTAAACTCTAAACATATCTTTCTCTCTTTTTTTCCACTGGCTTATGTCTGCTACAGAGTTGTTTCTTCTGGCCCTTTGTGAGAGGAGGGGTATGCCAGTTTGAAGGGTGGAAACAGAGTTGGACAATGGATTTGTATTTGGGCTGAGTTTGAAGCCATGAACATGGAACAGCCAGATGCGTGCTCAAGGCTGCCCTGTTGTATTGTCTTGGTTGATTAGAGGAGACCACAGTATGTTGCTTTTGTGGGACACAGGTCTGTGTGTGAATCCTCTATGCTAAGAGGTCTTGAGGGCTGCCAGATTGGACATGCAGGTTCACTTTCCTTGACTCGCTTTGTTGTACTACTCAGTAAACTTTCCATTGAATTTGAAAAAAGAAATACCAAAAGGGGCGCCAAGCTTTCGGGCCAACAAGTGTCGTTTTCCTTTTTGTTCTGGAGCATTCTAGCTCCTGTTCATTTGTTAGTTGTCTGGACTACAATTGGATAGGTGACTGCTAGTCTACCCACTTTGGTTTCTACCAGAGGCCGGTTTCAGTTTGCATGAAGATCCAGCAAGTTTCAGATGCACAAACGCGAACTGCTTTTATGGATGATGCTTTGGAAAATGTTGCATCACAATTGGGTGTGAAGCCAAGAGAGATTGCTATCTTTTCTCAAAAATACAGGTGATGTAGTGGAAGGAAGAGGGAGTGAGATTGTTTATTCTCTTTACCTCTGTTGAGGGTTTTGAGCGTGTACATGTAGCCATTATTAGTTGGACCTAATACATTTGTATGTAATATTATATTTTCTTGAAAAAATAAGCCTGATAAATATTATATTTATTTTAGCCCTGATTTGACACATCTAAAATTTTATGCTAACTAAGCGCTTGCGCTGTTCGTAAAAGTCCAAAATTTCTATGGTGTGAAGGATTGGAAATGTTGAAACTTCCAACTATGTATATACCAACGGAAAGTTATGGTTACTTCCCAAACTTGACCAAAACTAAAATGCATGAGAGTCTACTCACAAAGCTTCCAATCATCAACTCCACCATGTATACCATAGACTACACGCTATGGCATCCCCCCTGTGCAGGTTCATGAAAAGCTATGTCACCTTAGTACACAAATCTTCACAGATATATCATCAAACTGAATTTCTATCACTTTTCTAAAGGTGAAGGGTAGACTCGGCTAGCACTAAAGAACGCGCACGCACGCGCACAGTGGCAAAGGCAGAGCTGGTTGGGTAATTGCACTTCTTTAAGTAGAAAGAATCAATATAAACCAGATGGCTGCAACTTGGACGAAGACTTCAAAAGGAATCTGCATGTCTGCTAATACAGCAGAAAAATAAAGCAATGGAAAGTGCAGGTTATTTCCCAACCTTAACAAACCTAGAGATATCCCTAAACTTCAAAACTTATGACGTCTAGAGTTTCTAGAGAGTGAGTTTTCTATCCCCTAACATCAAGCATTCAACTTGCAAACTCGGACATGTCATCTACAAGTTCAAGAATACTTGGGACCCCAACATTAACTTCTCATTGGACTTTTTCAGCATACATATTGCATATAAGGGTACATATTTTCTGTATACAGCTGGTTTCTTATCCTCTTCACTAAACCTGCAAATTCTGATTCTTCATCCAGAGGAGAAAGCTGGAAAAATCACATCTGTGAGTGTAAATTCTGTCCAACCACCACCGCACCATATGTGAGTTCTATAAATTTGAGTTTGCTTCCTTTCACAAAACCTTCAAAGTTCTCACAACAACAGATACCAAGGAGCTACCTTCCCTTCACAGCCCCTTTGAGGTCATTTTTGAAAATGGTTGCATGCACAAGTTCTAAGAATCATAATATACACGTGCAGATGAAAGTTGGTGCACCGCAAGCTTGTTTACAACTTTTCGGACCCTGGAAATGGAACTAAATTGGTGATATGAGAAGATTTCATGTGATTTCTATCACTGATAACACTGAGCATAAAAAGAGAGAGAATATGAAGAAAAACTATAAATTCTTCAAAGCCAATTGAAACACTAGGGTAAACACTCGAGAAAACAACATTTACTTTTCAGACTGCAGAGGCATGAAGTTACAGCAGTACCTCTAAAAACCCCACATAATTTTCATGTGAAAATGTCATAACAATTGGTTTACAAGTACGATATTTTCAAGCTTAAATCGTAAACCAGTAGTTATTTATTTGAGACTTGGAACAAACAAAAAAATGATTAAAGTGCTTCATACCCGACCATGTATCTTTTCTTCCAGTCTTTTTAAGGTCTTTGCCACACAATCTTTTGATGCCTGCGACCCAACACCAGAAAAAAAAACGTTAGACGACATTTTGAACTATTGAACTGCTTTATCACCACACATACATACTATAGACTCACAAAAGAACTGGTGCAAAGAAAAGGTCACATACCAAATAGAATTATTGACTACAATATGCACATATTCATCGTGCATTAGCCTATACCAGAATTTTCATTTGGGATCCACAAGGCAGCAGCATCTTCCAACTTTTTTAAGCACCAAATCGTCAAACTCTAAACATTGTAAGGGTCAGAACAAGTTTCGTTAAAGACTCTTGTTATCCTCTATATTTAAAAATTTCTTGTACGGTTGAACCACAAACAAAGGGACTCCCTCAGATGATTCCTGCTTTACAGCCCCTACAGTCCCTCCCTCCTCTTCGTAGCTCTATCCCAAAAACAAAGCCCTATAGAAACAGGAGTGGTTTAGAGGAGTGGTTTAGCTAAAACCTTTGTCATATTGCAAAGTCTGTCATTGTAATGGTCATTTTAATGGCATCTTCATGAAATTAACACCTACAATTTCAAATATGACAGACATCCATGAGTATTGTCAACTAGGTTTTGTAGCCAGATTCTTAGATCAGCATCAGGCCAGGCCGCCAGAGCTTTAAGAAAGCTTCTCGCTGCTTTTGCATGTGGTTAGAGCCACCCTGAAACTTCCCCCACTAACCTGCGAAGGCATGGATGATGTTAAGCCCCAAATGCTCCTGATGGTCTCCGTTAGCGAAGTGTGGGTACCCTCAATGGCTTTGCTGCATCTAGCTCGCCATATGTGCCAGGTTGCAATGCTACTACAATCTCCCATCTCTGGCATGAGCTCGGTCTCTGGTGGTTAGTAGATGGGGCCATGACTGGTACTGTCGAAATGAAGAGGTGAGAAACCTGAAGGGCTAGCCCCCCACCATCCTCCTCATAAGCCTTTCACCATCAACATGATCAGGCTGCTCTTTCATCTTATAACTCGTAGGTAAAGCTCTCTCGATGGATCTCTCTTGCCAAACAAGCGGTAGAGCCATGGGAGGATAGGAGAGTACTCATTTCACCATCAACATGATCAGGCTTCTCTTTCATCTTATAACTTGTAGGTAAAGCTCATGCGGCACACGCACCACCATAGCCCCCTTACCGGCACATACATGATGATTCAGTTTCTTCAGAATGCCATGGCATGTGAAATCCCTGAATGTGCATTTGTCCTTTTTCCTCTTTCTTTTTTTTTTTTAAATGAATACCTCACCGGCACACCCACCACCATAGCCCATTTACTGGCACATACACGATGATTCAGTTTCTTCAGAATGCCATGGCATGTGAAATACCTGAATGTGCATTGTCCTTTTTCCTCTTTCTTGAAAAAAAGAAGAAGAAGAAAAGATCCTTCATTAGTCAAAAGGTGTCTAGGTTCTTTGTATTTTTATTTGGATTTCACATATCTCAAGCCAGTAGGTCTCTAAAACGTTACAAAAGGTGTCTAGGTTCTGTGTATTTTTATTTGGTTTTCACATATTAGCCAGTAGGTCTCTAAAACATTACACGGGCAAGGACACATATGTATGTATGCATGCATGTATACCCATATGCATATGTGCATGCAAATGTGTATGCATATGTACAATCTCAATGAAGTCCTCTAGCGGAACATGTCTGAAGTCCTCTAAAGAACTTTTCAGCATCAGCCTTGCCCTAAGAGAAGCTTGAAGATGGGGCAACTATCAGGCAAGTGAATTATATATGAGGCATCAGTCATTCTTGACAAAACACTACTCCTTCTAGACAACATTCATTATCCTACCAAGAGCCCCTAAAAGAAAGGAAAAAAGAATCTCATCAAAAGCAATACACTACATTAAACACTAGCATTGCTCACACATTAAACACTAGCACTGCTCACCTGCACAATCAAATCTCCATCCTGCAATCTTTGAACACCTCCTTCTTTGACAATATCAGAGACATTATCCTAACCATATATGCACAGCAATCAATCACATGACATTGTTGCTTGCTTCAAAAAAATGACTTTCAAAACAACATAGCATACACCAATTTACCTCATTGTCAGCTAGCCCGTACAAAGCAAAAGCAGCATTGTGCTGCAGTGAGCCGTTCTTGGAGTCCAAAAGCTCAAGCAATGGTTTGAGTCCTCCGTCATGCACAATTCCAGCTTGATTATGTGTATTCTGCTATACCAATCAATCATTTGCCTTTGTCACTAAGAAAGGATAATTCAACAAAACTATCCTTGATGAACTACCTGAGCCAGTCGTCCGAGGGCAAATGCTGCCATCTCTTTTAATTGAGGGTCTGCAGCTTCCAGCATCCTTATCAAAGGCCTGACAGCACCACGTTGAACAATGTGGACCTGCTACCTCACAATCAAATGACAACAAAGGATACATTCCCAACATAAACCACTTGTGGTCATACTAGAAGACTAAGAAGAAGCTGGAACAGACAAGAAATGGCTGCCAAAAGCACAGCTTTTCAGATTACAAAATCCGGTCAAGTGCCCAAAATAAACAAAAGAGCCTCATCAACAACCTTGCATTCTGGATCTGTTGTAGCAAACTGCCCCAAGAGCAGCGCTGCCTCTCGCTGACTCTCTTGGCACCTAGAGCTGCAAAAAAATATAACAAAATTGTGTTCCAAAATATCGTGTCACTTCTATCCACAGTAAACCACCATTAATTGACATGTCCAATCTAGACAAAGGGGTTGTAGCATCAAAGATTTTATACCTTAGCAGGCCAATTACAGGTTGTAGTGCTCCAGCAAGAAGTACCTCTTTTTTAATGTTGACAGAGGAATGTACAAGGTTTCCAATAACCCCTACCTGCACAAAAGAAACGACAGTCAGCTCTCTACCAAAAGCAGCAGATCTGCCAGCCTTCCGTCCAGATAAATGTACAAGCTGGCACTCCACCGAACGGGATACGAGAAAAAATAAGTCTAGGAAATCTGCTTAAATAACATTTTCGATGCTTCAGCTACAGCATTACAGTACCAAGTCTTGCATACCTTATTTAATACAAAAAAGTTGCCTCACTTTTCAATTGAATTGATTTACTCTTATCCTATGCCACCAACCTGCCTGCCACTTTTAACCACCATGAGAAATAAAGCATACCCTTACCCTAGCAGGTTAAAGAAAAGTCATCCGGCGGCGATTCAAGGCTGTGTTGGATTCTCTTAAGAACTAGCCTTGCTTGCTAAGGAGGTGCAGCCTTCTGCAACCTCCTAAAATGACTTGGAGGCTACCCTAAGGGCTCAGCAAGCTAAAAACACCAATAAAACAAAGCAAGAGCAGAATGAGAATTTTCAAGAGAGGGTCACCAAATTCTTAAAGGCCATTTGTGCTTAGATCCAGTTTGTCTTCTAAAATATGAAGGTGTCTCTTGACACATGGATCAAATTTACCAATAGCAAGGCTCAAAAGCCTATCATGCTACTCTAATTACCATGTTCTTTTGTCGTTTGTGCCAACATCCCTTTCCTTCTATGACATTTTTTTCCCCCGAAAAAAAGACTTCTATTAAGTATGAAAAAGTTTACAAGAAGGAGATTTCAGATCAAGCAGGGCGGAAATCTCAACCAATCTAGGACCTGGTGCTGCCATCAAGGTCCCATATGAGAGTGAAAGAGATGCCATGATCCCATTCTTTCATGAACTGGCCTCGTTTGCTTTCTGCAGCCCTCGAAGATCCCTGAATCATGGCCCAAGTGACCATGAGCGTGTGGATAACATCACGCCAGATCCTACAAATGCACTGTGTATCATACAATCGCTATGCTAGTGATACATAGCCCGACTCTGGAAGGTCTTGAAGACGGCACCGCTGACCCACTCCCTCGGTAATCTTCATGACCATATCTCTATCATTCCCTTCAAACATGAGTCGCGGGCCCAATTGTGTCAACCAAGCAATAGCACCAAAACATGTGGGCATCCCTCCTCATCCTTCCAAAAAGGTATGCTGTCACGACCCTGTGTATTTGTACAGCGTATCCGAACATTGGGCATGGTGGTCAGTATGCAGGACACAAGTGTGCAGAACATTTATTAAATGTGCACCCTTGGGGTCAAGAGGTGACACTAGGTACTATTAAGTTTCCCTTTTATAACCCCATGTAGGGGGGAGGGGGGGGCGGGGGGGGGGGGGGGGGGGGGGGGGACAAATGTTTGGAGGGGACAAAGGTTTTAAAAACCTTTAAACCAAAGGAATACCTTTGGAGAGAATTGTGGCCCCTTGGAGGGGGGGGTTACGTTATTTTTGGCATAGGAGAAAAACTGCTCTTTTGGGGAGAAGTCGGCTGCACACTGAGGACACACACACGCTTTTGGAAAGGCTGGCAGGCAGTTTTGCAAGCGGCTCTTTACCTCTTTGCAACAGGCCGGCTGCAGCTACACGGCACAGGAGCTTTTTCTCTTGGGAAGGCAACCGGCTGGCTGCAGAAAACAAGTGGGCTGAGCAGGGAGCGCTGGGTCCAGCTGCACAGCAGCCTGCAGGTCTGCAGAGAGGGGGCTGGTCGGGCAGGTGCAGCCAGGAGGATACTTTTCTCTCTCTCTCTCTCTCTCTCTCTCTCTCTCTCTCTCTTGCAACAGGAAGCGCAGGCTCTCTTCTCTCTCTCTCTCTCTCTCTCTCTCTCTCTCTCTCTCTCTCTCTCGTGAGGAAGGTAGACCGTAGGAGAAACAAGAGGAAGGCGGCGGACTGCTGCTATGCAAGGATAGCCGGGAAGCTCATACCGAGACCCAGAGGACAGGATCTGCCGATTATGCCACACAAAGGTTGAGACAAAGGAGCATTACATATGCCGCTACCCAATATACTATGAGATCCGTGGGAGGTTTCACTATCTATTTCGTGAGGGATTTGATCCACTCTCCAAGATCATTGGCTTCCGGGACTAGCATTGCCTAGGCCTCTTCCTGCTTGAGCTCCGCAGACACAGGAACACCTTGAGAGAGCTTCGGCCCCAGCCACCCCACCCCCTCCCTCGCCAGCCAACCATCACCAGTTTCTTCCAGACCCAGGAGGTGGAGGACACCGATATAGTGGATCTTGTGGACCCTCCATGAGCTGCTCCGGACCTACCTCCCGAGAGGAGTTACCTCAGACCGAGTTTCCGCACTCCAGCGTGCACCTCTCTCTCCCTCTCTCTGCAACAGGAAGCTCTCTCTCTCTCTCTCTCTCTCTCTCTCTCTCTCTCTCTCTCTCTCTCTCTCGTGGAAGGTAGACCATCGGAGAAACAAGAGGAAGGCGGCGGACTGCTACTGTGCAAGGATAGCCGGGAGGCTCATACGGAGACCCAGAGAGGAGAGGATCTGCCGATTATGCCACACAGAGGTTGAGACAGAGGAGCATTACATATGCCGCTACCCAGTATACTATGAGATCTGCGGGAGGTTTCACTGTCTATTTCGTGAGGGATTTGGTCCACTCTCCAGGATCATTGACTTCCAAGACTAGCATTGCCTAGGCCTCTTCTTGCTTGAGCTCCGCAGACACAAGGACACCTTCTTGAGAGAGCTTCGGCCCCAGCCACCCCGCCCCCTCCCTCGCCAGCCAACCATCACTAGTTTCTTCCAGACCCAGGAGGTGGAGGACACCGATATAGTGGATCCTGTGGACCCTCCAGGAGCTGCTTCGGACCTACCTCGCTCGAGATGAGTTACCTCAGACCAAGCCTCCACACCCCCCCCCCCCCCCCCCGGGTCGACCACGATCACCTCATCAGCTCCAGATCCACGACATGCTCCACCGCCATCGAGCTACCTTTCCACGTGACATAGCTCAGGGAGACCTCTCGGCCATACTCATTAGCCCCATGCTTGATATTTTGGAGAGTGGTATACCATCTGTTCGAAGTTGATGCTGCTCTCATGTTTCTATGTTCTTAGTATTTCCATGGACAGTTTTGTATCACCTAAGTGAGATAGCTATGTTTATGTTTTCTTTCTATTTTATTTTCCATTCCATGATGAAATATGCCATGGACATTATTGTATCACTTTGGTCTCATAGGCCCATTGGGTCTTTAGTAGACGCTGAATATATCTTTCTTTCTTTCTTTCTTTCTTTAGATACAGGCTGATGGGCATTGTCAGACGCACAGGCTAAAGTTCCTCTTTCTTCTAGCTCGTGGGCTGTTCGGTAGTGCTACTCTTGGTCCCTTGTGAGAGGAGGGATTTGTAGCCTAAGAGGGCAGAAACAAGAGCAATTCTAGCATGTTTTTGGAGGGGTTCGTGGGCTATTTTATGGCAACATGCATGGACAAATTGGCTGCGTTTTCAAGGCCTCATGGATGTACCTTCTTGGTAGATTAGAGGTGAAGAACGATGTGGTGTTTTGAGCATAGGGCTGTGTGAAGCCTGTATGCTAAGAGGACCAAGGGACTAGCAATTTGGACATGCATATTATATGATGTATTCAATTCAACTCTTCCTCGAATGTGAATAAAGAAATGCCGAAAGGGGCGCCAAGCTTGGGGCCAACAGGTGTCGTTGCTTTTGTGTAGGAGCACTCTAGCTCCCTTTTATCTTTTTACTTTGCTGATTTACAGCTGTGTTTGGGCGGTTGTTAGTCTACCGCACTTTGGTTTCTATTGCCAGGACCATCAACAACTTTCCCAAGGGGGTGAGCTCGTGGTTGTCTCAAGAGAAGTCGTTGCTGTAAATTTCAGCAAGATGTCTAATCAAGAAGAAGACTATGACTATGAGAAAGAGGAAGAGGAAGAGAAAGAGGAGTCGTCCACTCCTGAGAGGATTGCATTTGAGGATATACATGCAGAAGAACAGGGTGCAACAGATGCACATTCTGATGATGTAACACAGCCAAAAGAGATGCCAAGTAAAGAGGAAGAGGATGCCCAATTTAAAGCCCGATTGGCAAGGCAGTGGGTGTGCTCAAGCAACTCACACAAAGTAAGAAGTTTGATGAATTTATGAGGGCCCCTTCTGAGCCTAAGAAGAAGAAGAAAAAGGTGCGTTCTAGGAACCCACCTCAGGTCTATAGTGGTGCTATCCCACAGGATCCTGCTTATGAATTTATGAGGGCCCCTTCTGAGCCTAAGAAGAAGAAGAAAAAGGTGCGTTCTAGGAACCCACCTCAGGTCAATAGTGGTGCTATCCCACAGGATCCTGCTTATGGACAGTTTTCCAACATGCAGAACACTTATGGTGCTAACCCACGGAATTCCTTTTTCGAGCAGCCACCTATTCCGCGGCAATCTTTGCATCCAGGCTATTTTGGAGGAGGTTCTGTGTTCCAATCTATGACTGGGGGTTATCCTCAACGAAGAATGGGAATGCAAGGAAATTTTGGTGCTAGTTTTCAGCCTGGAATGCAAGGCAGCATATATAGTGGTATGCAGCTCAGAATGCAAGGAAACGTGTATGGGGGCATGCAGCCCGGAATGCAAGAAAACATGTATGGGGACATGCAACCCGGAATGCATAGTGGCATGTTTGGAAACATGGGAGGGTCAACAGGATTGCATGGTATGCAGGGTGTGGGAA
This sequence comes from Cibotium barometz, assembly GCF_041138505.1. Classification (NCBI taxonomy): domain Eukaryota; kingdom Viridiplantae; phylum Streptophyta; class Polypodiopsida; order Cyatheales; family Cibotiaceae; genus Cibotium; species Cibotium barometz. The sequence continues at coordinate 22,091,786 of NC_141065.1, read as the reverse complement.
CTGGCAATGTTGACCTTAGTATGGCTATGAATGCAAGGGGTAGCAACCTTGTAAAGCCACTTCCTCCTGACAAGGGTGTAGTCGCCAACACAAATAGGGAAGAGTAGTTGAAGCTCTTACCCTCCTACCGCTTCTTGTTCTTCTCTTGCTTGCAGCTCAGCTCTTAGCATGAACCAATCTCGGATACCATGAAAAGATGTAGGGGAGAAGAGAGCTTCAACTCTTGTAAGCACACACACACACTCACAAAACCCTAAAAGAGAGCACACAAGGTGAGAGGCTGAAAATCTTCTTCTACTTCACACAACACTCAACACACCATATACAAAGATCAGAGTAGGATAAGAGTACACACAATATGAAAGGTACTCAACTTATGATAATCTAGCGCCTTTGGGTAAGACCAAGGATTATAAGGAAGGGGGAGCTGCAGTGAAATTTGACACATTCAGTGAGGCAAAAGACAGGCTCAAGGCTCTTACCTTTTTACAACAGTTTGATGCTGCTTTTTCTGGTGGCAATTACACTGAGTCCTCGAAAGTGAGAAAAGCTGCTACTTTTCTCAAGGGTAATGCATTGCAGTGGTGGTCTACTCTTCTCTTGCCGGGCATAGCACCATCTACTTGGGTATAGTTTAAACAGGTGTTCTCTTCTATGTGGCTCACATCTACATTTGAGGTGGATGTAATGACAGCATGGCATAAGTTGGATGCATTGAAGTGTGAGAATCTAGAGGATTACAACAAGAAGTTTTGGGAAGCTTTACTCCCAGTTACTTCTTATCGTGCAGTGCCACTGTCTGAGCAAGTTGAGAAGTATTGTTGTGGGTTGCCCAAGGAAGTGCGTGACTATTGCATTAAGACCCGAGTAGCAAATATGTCGCAGATGATAGAGAATGCTATGAGAACAAATGCGTTACTCACGGGGGTTTCAACTGGATTTAAGGGCAACAAAAGCACTGGCAAGAAAACCGAGAAGTCAACGCAGGCACCTCGAGATACAATAGTGGTTGCAAAGAAGCGGTATAAAATGTTACCAATGCCTAAGAGAAGTCCTAAGGAGAAGCAAGCTCTATTGGATGCCAAGAAATGCTTTTTCTATACCAAAGAAGGACATATGTCTTTCAATTCTCCTAAGCATAAGTCCAACAAGGACTCTAACACTAAAGGGAAGCCCAAGCCTAAGAAACCAAAGCCTTCTGCAAGGTTAGTTCCTGATCTTGTTGGGAAACAGTCAGGTGGTGAGGAGAGAGTTGTATAGAGCATGGGGAAAAGTCAAAGATCAGACCGCTTTGATTTTCTTTGAAACAAGTGATCCGTGCAGACGAGATGGGGCCTATGTATGAGGCAAATATGGCCTGTCGTGGGTATGCAGAACCCATTACCCCTATCATTGGGAAGCTGAGGCTTCATGTGCAGGGTTATGTTGACAGTGAGGAGTTTTACATCATGCCACTTGATGGGTGTGATGTTTTGTCGGATATGCCATGGTGCCATAGGGTACATGCGGTGGTGGATACGTACAACAAGAAGATTACTTTGACTCACAGAGGGAAAGAGCACATTTTGGATGCAAAGCTTAGAAGGGAATATGTTCCTTTTATATCGGCTTCGGCCATTTCATCAGTAATAATGAAAAAGCATCTTTCCATGTACTTGGTTTTTGTTAAGGATGCAAAAGATGATGAACCTCAATCTAATTTGTCTATGTTAGATATAAAGATAGGACCGATTTCCTACGTGAGTACCAAGATTACTTTTCCGAGTCATTGCCGAGAGAGCTTCCTCTGAAAAGGACAGAAGAACATGCTATTGATCTTATTCCAGGAAGTACCCCACCAAATAGACCGCCATACCACGTTAGTGCAGCCCAACAACAAGAAATCATGAGCCAGGTACAACAGTTGTTAAAAAAGGGGCTAATTCAGCCAAGCTCCTCGCCTTTTTGCTCACCTGTGCTCTTGGTGCAAAAAAAAAAAAGGGTTCTTGTTACATGTGCATAGATTACAGGACGCTAAACAAGAATACCCTCAAGAATCGATTCCCTATTCCGAGGATCGATGACATTTTGGACCGTAAAGGCAATTGAGACTTTCTTTTATTGGCCGACCTTGAAAAGGGATGTTGATGCTTTTGTTAGGGCATGCATCATATGCCAGAAGGTGAAGTTTGACCGTCAGAAGACACCAAGGTTACTTCAGCCTTTACCTATACCAGATAGACCATGGGAGAGCATTGCCATAGATTTCATATTTGATCATCTGAGGACACAAACGGGGAATGATAGCATGTGGACTATCATATGCAGGTTCAGTAAACACACTCATTTCATTCCCATGCATAAGAAGATCAAAGTAGATCACATGGTGAAGTTGTTCATGGCGAACATCTTCAAGTATCATGGCATGCCTTTGTCTATCATCAGTGACCGTGATCCACACATGACAAGTTTATTTTGGAGAGGGTTGTTTGACAACATGCATACAACTCTCAAGATTTCATCATTGCTTCATCCACAGACAGATGGGCAGTCCAAAGAGGCTAATTCCAAAGTGTTAGATCTTTTGAAGTGCTATGTGTCAGAGCACAAGCAACAATGGGAAAAGGATCTTCCTTTGGTGGAATTCGCTTATAACAACACCATCCATACCTCAACGGACAAGGCGCCGTTTGAGATTGTGGAAGAAGGGAAGAAGGTACCATCCATTTTGCACAAAAAGGATAAGATCTTTCAGGCTGACCAGTATGTGGTATATGGATGAAGCTTACAAGAGAGTTAAGTTGGCACTACAAAGAACTCAACAAAAGCAAAAGAAAGCAACAGACCGTCACAGGCGTGCATTAGAGTTTGCAGTGGGTGATTGGGTTCTGTTGCGTTTTGAGAAAGCCAAGCTCAAGAAGATGTGAAGGGTAAACAATGCTTATTCCCTAAGTTGAGCATGCGCTACTATGGCCCTTTTCAGGTATTGGAAAAGATCGGTAAGGTAGCCTTTCGTTTGAAGCTACCACATCACTGGAGGATTCACAATGCATTTCATGTGAGTCTTCTTGGACCTTTCCGAGGGGATATGCCTGAGGATGTATCAGATGAGGCTCAACCGAAAGTGGAGAAACTTGATGAGGTTCTTATTTCTGAGTAGATATTGGCACACAAGGAAAGAAAGGTACGAGGTAAAGTTTCTCGTCTCGCTATCTTGTGAAGTTCAAGAACTATTCACCGATGGATGCTAAGTGGACGGAGGAGGGTGACCACTGACTTAGCAAATTCACCTCAAGTATTGCAGCTTTATCTTGATGCCTTCGAGTTGGAGCCGACTCTTGCTACGGCTCATTCAGGTTCAACAAAGCATAGGTCTAGAACATTGCCTGATGCTCAAGAGGGGAGTAACACCTCTGCTCCCTTGTTAGACAAGCTCAGATGCCATCTAGAGGTCGCTTGGTGCAGCTTTTGTCTCACCCGAAGGTACTGATAGCTGACAGTACATCTGCTTATGAGACTTCTATGATATACGTGTACCAGTCCCATTGCATGTATGGTTCACAATGGTATATGCTATACAACTTGGACTATTACTACATCATTGGTTTGCAGTGAATGTTGCAACATATGTATGGCTCAGAGAGATTGGGACACTGATCTTGCCATATTGTACTTTTCACTTTCAATTGGATCACATGGCTGATATTTTGCTGTATAGGCAATTTTCGTTATCAGTGTGATTCCACTTGGATGTCATGGTGTATCACCAGGATGCAATCGAGGACGCTTGCCATCTTTCAAGAGGAGGGTATGTCACGACCCTAGTATTTGTACGGTGTATCCGAACATTGGGCATGGTGGTCAGTATATAGGACACAATGTGCAGCACATTTATTAAATGTGCACCCTTGGGGTCAAGAGGTGACACTAAGTACTATTAAACTGGCCTTTTATAACCCCATGTGGGGTGGGACAAATGTTTGGAGGGGACAAAGGTTTTAAAAACCTTTAAACCAAAGGGATACCTTTGGAGAAGATTGGAAAAAAACTCCTCTTTTGGGGAGAAGCCGGCTGCACGCTGAGGACACGTGTTTTTGGAAAGGCTGGCGGCAGTTTTGCAAGCGGCGCACAGGGGCTGAACAGCAAGCTCTTTACCTCTTTGCAACAGGCCAACTGCAGCTACACGGCACAACAGCTTTTTCTCTTGGGAAGGCAAGCAGCTGGCTGCAGAAAACAGTGGGCTGAGCAGGGAGCGTTGGGTCGCTGGACAGTAGCCAGCAGATCTGCAGAAAGGGGGCTGGTGGGGGCAGGTGAAGCCAGGAGGATACTTTTTTTTCTCTCTCCCTCTTTGCAACAAGAAGCGCAGGCTCTCTCCTCTCTCTCTCTCTCTCTCTCTCTCTCTCTCTCTCTCTCGTGGAAGGTAGACCGTAGGAGAAACAACACGAAGGCGGCGGACTGCCTACTGTGCAGGGATAGCCGGCTACTGTCTTCTTTCTCTCTCTAGATTCAGGCTGGTGGGCAGTGTCAGACACACATAGACTAAAGTTCCTCTTTCTTCCGGCTTGTGGGCTGTTCGGGAGTGCTACTCCCGGTCCCTTGTGAGAGGAGGGAGTTGCAGCCTAAAAGGGCGTCTTACCTATGGGACTGTCACTCCATAGGAAGACAAGGACATATCTTTATCTTTCTGTTGCTCTAGTTTTGTGCCCGACAGGAACTTCTTGTACAAGTTTCATGAAAGGAAAATTTCGTCCATTATATGTACACATGCATTTATACCTGCATGCATAAATTTGTTTTTGCACGACTTGTTTGCATGTGTCTGCCTGTTATGCCGTGCCAATACACTGGACGAGGACGCCCCCTAGAGTACTGTTTGCTGACTTAGTGGTGTGGCATGTGAACAGGAGGTAAGTATTTTCATTTTGGCCCTTTTCAAAGGTAAAATCTATAAGCTAGGATAAACCTTAATATTTAAAAGGTATTGTGTTCACACCCAATTTTAAATAGGGGCTGGACATTTGCTTATGAGGGTGCCCAAAGTAATAAGTTGATTTAAGGTGTTATAACCTTTTTTTTTAAAGCCTTGCATGGAATTCTTTTGGAAAATACACACGTGTAAGGTTGGTGGATTCCCTTCTCATCATCGCCTGTTGGCTAGCTGCGCCTCTTGCTCCATCGCCTCTCTCTCCAAGGAAGTTTTCGGTAATATACCCACCTCCTTACTCCTATTGTACCTGCCTAAGGAGCTGTTGTACCTACCCCCTACCTGTCCGTACTGTACTGGCTTTGCAGCCCTACTGTACCCGCCTCCCTGTACGAACTGTACCCGCCCACCTGAATGTGTTGTACCTGCAAACAGTGTTGCTACCTTCTTGTACCTGATGTGTTGGCTACCCACGTGTACCTGCAAACAGTGTCGCTTCCTTCTTGTACCCGATGTGCTAGCTACCCATGTGTACCTGCGAACTGTGCTGGCTGCCACATTTGTACCGGCTGGTTGCCCTAATTACAACAGCTGATTGCACCCATTTGTAGTACAACAAAAAGGAAAATGGTCTTCTTTGCTGAGATTTGAATTAAAACCTATGCCAGGTATTTGTTTCTATATTTTATTTCAAATTCAAATAACAATTAAAGTTAGATGTTGTTATTTCAAGCTTTGTGTAGGCAAGTTTCTTCTCCAGCTACATACACCTTAGAAGGTCATTGGGTAGTGGTTTTTCCCATGATTGCCCTGACCTTGCCCTCACATATAGAGAAGCCAGTGAAGGTCATGAGGGTATAAGGAAAAACCAGGTACAAGGCTTATCTAGGAGAACCAGGATACATTCCCTCCGCGGTGTATCACAGTTGCCTGCATTAGTACGGACGTGCCCATTTATGCACGGTCCCAGAAGAACAGTGAGAGCAAGTGTGCACCCAGTGAAGATGAGAATGAGCTTGTGATTTGAGGCTACTCCGACCAACACCTCTTCATTGACTTGAACCAATTTTATGTGGTTGTTTTCACTCCTTGGTGGAGAAATCTGGCCTATCAGGCCCGTGACACTTGTACAAATATAAATACTCCAAGAAATACAAAAAGTATTGAGGGGGGGAGGCAGCTCTTTCCGGCCCCAGTGCTGGTGTCATTTGTATTTTCAGTATTTCCAGTATTTGTGTTGCTGATGTTGTTTCCATTGATTAATATCAGTTTAGATTGAGTGTTCTAAATGTGTGTATATTGTCTTCCGATACGTAGGCCTCCTGTAGGGAGCGGTCACACATGGTTGCCCCAAGAGGTCTACCATATTCATCCAAAATCAAGTCATTCCACACAGTGGACTGCCTGTTAGAGTCCTCAACTGATCACGGAGGAATATGAACCAATAAGCTTCTCATGCAACCCCAGGCTCACAGAAGAGATCTCACCAAGGGCGAAGAAGGTGGTCGGTGCTCTACATCTGAAAATATAAAAGCCGGGCTGTAGATCCAATCATCTCCCCTAATCGAACTGCACCTTGTAATCTAATGCAGAAGAAAGTCCTTCCAAGGCTCAATGCCAAGAAGAAATCCTCTAACAACCAGCTTACAAAGTAAGGCCTTACACTGCACCTCAAGGTCAATGTTGTTCAATCCTCCCTCTTGCTTAGGCATAATAATGGTATCCCAAGCTACTCTCGCACTAATGTATACAGTGCCATTTAATCCTAACGAAAGGAAGTTCCAAATAAGGCGATGAAGTTGACCAATGCACCCCTTATGAAAAACCCAACACGACATGACAAACTAGGCAGTCGCTAGGTTCTTCTTGAGCATTTAGAGCCAACAATAGCTCAATTACTAAAGAGTACATACAAGGTTATTGGCAACTATGCCTTGCATGTTGTATGCTGCCAATTACCTCCTCTCGTGCTGCCACTACAGGCCTTCACATTGCACATTTCCAATGCGCAATTATCCCTCAAATCCTCTCTCTAGTGTTGTTTCTACAGTGTTACATCACCTGCATTCACGGGATTTCTCAGAGGACAAGTACATATTAGGGAATCTATACGGCTATACCAATCAGTGAGGTCACCTATTAGAGGAGAAACACCCCAACGGAGAGACCCTAGAAATGAATTTGTAGGTTTAAAGGTGAAGGCCACAAAGGATATGTAACAATGGTCAACCAGGGCATGCTTCCACAGAGAGGAGCTTGACTCCGATCTTGCAATTTGCACCCGCCGTTGAGCAGCAAATTCAGGTTTTTTGCTTACTCAAGGCTTTGATTTGAGCCCACTACCAGCATCTACAGCATAGATGCCCAAATTTGTCTCTTTTTATTTATGCCAGCCACCCATCACCACCACAACCCGGTATAATCAGCAATGGCCCGGCTGTGGTGGTGAATTGGTGAATTGCAAGCCATGAACCCTTGAAGCAGCCTGCCATTTTCAGGTGCACAACACCATGAACAGGCATCTGTCAACTGCATTTGTACACACCAATCTGGCAGGCACCCTAAATATATAATAAATTTCATGATTTTGCTTCAAAATTGACTCAACCTGGGGAAAGGTTGTTGACGATGTATGTAAAGGGGGGGACTTGTTACAACACTTAAGGGTTAAGGCTGAATACGAGAAGAAAGATGAGGCATAAATTTCCCACATTTCCTATTACATACACTGTTGAAGCTTGAGTGGTAAGTGTGCAACAAAGTCTTTCACAACATTTCATATACTTATGAGAGAATATGCACCTACACAATATTGCATACCAAATAAGCCACTAAGGGCCCCTACCTTTCCGTGTATTTTCTTTATTGTGAAGTTGAAATAAGTACAATGATAAGGACTTGGAATTTCCTAAATGTGGTACTCACCTTCTTCTTTGCTAAAGTGAGTGCGGCTCAATTCCAAGTTGAACAAGAGGCCAGATTGCTTAGCCAAGCACGCTTGATTGCAGATCTGCTGAGTTGATGGTTAAGTGGGGAAGTGGAGGGATCTATTCCTGGGGAAAATGTAACTATTTGGCCCTCCTAGCTCTACTACTTCAGATGATGAAACCCTTGCCCGGACATTAGACAAGTGGAAGAAGGCATGGGGACAAGGACCATAAGGTTTGTTCAAGAACAAGCACCACTCTTTGGTCAAAAAGTAGGAAAAAGCAAAAAGTCAAACTGAGTTGACCACAAGGCAAAGATATCATTACCACCTTCCAAACCAAAAAGCTAAAAGCCGCTTTTCCAAAAAGCAAAGCTTTGAAGTTAGAAAAGAAAAGTAAAGAACTTTGACAAAAGTTGAGTAATATTTTATTATTGAAAAGCAAAAAGCAAAGAGTAAAAAGGTAAAAACAAAGCAAAAGCATTGCTTTTGACAAAAAAGCAAGGACCTCCTCAAGTATAAAAAGGCTTGAACCTCTCTTGTAGCATCATGAACGAGATCGTGGAGTCATTATCATTATCATCATCATCATCTTTGTTATCAAAGCCACGAAAGTGTGAAGACCATCGATCAAGGCGAAGAGATTATCACTAAAGATTGAAACTCTGCATCAACCTCATCAACAAAGCAAGGCGCTCATCATCGTTAACATTATGTTCTTCACCCTAGTGTGGGAATTTTCTTCTTCGCCACCTTGGCTGTGCCATCTTTCAGTGCTGTACCTGTGCGCCACCACCTCTCCCTGACTGCGCCTCCTACACCAGCAGAACCACAGCCGCGCTTGGGTTGCACCACTTGAAGCACCGCTTTGTGCCACTTACTATGCCTGCCACCAACAGTCTGCTAACCAGCAGTGCTATGTATACAACTGTTGCGCCTTCTACAGAGCTGCCAACAGACTTGCTGCTGGGCAGCAGCGCCATCACCTCTGCTTGTTTCTGGACAGCAACTGCCGCCAAGTGCAGCACCTGGCTGTCCCACCGCTTGGCCGACTTTCAGCACCACCTATAACTGGAGCAGCCACCTGCTGTTTCTGTCTTCCATATGCCAGCTATCGCAGCTGCCAGTGCCTGCTGCCCCCGCCAGTTTGTGCTGCCTGGCTGCCACTTGCAGAGCAACGTTGTCCACTATTGGTTGTTGCCTGCACCAGCCGTAGAGCTGTCTACCGCTGCTTGGCCACCTTCAGAGAACTTGCGGGCTACCCGCCAACAAAACCACTGCCAGTGTCGCCACTTGATGTGTTGGGACACTAACTGATTATACAGTGCTATCTCATGGTCTTACCCTGGTTCTAACACATTTGTAAGACCTTTGTGGACTGATTTCTACATCCTGTTTGGGCAACATACTCCCAGTTGAAGCTTCATCGTATACACTTATCCCTCACATACTTCATATACAAACTTGGAGTTCTTTGGGGTTTGGACTTGGATTTGAACTTGGACTTGGATTTGGATTTGGACTTGGATTTGGGATTTGGAATTGGACTTGGATTTAAACTTGGATTTGGGATTTGGACTTGGGCTTGCATCTGGATTTGGACTTGGACTCTGGACATGGATTTGGATTTGGACTTTGGACTTGGGCTTGCATCTGGATTTGGACTTGGACTCTGGACATGGATTTGGATTTGGACTTGGACTTGGATCTGGACTTAGACTTGGATTTGGATTTGGATTTTGGATCTGGTACTAGCCCGGTGAGATATTCTTGTGGGTCAACCCCGTGGTGAGCTCAGCATTAGAGATCTCGTGCCTCAACATCAACATCGACTTGGTTATACTACATCGGCATATTTGTTTGCTTTTGTATTCATTATGTATTGATCCTGGCCAGCGTGCCTGTGGATTGTTCCTGAATAAATTCCTGAAAGGGGGCGAGGCTTGTTCCCCCCTCAGTGTGGTGTACTGTGCAAAGTTCCCTAATCCCTTCTCTCTCTTCCCGTCTCTCTATATATTTCTCTCTTGGATACATGGTTGAGTCTGTCACGGCACGACCCATTGGGCTTACAGCAAATCTGCCTTTGTATTTGTTGGTCACAGCTTGTGCGACCTGCTACCCACCTTGCTTGGCCTACTCAGGCTGGTCCAAACCTGTGGCTTGCCTGCTCACTATCCCCAAACGTGTCCGGAACCCAGAACTTGGCTTAATAAGCTGCATGGACAATTGTAAATACTTCAACTCCAGGTGGGTTCACAAAGCTGTGGGGGGCTTAGCACTGATTTGCTCCGCGGGTGACCTGCACTAGCCTACTCTAATAGGAATTGGCAATTTGTCCTGGAATAGGTCTTACAAACTTGCTCAGTGTACATCTCTAACCCAAAACATTATCAAAAACTTGCACTTGAAGTACACTATGTACTATGAAAATTGGCAATTGGATTGAGGTCCTCATTAGGAGTCATCACTGATAAAATGGATGCAATTGACTGGCCTTGAATGCAGGGCAATCATAGTTCCGAACATTCGCATATGGTATGCCGGTTTCATATGTGGCCCTTTTTATAATAAAACATGGGGCTTTTTGCCATTCGTGCCGTTTTCTCCCTTTTCTTTGCAAGCAGCCGATGTGCACCTCAAAAACCAAGTAATTAAGCACTTAATCCCATTTTTAGGTGACATGTCTTGTTCGGAAGTACGGGCTGGCACCTGTGTTATATGGCCTGTTGCTTGTGTTGTATAGGTTGTTGTCTGCACATGTTACCTGTACAGTGTACAAGCTGCACAGTACAAGAATGTAAATTGTACCTGTGTTGTAACTTGTATGGTCTGTTGCTTGTGTTGTACGGGTTGTTGCATATACATGTTACCTTTACAGTGTACGGGTTGTACAGTACTAGAGAAAGAAAGGATTTGCATGTTGATTGGTAGGTCATGTTGCACTCTCCCTTGCATGTTTTGCAGGTTTCATGTTGCATCCTATATGGAGAGGAAAGAGGCAAGAGGTAGAGCAAGAGGTAGATGGAGGTGCAAAATGGGTGGTACAATCAGAGAGCACTATTGCTTCTCCATGTGAGAGAAATGGAGCCCTTTCTCTCTCAGCCATACAAAAACAAGGAACAGGTTGAAGCCCTCCGATACATAGTAGTTTATATACACACAAACCTTCAATTCATTGCATGAGAAGATGGAGGTTACTTTGGAGATGATAAACAAAGAGAAAAATGATGAAAGGTTTATTTCTATCCAGGAACTTCAAGAACTCGAGGAGAAGGGAGCAGCCACAAATGCACAATTGGAAGTTGCTACTCAAGAACTCAAGGAGAATGGGGCAGCCACAAATGCACGAGTGGAAGTTGCTACTCAAGAGCAAGTTGAAGAAGATGATAATGAAATTGCTTCATCTCCCTCTCATGTGGAGGAAGAGCAGGATGAGGAATCTGAATGAGGATATGACCATTTGACAATGGACATTGAAAGTTGATACTTGAGTCTTTGAAATTTGTCTCTAGTATTTGCTACTACATAGAGTCTAGTTTATGAACTTTGAACTGTATGTTTTCAAAATTATCAGACTTTTCAGATTTTTAAAATCTTTAGAATATCCAAAATTTCAGAATTTCACAAGTTCAGAATTTCATTGTCATCATTCACAAGCTTTATAATTTCATGATTTCATATTTTGGAAATGACTAAAGGCACCCACGCCTGGGTTGGTCAGGTGGGTATGGTTGGGTCAATGAATGTGACTCCACACGCTAAAGCAAACGTTTACGTACCTATCACGTTTGTCGTTTTCAAAAATATGGTTGGAACTATGATGTCAATATCATCTTCAATATTTCAATTTCACGTTGAGGAGCTTGGTAAGCTAGCACTTCGAGGTTATGTGGTGTACGGGACTACTAGGTTGGCCATTTGGGGGTAAGAAGCAAATATATTTTTTTCTCTTTATATTCTGACCCTTGCACATGGGAAGATAATGTTACCAGTGTTGTGTTGTGTACACCTCAAATGCTCTTTTCTTACGATAAAAGCTCCAGGATTGCATTTAAATCCATGTCCACTTAGTAATAAAAATTTCAGCCATAAAGCACAAGCTAAGTGAATATTGCATGTAAATCTGCGTCCACTTAGTAATAAACATTTCAGCCATAAAGCACAAGCTAAGTGAATATGCAGACCCGGCAGCTATCCTCAAGGGCATCGCTTCACTTCGATCTCTTGTTGGAGAAATCCACCATGATTCATGATGCTTGTCTATGTGGACAAATCAATAGGCCATAGCCTATGTTCATGGTTGTTTCCTCAATCTCATCCATGCATATCATATGTAAGGTGAAAGATTTCTTAGCGAGTTAATCCTGGTCATTACACAAAACTCTTAATGTGAACCCTTTCTAACGTGCAGGTTTCAAGTAGAGTGAGATGTACCACAACATTGAATACCTGATGATAAAATCACATTTCTCGGCAATATAAGGGTAGATCAAATGCTAGTTCAAATAGGCAGATGCAAATCATCCAAATAAAAGGTTAAGTTAATCCTCACAAATGACCTGTTCACAAACTTACCGCCTCATAATGGATTCCAATGTCTTCTGAGCGCAGCATAAAAATCAGAGTCGGTAAAGCATTGTGCTCCACAATCTGTGAAGACCCACATAACCATTAACTGACACATACGATGAAAAAGTGTGATACCAAACCAAGTTTCGTTCAATAACATAAGACATTCCTTCATAACAGAGAAAGCAACGCACTCTGCAAGAGAGCCAGAAAACTAGCAATAGTTTGAAGATACATTCATTGGGTGAGTCAATTTTTCAAAGCCACAATTTGTCAAATCTGAAGCACCTCAAGTAGACCTTTGAACAATCCTCTCATAGAAAAAGATGAAAAACAAGATTTGAGAAGGTATTACCTGATTCTTGTTTTCTTCATTCTTGAAAGCTAAAGTTCGCAATGCACCAGCTGCTGCACGTTGCACCTTGCCGTCGGTAGATTCCAGCAACTCGACCAAAGGGGGGATTCCCCCTTCCGTTCTAAAAAAAAGAAATAGGATTCAATAAAACACATTAGCATACCTCACACAAGTAGGATAAGGACATTATGAAAGAACCACGACACCACTACAAACATACATGAACTATACACTTTCTCAGATACAGTACCAAAAGGTCAAACATAGGAAACACTTTGGGAAAAGTTTTAGTCAACATCGAAACGTCACGGAAACGTTTCGGTCACATCAAGCTAAAATAACATGCATTTACGCTTTTCCCACATCCATTTTGTATAGCTTTGGGCTCAGAATAGAGATATCAGCAATATGCTGGATTGAAATCCACAAAGACATCCTCCAATGACTCACTCTCTCATGCATACAAACCCTCTCCCCCAGTACTATGGTTTAAACAACTCCCCCCCGCACCCCCCCCCCAACACCCACCCGGCGCGCCCTCTCTCTTTTTTCCTTCTTGACGTGGCGTTTCCATTTCCCTCTCCTGGAAAAATCCGTTTCCGTTTTCGTTTCTTAGTTTCCTACAACTTTGACGTGGACACTTGTAAATTCCAAATGGTTTACATAACTGTGGGCGACAATGCGCTGATCCATTGACCATTTGACTTAATCCTGGTCTATCTAATGGCAACTGGCCACTCGTTCGTGGAGGAGGCCTTTGGATAAGGGCTCACAAAATGCTAAGGCTTATCTTTAAGTAAAAGGTAACTATGCATTTATCTAGAGATATGTCCATGTTGTACCCTATTGGAGTGTGTGCATGTGACATCCCCTCCTACTTAGTTTACTGATGGGAGATGCATTGCTCCCAAAGGAGTCTGTCAACAACACCGGATACTCTTGGAAAAACCCATCATCATTCCAAACTGCTTCATGTGTACCCCGATGTTACGTACTTGATGCTAACCATAGGGTTAGGAGACCCGGGTAGGATCAGGAAATGAGGCTGATTATAGCGGTCAAGGTTTATAATAATTCATAAGTGAGTTATAAGTTTATAATACAATAAAGATAGCTTTATTGGAAAAAGCTATATAAGTGCTATTTAGGTTGATCGAGAGGAGTTCGAGTGCCACATAGAGCAGCATGCCGAGGAGAGTGACATGCTGGGCAATGAGCAAGAGGAGTTGTACATGCAGCTTCACAGAGAGCTCAAGAGCATTGAGCTTGGTATCGAGCTTACAGCATCACTTCCTCTACTGAGTCGACCCCGCATAGTCGCCATTGACGTCTAGAGGTCATGGAACTGAGCTGGCAAGTCATAGTGCATGTCTGCGAGGGAGAGGCTCCAGCGACATTGGGAGACACGACACACAACGTTAGATGTAGACACTTCTAGAAGAAGGACTTGGACCCTCTACTATTGGAGCAGATCCCCAGATTATTGATTCACCGAATACTGTGGTGGTTTGGGAGCTTGTGTAAGATTTTGATGGGAATCTTCTCGCAGATGGAGACTAATCATCATCCTCATCTTTCTACTCTTTGAGAAGGATGGCACAAGTTTCACCCTTCAGATCACACTTTCAAATCTCAGCCATTCCTACTTCCTCGGTATGGGTTTCCCAATGATCACTGCAAGCCGGTGTGAGCCAATGATGGGAGCTGATAAGCAGTGTTACTGCCTACCACATCTGGCAAGCCAGATGTGCCGACGCCATAGATTGATCCATCACCCCACCTACCAAAGACGATCCGCTTCATTTGGATGGACATCACCTCACAAATTAGATTCAGCAGTAGCGTTCATGTCATCTGTACACGTCGTACTATTGCACATTGCTATACCCGCACAGCTGTAGTACATCTCTACGTTCTATCCATATAGTTATCAACTGTCCGTACCTTTTTAAAGGAACCCTCTGTACCTCCATGTACTGTACCTGCGTGTTACCATACCTGATGTGCCTGCACACATGCACTGTACCAATTGTACATGCAACATTGAAGTTTCCGTGTACTCAAAGTTTTGAGGCTTTTCTCAAAATTGAGCTTTTCCTTCAAAATTGAGGTACATGGAGTCGAGAAAAATTGGAGTTTTTATCAAAATTGAAGTACCTATAGTTCCAAAAAGTCCGAGGTTTTCAAAATATGAGGCTTAGAACAAAATTGGAGAGCAAACACTCCCTAAAATTTAGGGCTTTCTGCTGCAGCTTTGATTTTTATTTTTTTTATTTTTATTTTTTTTTTGGGGGGGGGGGGCCAATTTCGAAGTGGGACCTCTATATCGGGCACCTTGTGCCCCCCTACCTGGGCTTGGCCTGCTCGACCTGCTGCACAATCAGCCCATGATCCTTTCTTTGCTGCTACCAGACTGCGACCAGCCTGACCTGCTCGATCGGCATCCCGACCTGCCTGGTGCCTTGTCCACCGTGCCCTGCCTGTCCAGACATTCCCTCCTCTGTTTGCAAGGCTGTGCACACTGCTTGGAATTTGTAAATCTTCTTATGGGTCTTGTAAACCATCCGCACTTGTGCCCCGTGCCTGGCTCTTGGCCTAATAAGCTGCCTGGACACTTGTACAGACTTTAACTCCAAGTGGGTTACACATCTAATATGGACAACACTGACTGTTTGACCTAATGGTCTATCCTGCTGGCAACTAGCGGCTGGTGCCTGGACTGGGGCTCACAAAGTGCTCAGTGCTCATCTTTTATCAAAAAAGTAATTGTACACTTATGTACACATGTCCACGTGGCACTCTAGAGCAGTAGGTGCACATAACATTTGTGCACCTGGCTGCTTCCGATATCCTGAAACGTTTCAGAAGGGAAACATGTTTCGGTTGCCACCGAAGCGGCTGTGGAGGGGCATTTCGGGGAGTTTCTCGCTTCTATGGTCCACGTAGCTCAAGAGACAGGCAAGTGAGGAAGCAGCTGGACAGCCCAATCACAGATGCCAGGCAGTGTGGCAGACTGCAGTCTTCTGACTAAAAGAGGGCAGATCCACACATGCTGTGCAGGCTGGAGAAACAGATTGCTGGTCGGGCAGATCTGGCAGCAAAGGCAGGTCAGGTAGCAGGAAAAGATCATGGGCTGGTCGTGCAGCAGGTCAAGCATGCCAAACCCGCAAAGGCGGCAAAAGGTTGCCCTATTCAAAGGCCTCTTCCCCTCAACTTCATCTTTCAGTTCTGCAAGTACAAGCATCTTACAAACATCAAGCAAGAGAACACCTCCAGAAGTATCCCAAACCAGCCATGAACCAGAAACACTTTCCAAGATCTTTCCCAGCTCCCCAAGCAGCCCACTCGTGCATAGGACTAGCCCAGGTGAGCAAGTCCTGCATCCTGATCAAATTGGAATTCATCCCACACTCAGTTGAGTAGAGATCGGCTCACACACTTAGGGCCAATTCATGTCCAAGCATTGCACTCTCTAGAAATCCAGTAATATAAGCAAATACACCGCAAGGTGGGGGACCTTAGTTGGGACTCAATTGGTCGTACT
Source organism: Cibotium barometz (assembly GCF_041138505.1). Lineage (NCBI taxonomy): Eukaryota > Viridiplantae > Streptophyta > Polypodiopsida > Cyatheales > Cibotiaceae > Cibotium > Cibotium barometz. The sequence continues at coordinate 22,075,489 of NC_141065.1, read as the reverse complement.
GTCTCTCTTCCCCTTCTTCTTTTTGGGAAGCAGATATACATTTATATTAGATCAAATAATCGGATACACCCTTTCACAAGCAACGAAGATACAAGTGATCACTTTTTCTTCCTCAGATCTCATTCCGGACCAAAAAGTTAGCTTCCTTGACCACATCCCCATTCTCAAAATGTAAGAACTTCACCCCTCCCTTATCTACTAACTTAGCTCGGACTGTGAATTTCTGTAACACCTTGTCATAGGCAGCAGGAGAGCTCCTAATAAAGGATCTCTTTCTTTCCGGCAAGCTCCTTGCGGCATTCTTACTAAAGTTAGAAACCACCTCCACGGTCTCCAACCCGTCTACCTGTTCCTCGGGTGTCACGTAGGCTGCAACGCCTGTGACCAACGGCAGACCGGATGGCCATGTCCAGGGTTCAGTGGGAGAGGACGCCCATGCGGAGTCATGGGCGGCCAGGCTAGTGTGGACGGCAGGCCACACACTATATAGCCTGGGGGATGAGGGGCAATCCTCATTCTTCCTCTATGGCGTCACGTAGGCTGTAACACTGATGAGGATGTCACGTAGGCTGTAACGCCCGGCAGACCGGATGGCCATGTCCGGGGTTCAGTGGGAGAGGATGCCCATGCGGAGTCATGGGCGGCCAGGCTAGTGTGGATGGCAGGCCACACACTATATAGCCTGGGGGATGAGGGGCAATCCTCATTCTTCCTCTATGGCTGGGTGGTGAGCCAGAGGCCATCCCCTCCTGTGGTAATGCCCGTAGCGGCGTTACGGGAATGTAACATCGGGGCTCCCAATGGGATCGATCTAGCTGGACCCCTGGTGCTCACAGTTCATGATGTCATCATTTCTCTTCCTCCGTAGCGTCTTTCTCTTCCATACTCTGAGTGTCTTGGGTTTGCTGCCTCGTCCCTTCCTTTGCAAGCTCAAAATTATGATTTAGAACTTCAGAAGGGTTCATCAAAATCGGAGGGGGCTGTCCCCCCTTACGAGCCCCATAGTTGACTTATTCCTCTCAACTTCACAAGACAGCAAGGGAGCTGGCAATAAGTTTTATATTCTCTTCCTCTGTAGTGTCCTGCTCTTCCAATACTCCAAGTGTCTTGGGTTTGCTGCCTCATCCCTTCCTTGTTAAGCTCACATTTCTCATTTAGAACTTGAAAAGGGTTCACCAAGACAGAGGGGGCTGTCCCCCCTTACAAGCCCCATAGTTCACCTTATTCCTCTCAACTCCACAAGATGGCAAGGGAGCTCATAATTCCCATTTAGAACTTCAAAAAGGTTCATCAAAATCGGAGGGGGCTGTCCCCCCTTATGAGCCCCATAGTTGACCTTATTCCTCTCAACTCCACAAGACAGCAAGGAAGCTCGCACATCCTCAGACGAGTTGGAGGCGGAAGAGTCATCTGAGCACATCTTGGAACTTCCCTCCCCTGGATTGGAATTCGTATTCCCTCACTGCCTCGGAACTGCCACTGTTTCCTTGGGTAAGATAATCTCAGGTATAGTGCACCTGTTGCTCGTGGTAGGGAACGAAAAGACTGTCAAAAACAGCACAAATGGCCCATATCCACATCATGGAAAGTGGGCACTAAACGCTCCTTCCTCCACAGCAGACATACTTTAATATCCAGCCCAACACCCATGAACTACAACTTTGGAGCAAAGAGAACCTTTCCCAACGCACACGCCATCCTGTGGACATGACTTCTGAGGAAAACCTGGCAGCCCTTTAGAGAAGACCCACACTGGACAGAAAGACAAAAGCTCCTCCTCCGGCTGTAAGCATGGCATGGGCAAAAAACCACCCTCCCCTGCATACAAAATCATACAGCACAACTTGGACTCACATGTCCTCTACTATCTTCATTAATCAAAATTAATGCACACTTGCTTGGGTATGAGCACGTGTGTGAAATGACATCATCAGTGAGATGATCAACCAAAAAAGTCCGTCGCACAAGTGTCAACATGGCTTCTTCAGCTTAAAAATGAGGTTCTGCATCTCAAATTAGGCCCTCCAGTGCAGAACCCCTAGAGAGGGGTTCCATAAAAATAATGGGTGTCAATCATTGCACGGGCCAGTTTACTGAACTTGCAAAATCTTGGTTTCCAGCTATTCGTTTATCAAGAATGGCTTAAGCTCTTATCCTCACAATATTATATAAGTGGCTCGCCTTTGATCGCTTTGAAAATGAAAGTAACGATTCTCACCTGATTGCATCCTTACAGTCTCTCAAATGACAAAAGAAAAAGGGCGCTTTACAAGATCAATCTAATTGTGTTCAACTTTATTTCATCATAAGAAACCCCCCTCCCCAACCAGCTGGCCTACTGTATAGACCTTCAAACTCTTAACAACCTTACAGCCAGTGAGGTGGCATGATGACACTTGGCCAGATAAATAAAAGAAGATAATTCATACTGCATGTTTCTCTTTCAATTCATGCTCTAAGGGCTGAATTAATATACCTGTAGCGACAACTCATTAAACGGGAGGTAAAACATACCTTACTCGAGTTTTTATACTGCTGTTTTCATGAGCAAGATTAGTAATGGCATCAGCAGCTCTACGAATGACACCGTTAACAATACGAGCATTTGAGCCAGTAGCTTTCCTTTGCAGCAAAGAAACGAGACATGGCAAAGCACCTGCATCTGCAATGAGCCTCTGATGTTCGGGCTGAAAGACAAAGCCAGTAAAGATAGTTATCAAAAGGTCTTCATATCCTTGAGCTCCTCCTTTTTTTTAAAAAAAAATCTTTATTCACTCAAAAGAGCTCGAACAAGTCAGAGTGGAAACAGTGAAAACAGAATCTAAAGAGAAAATCAAATCCCCTGCAAGGGCCTTGATTTTGAAGATGCACAATGCCACTTGGGTATCTGCTATATATCTACCCAATGCTGCTTGGGTATCTACTTAATGTCTGCAACTTTCTGAATGGGCATTGCACCCTTCAAAGCTCAGAGTTTATCCCACACACAGTTTTCATCACATAAAGTGCACCTTCAGGAGAAATGTAATACAAGACAAGTGCAATGCTTTCAAAGAGGAAAAGTAAAGGAATACTTATGCTCCATGAGAACACTGTCCACTTAGTTTCAACAAAATCTACACTCTTAAGCTAAACCCCGGCTTAGTGCCCTTGAAATACAAACAATAAAGTATATGAAAAAAGGAGCATTGATTTTGTATTTTACATGAAATATTCTAGAGAAAAGGTTGTTTTCCAAGCTTGAGTGCGACAAAAAGGCAACTTTCTATTCACAAAGCTTGAGACGAACTCCATCATGCATATCACATCAGCGAAACTGGTGCAAATTTCAGTACAAAACTAGAGCCCACTCTCCACCTTCATGTTTGAACCTTCATCTATGGAACACCATGCTAAGTTTCTAGCATTTATCTAAAGGCACAGGACAGACCCGACCAAAATTCAAAGGCTAGTGCTTCTCAAACAATTCAAGGGGCATTAATAAACCCACAATTCATCTTCTCGAGAAATGGACAGCAAAAACTAGAAAAACACAAAAGACCATGCACCCTTCTTGCTATCTGCAAATAGGACAGCTACTTTGAAAAGAAACTCCATGAAAAACAATCATCAACAAGGACAAGAAGCTTGTCTTGCTATACAGAACTTTCCACCTCCTATGTGTTTTCGGCAAGGACAAGACCGGTGTAATTTTTGCTAGCATCCCTCTTGACATGGAAGGAAGATCAAACTAGATGCTGCCAGGAAAAGCTCATGATCGTCAGGTCAAACAGAAGTGGAAGGCAAAAGCTTATTTGGCCACTGGTCCAAAACTGACATCAACCAACAGAGGAACAGACTTTGATCCATTAAAGAGTCAATTCTGATAACGATTACAAGACAAAGATAATCACTCTCAGGCACAAAGAAAAGAACCTTGTAGCTAATGCATGCCCCTCCCACCGTACACTAATCCCATTCATCTGTGTCAGTAAAAACTCTTCTTGCCATGTATAACTTGCGCTTCCAGAGTGCGTGACACACCTCACCTCCATGTATTCCAGGCATACATGGCAGGTGTACAACAGCCAAGCAATGCCCATGATCAGTCAGGCAGCCTGCAAAGCAGGAGTCAGTGCAGGTGACACGTGGCTACCACATGGCAGTCGACCAGGCATAGCAGCAGTCCGCCATCTACGATGTGGTCGTGAAAGAACAAAGATAAAGTTTTAATTAATGTCTATAAAGACCAAAGGGTCTATGAGACCAAAAGTGTGGGGCTGTCCTCTACAGGCCAACACGAGTCCTACTGGCCGACTAGGCATGAGGACATTTTTTCTAGAGCAACAGAAAAAGCTCTTAACACAAGAGGTAAGGAATATAAGTATACATGGATATTAAGCATTTCCATCTCATTTCTTCTCTCTCTCTCTCTGCACTATGATCCCTTCCACACCCCCCCCCCCCAGCACTGCCCCACAGAACAGTTGGTATGATGATGAGTGTCGTGAGACACGAGCACAGCTACAGCATGAGATTGCCATTGGGACTCACACGCATAGACAGGACAGGATGATCTTTCAGGGCCTTGTGCGGAGGAAGAAACGAGCCTACCTAGCTAAGTTAGAGGAGGAGATCTACCAACTCTTCCTGGGGAAGGACAGCAAGAGGGCATGGAAGATGTTTCAGGAGAGACAGCCTGGTACTCCGATTACTGCAGCTGAGGCATGGCATGCTTATGCTATAGAGCTATATGATGCACCAGGACAGCCCCCCACCCCCCCCCCCCTTCACTGGGAACTGACCGGCTAGCCGCACCTTTTTTTACTATACAGTTGGAAGGCCTCCGCAAGTAGATACAGAGAAAGAAGAACAAGATTGAAGAACTGGCAGCCCAGGTGAACCACCAGGAAGAGGTGATTCAGATGTTGAAAGAGACCCAGCTGCTACAGACAGTGATAGGGGAACTCCAGGCAGAAATGGAAGCCCTAAAGGCTACGGTCAAGGACCATACAGTGGAGGAAGGGGAACTGAATATTCAGGAGGGTCTAAGGACTGATTTGGAGCAGTTTAAAGCTGCAAGTGATAAGCTGTGGGAAGAACTGCAGACCGCTAAGAAAGATTGGGTGAAGGTGGTGAAGAAGCACAAACCCCCACAGAGCATCATACATGAGACTCTCGAGGGGGAGAAACGCAGGAAGGATAGGGCCCTCCATGTGCGAGTACGGGGGCTACAGGCGGGGGGCTTCCCCCAAGGAGGATGCCATGATCCTTTGACAGATGCTAGTAGTGGACGGGATCTCCCCCCCCCCTTTGCAGATACATGGAGGGCAGGCAAGGATATGACACGAGAGCGGCCCCTCATCATTAGATTCCCTGATGCCACCAGCAGACATGCCTTCTTAGACAGGCGGGCTGCCCTCAAGGGCACACAAGTGTACATGGGAGATGATCTCACTCCAGCACAAGTGGCACACAAGTGGCACACCGGCATGAGGCGATGGTGACTATTCATGAGGCCCGCAGAGCAGGCAAGTGGGCTATCTACAGAGATGGTACGGTCATTATCACTGAGCGCCATCCCAAATAGGGACGTGGGGTCTATGAGACCAAACACCTGAGACTGGCAGTATGGAACTACAATGGCATGATGTGGTGGAATCCAAGAGGCTTGAGCGAGATTCTCACAGGCAAGGATGTCATTTTTTATACAGAGACTCATCAGAGCCCTGAGAGGGGCTTACCATACATAGCCGGGTATGAGTGGGAGTCAGCTTTCCGAGGCGAGACCCGCACATCAGGAGGAGTACGTGGCTCTAGGGGGGTAGCTGTCCTTTTTTAGATCCCATCTCCGACAGATTCTCAGCATCGTCCGGAAGAAGGGATGCACGGTATCTTTGGGTGCGGCTACAGCTTAGCAGTGACAAAATCATCCACATTGCTGTGTGTTATTTTGCACCATGCCACTCCCCTTACGCCGCACAACATGGCCAATCACCGTACTTACCATTATATTGGGATATCATGGAGTTCTCACAGTTGGGGAAGTCCTCCTGCTCGGGGATTTCAATGCCAGGACGGGAAATCAGCAGGTCCCACTACTCAATCTAGACGACCCTATCAGACTACAGGAGCTGGACATCACAGACACAGGGCTGCAACGATCATGACACAGGGCTGCAGCGTTCATTACAGGACCGTGTGGAGGTCACAGTGTATGGGAGATATTTCTTAGAGCTGGGAGCTGCACATGGTCTCGTTATCTATAACGGGATGTCCCGATGGCCCTCCTCCGGCGCCCTAACCTCCTTCCCTCACTCACAAGGTACTAGCACCGTGGACTACCTTATGGGATCTCCGGCTTTGGCACACCTTCTCCCCGACTTCTCCATCCCGCCACCCCCCTTTTGAAGCTGACCATGCCTACCTCTCTTTCACTCTTACCTGCACACCACCCGTCCCTCCACCACCACCCCCCATCTCACATTACACTCGAGTCCTTTTTGATCACGAGTGGATAGGGGAACCTAATGTCCCCCTATCCACTCTCACAGCACAGCTCACCACCATACTCCACACATCTGCCACCGCTTCCGCTTCTTTCATCTGCACGCGGCGATCTACCGCCAAGCCACCTTGCGGTTCCATGCCTCAGAACTGTTGGTATGATGACGAACGCCAGGCCACACACTCCCATCTTAAGCATGAGGTACGGATTGGGCAAATCACGAAGCGCCAAGTTCAACGGATTTCTCAACGGCTCACCCAACGCAAGAAACAGGAGTTCTACGCTCGGAAAGAGGATGAGTTATACCGACTTTTCTTAGGGCCGAACTGCAAAGAGGCCTAGAGGAAACTCCGAGAACATCGCCCTCCCACACCTATCACTTGCCCGGACACATGGCACTCCTATGCACGCTCCCTCTTATCATATCCCCCATCAACCACCCCTACCCCCACCACCAGATCCCCGTCCCACCACCTCCACCTTCTTCACAACGGGCATGGTCCTCAAGACCATTCGTAGACTACGCAATGGTGGGCGAGCCCAAGATCATGAGGGACTCACTACCGAGTACATCTCGCATGCTGATGATACCCTGGCGCCCCTACTAGCCTACATGTTCAATAGAGCCCTTTGTGAAGGATCTCCACCCTCTTGGTCTACCAACACCTTCACCCCCATCCTCAAAGCCGGAGATCCACTTGATCCTAATAACTACACGACGATCATGATTGGCCACACATTGGCCAAACTCTATGGATCAATGCTAGAGGCGGAGCTCAGTTCATTTGCAGAGAACCAGGGATGCAGAGCCACAGGGTAGGCTAGCTTTCCAAGGAGCTACTCTACCCTTGACCACATCTTCACCCTCCGTGCCATCATCGAGGAGGGTAGAGCATGACATCAAAGGATTTACTCCTACTTTGTGGATTTTCGCAAAGCTTTTGATATTGTACCCTGAGCCCGCCTCCTACACCATATACAGGAGATCGGAGTCCCATCTGACATGGTTTGGAGCATCATCACCCTCTATGAGTCCGTCACCGGACGAGTGAGAGCCCCAGGAGGTACATCACATGAGATTTCCAACACTATTTGGGGTGCAACAGGGTTGCCCTCAATCACCCACTCTTTTCAGCCTCTACATTGATGAGATCTCGAGCTTCATTGATGGATTAGGCGGGGCTGGCCCCACACTGGCAGGCATATTGATCCCCATACTACTTTATGCAGATGACATTGTCCTCCTCTCAGACTCAGCCGAAGGGCTTCAGAGACAATTGGATGCCTTACATGACTTTTGCACTCAGCGGGACCTCTCTGTTAACCTTGGTAAAACCAAGGTAATGGTCTTCAATACCTCTCGCCCCTTCACATCCAAATTGAGCTTCACATATAGAGGGGATCCTGTGGAGATTCTCATCCTATGTCTACCTTGGGGTCACTTTCAGTGGCCCACGCTTTACCATGGTTCTCGCAGCACATGCCAGAGTGACGCGGGGATATGCAGCCTTGAGCTTACTTGAGCGGCAATGCTTCCACGCACATTTCCAGGGGCCCAAGACGAAGGGCTGGCTTTTTGACACCCCTCGTCACACCAGCCTTGTTGTAAGGAGCAACCTTCTGGTGCCAAAATTATCCGATGAGGATTGGCAGCGAGTTGAGAGGCCCCAGGTCATGATGTTCTCCCGTATGATCCGCAGCAAACCATCAGTCCCACACCAGATTATCCAGGCAGAGTTTGCTACAACCCCAATGGTAGTGGATCCACTCTTCCAGACAGTCACATACCTCCATCGCATCAGTCACATGGATCCCCACAGGTACCCAAGGCTTGCCCCTAGAGTCCTCCAGACAACTAGCACTTGAGCGCCACTTTGGAGTATGGTATGCACTAGTTTCCACTTGGTTCTCAGTATATGGGCTCTGCATGGACCGCCTACCCCCCCTTCAGTACAATTTGGACTCCCCTTTTCTCCGCCTGTCTCACAAGGATACCAACTGGGTTATCCGGTTAGATCTTCTCAGCCTCTACACACATTGCACATGGATTACACCTCTGGCACTTCTACAGAGATCACTTCCTCACACTCACTGAGGATGGATTCATCCAGCAACAACAAGGCTACTTGAGTGTTCACATGTCCCATGCCATGCAGATTGCGATTGGCCAGAAACGGGTTTCATCCCACCGCCTCAGAGTGGAGACAGGTAGAACTGAGTGCATCTTCAGAGCCGGGATGCTCATACGGAGACCCAGAGAGGAGAGGATATGCCGACAATGCCACACAGAGATTGAGATGGAGGAGCATTACATATGTTGCTACCCAGTATACTATGAGATCCGCAGGAGGTTTCACTATCTATTTCGTAAGGGATTCGGCCCACTATCCAGGATCATTGACTTCCAGGACGAGCGTTACCTGGGCCTCTTCCTGCTTGAGCTCCGCAAACACAGGGACACCTTGAGAAAGCCTCGGCCCCAGCCATGCCGCCCCCTCCCTTGCCAGCCAACCATCACCAGTTTCTTCCGGACCCAAGAGGTGGAGGACACCGACATAGTGGATCTTGTGGACCCTCCACGAGCTGCTCTGGACCTACCTCGCCCGAGAGGAGTTACCTCGGACCGAGCCTCTGCACCCCAGCATGCCCGACGCCCTCGACCCCCCCACCGGCCACAATCACCTCATTACATCCAAATCCAGGACATGCTCCACCGCCATCGAGCTACCTTTCCACGTGACATAGCTGAGGGAGACCTCTCAGCCATACTCATTAGCCCCATGCTTGATATTTTGGAGAGTGGTTTACCATCTACTCGGAGTTGATGTTGCTCTCATGTTTCTATGTTCTTAGTATTCCATGATGAGTTTCCATGGATAGTTTTGTATCACCCCAGTGAGAGAGCTATGTTTATGTTTTCTTTCTATTTTATTTTCCATTCCATGATAGATATGTCATGGACATTATTGTATCACTTTGGTCTCATGGGCCCATTGGGTCTTTAGTAGACGCTCTCTCTCTCTCTCTCTCTCTCTCTCTCTCTCTCTCTCTCTCTCTCTCTCTCTCTCTCTCTCTCTCTCTCTGTGGCCGACTAGGCATGAGGACATTTTTTCTAGAGCAACAGCAAAAGCTCCTAACACAAGAGGTAAGGAATATAAGCATACATGGATATTCAACATCCCTCTCTCTCTCTCTCTCTCTCTCTCTCTCTCTCTCTCTCTCTCTCTCTCTCTCTCTCTCTCCACCCACATTTTCCTCTTGATGACCGGAGGAACATCATTGTACTACTTGTTTGTCTCATAGGCCAATTTTGGCCTATTGCAAACATTAATCTCTCTCTCTCTCTCTCTCTCTCTCTCTCTCTCTCTCTCTCTCTTCTTGAGCCAGGATTCGAGGGAGGCTTGGCGTCTGTTTCATGAGTCCTCCCCTGCTTTGGCCATCACTTCTACAGAGGTCTGGGGTAGTTATGCAGCATCTCTATATACAGTTCCTGGACAGACACCTTTTCCTGACCCGCCAGCACCATGCCCACAGACATGTACTTTCTTTACCGCAGAGATGGTAAGGAAGGCCATTGATAGGATGAAGACTGGGAGAGCATATGATCATGATGGATTGGTCGCTGAGCACTTTATTCATGCAAGACATGCTGGCAGAGCTTCTAGCAGTGATGTTCAATCGTGCTATGTGCGAAGGCTTACCCGAGACTTGGAGTAGGTCCACCATCGTGCCTATCTTCAAGTTAGGGGACCCTATGGAGCCAGGGAATTATCGCACTATTATGATTGGTCACACACTAGCACGATTGTATGCATCCACTCTTGAGCAGCAGTTGAGTAGATGGGCAGAGAGAGAGGGCATTCGAGCAGAGGGACACGCAGGGTTCAGGAGAGGTTTCTCTACTCTTGACCACATCTTGACTCTGCGGGCCATTATTGAGGAGGGCAGGTCGCATGGGCGACGGATTTATTGTAGCTTTGTGGACTTCCGCAAAGCATGTGATACAGTGCCCAGAGCCAGATTGATGAGGCGATTGCAGGAGATGGGGGTACCCACAGAGCTCATATGGGGGATTATGGCTTTATATAGATCAGTTGCAGGACAGGTACGCACCCCAGAGGGGGTCTCTACTTTGGTTCACTCCACTATAGGAGTGAAGCAAGGTTGCCCGTTATCACCTTCATTGTTTGGTATGTATGTGGATGAGGCTTCTAACTACATTGAGAGATTGGGGGACAGAGGAGCCCAGTTAGCAGGTACATGGATCCCACTATTGTTATATGCTGATGATATTGTGTTGATCTCTGACTCCCCTGAGGGTATGCAGCGTCATCTGGATGCTTTACATGAGTTTGCACATGATAGTGGATTGTCTGTCAACCTTGGCAAAACCAAGGTTATGGTGTTTAACACCACGCCACAGTGGGTTAGGCGATTAGCTTCCACATTTACATATAGGCAAGAGATTGTGGAGTATACAGATGCATATACATATCTTGGGGTAGTATTCAGTGGGCCAGTGTTTTCGATGAGGAGAGCAGCAGAGACTAGATTGACTAGAGCACATGCAGCCCTGCGTGGTTTGGAGAGGATGTGTTCGCAGGTTCAGTTTCAGGAACCTCGAACGAAACTTTGGCTTTTTGACACTCTAGTGACATCAGCTATGCTTTATGGAGTGCAGATATGGGGACCTTCAGTGGGCCATCACAGCGCAGGCGGGTGGAGAGGTATGGAGAGGCCTTTGGTATCTATGATTGCTAGGATTATTAGAGCCAAGGCCGTGGTACCTCATGAGATTATTCGAGCAGAGCTGGCGGCTACCCCTCTTGTGATTGAGGCTCTTACGAGATCACTCTCCTACATACATGGCTTGTGGGATCTCCCCCCGAGACAGATATGCACGCCTCGCCCTGGAGTCCTCCTGACAATTAGCTTTACAGGGAGACACGGCTTGTTGGTATGGACAGATGACATCTTGGTTCCAGGCACATGGTTTTAGCATGGACAGATTGCCTCCCTTCCAGTATTCTCTGGAGGCACCCTCTCTCTCTCTCACACGGACAGAGATTACCAGACTCATCTGTCAGGATTTAGTTCAGCTGGACATTAGGAGGACATGGATACAGCCGACTGAGGAGCTGGGCACGAAGATGGCTTCTACAGAGAGCATTTTCTTCAGCTCACAGCAGATGGTTTTGTGATCAGACCCAGTTACATGGATGTACACTTGTCTCATGCAGTACGATGTGCTATTGGTCAGATTCGCACATCCTCACACCAGCTTGAGATTGAGATTGGCCGATATAGAGGTATACCAGTTGAGGCCAGGATATGCCGAGTATGCCATGGGGAGCCAGAGACAGAGCTGCATTATATATGCCATTGTACTGCATACTATGTATGAGATACATGGTCGTTTCCACTATTTATTCAGAGAGGGTTTTGGACCACTTTCGAGAGTCATGGGGTACCAAGACCAGAGGTGTTTGGGATTGTTCTTGCTTGAGCTGCAGAGACATAGAGATAGCCTGCTTAGGCGCACAGAGAGCCAAACTCAGAGGCACATTACAGACTTCTTTAGTCCAGCCATCACTGCGCCAGATGGACCACAGCAGCAGCAGGACATGGATACCGCCCACACCAGAGGTACACTGATTGATCGTGCGATTGAGCTTGGGTGGTCCAGACGCCCACGACTACGGAGAAGGGCATCCCAGCATAGACGGAGGTTGCAGCGGCGGATTCGGATTATTCTTGCGAGGCATGCGAGACAGCCAGTCAGGGTGCTGACCACAGAGGATATTGAGGAGATCCGCCAGCGTCCGATGCGGCACATATTATGAGATGGAGGCACCTCCATAGTGTACCCCTCCGTCCCACATGATATTGTATCCCCTCACTATATTCCACTCACCTCCATAGCGTACCCCCCTCCTCACTATATTCACACCCTATAAGGGTTTCTGTTTACCTTCCATTTCCAGTTTCATTTTCTAGGTGCCAGTAGTATCATCTTTATTTTTCATTTTTCATTTTCTGGGTTTTTTTATCCAGACATTGTATCAGATCCACCATGATGTAACTTTTGGTCTCATAGGTCATTATGGCCTTTTGAAGACGTTAATATAACATTTCATTTCATTTCTCTCTCTCTCTCTCTCTCTCTCTCTCTCTGCTTACCTTTGTTGCTGGAGTTTTCCTCCCCAAATGTTATCCATAAGGAGCTCCTAGTACCTTACTTTTCCTCATAGTTATTGTTTCAGTTTCGATTACTTGTTTAGTTGTTTTAGCTTTTCTTACACAGACACTGGATCAGATCCACCAATTGTTGTAACCTTTTTGGTCTCATAGATCATTTTGGCCTTTTGAGGACGTTAATATATCATTTCTCTCTCTCTCTCTCTCTCTCTCTCTCTCTCTCTCTCTCTCTCTCTCTCTCTCTCTCTCTCTCTCTCTCTCTCTCTCTCTCTCGTCGCCGCTGTAGTAGCAGCCCCCTCCTCTGCTCCTCTGCTCGCCCTTACCCTCTCTTGAGTAGGGTTTAAATTCAGTAACCCCCCTGAGGGGGAGGGGGGGGGCTCCCTGTGGGCTATTTTCAGCACCCCCGTGATACAACATGGCCCCTAAACTGAAGTCATTTGCAACCATGGCCTCGAACCCACCCACCCTTCCACCCCTTATCAAACCTCAATCCCCATGGGAGATCTTCATCATGGGAGAACTGAAGAAATTGCAGCAGGAGGTCTCCACCCTCAAAACTGAGCTGACACACAAGGAAACAAAGATTGCCAGTCAAGAAACAAGGATTGCTGGCCTCGAAGCTCAATTGCAGGACATCAAGAACAAGCAGGAGATTCAGGAAGCAGCCCAAGAAGCAACCCAAAAAATACAGGAAACACAACAAGAAAGCACAAAACCTCAGGTAAAATCAGAGAACTTTGTCAGTGAAGTACTGTCAGTCCTGAAAGAAAATGAAAGGGTCAAAAGCCTGGAAACTTTTGTTCGAATTGGGGGCTTGCCAGAAGATTGGTCAGTAGGTACCAACACAGATGAACAGCTAGAGGGATACATCTTGGATGTAGATATCATAAAGGAACGACTCACTAAAGTGGTACCTTTTATAGACCTTGGTGACCCAACTGACATTCAAATTAAAGGGAAACAGGCTAGGGTTCGATACTATGATATGATTGATAAGATCAAGGTAATGAAGCAGACTAAATCATTGCAAGGTACCTCGGTGTGGATTTCTGATGAGTTGACCCCACTACAACTAAAGAATAGAGCGGGGGAACTGGCCAAAGTCAGAGAAGCAAGGAAACAAGGGAAGTGGGCGGTCTATAGAGGAGGAAAAGCTATCATCAAAGATTTTAAAGGTCCACCCTCCTTTTGAAGGACATGAACTTGATACTTATACATATCTAATCACATTAAGCACATGGTGATTTTACCATTGTAACATGTAACTCTCATGAGTCATGAGAGCTTTGAAGTTAGTTTCTTTTTGATCCCACATGCACTTTTCTTTAACCGATACCCCGAAGTGGATTGTAACCAAAGATGTATTCTGATCTGTCCTATAGGTCAGCTTTGGCCTCGACAGGACGTTAATATATCTTTCTCTCTCTCTCTCTCTCTCTCTCTCTCTCTCTCTCTCTCTCTCTCTCTCTCTCTCTCTCTCTCTCTCTCTCTCTCTCTATATATATATATATATATATATATATATATATATATATATATATATATTCTCAAACCCTAGCACAAAGGCACAAGTACTCTACGGTTGGTATCAGAGCCTAACCTTACTTCAGCTAGATTTCCATACAAGTGGTTCCATGGTGCAAATAGGGTAAAAGGTGAGCTCACCGCCAAGCTTGACCGGCGAGGTTCGTGAACACTCTCCAATTGGGGCTAGCCCAAGGAACCTAGAAATTTTTCTTTTTTGATACCCGTGTGCATTTACCTGCTTGGCTAGGGTAGAGCCCTAGAGTCCAAAATTGCACAAGGTCGGGTTTGGAGAAAGATCTTATTTGGGCTTTCTTATTGATCACTAGTCATGGACGCTGCTAGGATAAATGCCGCAAGGCAATCTTAAAATAATTTGTACCCATGGATTGCCACCATGAGTTAAAGTGGCAATGGAAGCACTTTGCCCAAAAACATTGTGAGTATGCAACCGATTACCTAACCTGTTTTCAAAAGATCTTGCTCATGATCCCAAGAACAGTCTGCCGACAACCTAAGCACTTTACGCGTTTTGTGGATGGTTTGAACATGATCAAAGATTAGTTGAAGACAAGATAGAACTTAAGACAAGATGTTTGAGCAGAAAGCTGTGTTTTGCATTGATAGTAGTCAAGGCCTTCTAAAATAAGGCATCAAAAATGTTGTAGAATTATTTTCCTGAGGTTGACTTATTGTACATCTCTCCACATTGAAGAATCATGAAATTTCTCATAGATATATGAACATCATCTGTATGAAGTTCCATGCCAAAAGTAGTGAAGTTTGCAACGAAGCTATCAGAAGCATTGAAGATAGGTTCATCATTCTCGAGAACAATATCAAACACATGTTAACTAATCTTTGACGTGTCATTGGCCCTTCAAAAATACATTGAATAAGTGCTAGGCTAGTCTTTGTTTCTTCGACGGACTCAATCATTAGTGAATCATCTACTTGAGATAACAAATCCAAGAACTTTTCAATTTCATCCATTCGTTCTTCTAAAGTCATGCTGAAAGAATCTTCATTTGTATCCATTGATATCCAACGAGAAGCTGATACCTCTGAAGTCTCTAGGAAAGTCTCTGAAGCAAGGTTAGTACAAACATGAATTCCATGAGCTACTGCATGCTTGCCTTTTAAACTATCCAAGCACTGAACTTGCAACTTGTCTTCTAAAGTTGAAGGTTCCACATTAGTATTCAGACGAGTATTGTGGCGCTTCGAGCAATTCAACCATCTATGGTTACCAACACACATGGTGCAAAGACCAAGTGTAGAAGCATCTTTTGAGTTGATTGAACCAGATGTCCGATGTTGAGAGTTGTTAAGGCGCTTGAAGGTAGCACCATGTGACGATTGGTGTTTTGTGAAATATTGAGGCTTCCAAAACTCGTGGACCAAAAGAGTTGCTATTAGTATAGGAAGATTGTCCTTTAGTGAAGGATCTCCAAGTTGAAGAATTGAGATCCACCACTCGCTCTGCATAGCAAATAGCCAAGACTAAGTTGGGAGGATCATATTTTTGGACATGGGAATGCAAGGTGGGTTCTAATCCCAAGATGAAAGCATAAATCTCGTCGTAAGTAGAAAGGATGTTAAATCTCTAATACCAATGTGGTGTATTCAGCGATATAAGTGATAAGGAACCTGTTTGTTCCAATAGCTGAAGTTTGGAATGAACGGACCTCAAAATCCGCATTGGCAAGTATGAACTACTTACGGATAACATGTTCAAATTTAACCCACGTCGCAGCACCTTTGCTATAACGACCCCTCTATGCCATCAAAGGAAGTCATTGTGTTAGAGCAAGATGCGGCTATGACAGCTTTCTTTGACTCCGACAGTTCCATGTATCCAAATAAAGATTCATCTTATAAAGCCATTGTTCCAAAGTTTAATGATTTTGAGGACCATTATAAGATTATGGGAGCTTAACGTCCGGCTTCTTAGTTTGACTTGCTTTCAATAAAGAGCTTTTAAAGCATCACCTTGTACTTCATGAGTCGATGCTTACAATAGCCGTTAATGAGAAGACAAAATCCCAAGATGTTTTCTTGTGTTTTGATGATTGACGAGGTGCAATCTATTGATCACTTCGCATGAGTTGTCGTGCTGTAGAGAGTGTTAAAATCGAGTCTCGTAACTTCACAATTTGTAATCGCCAGTCGGGAGGAGGTGGAGATGAATCATGTTCCATATTTTGTTCTTCGTCCATTGCTGGTAACTGTGCCTGACAGTGGGCTTGAGCTCTAGTATGCGGGAAGAGGTAAATTGGAGGTTCACTTCCATCACCATCAATGTTGGTAGACATAGGCTCGGGTTGACCAGTATTGACTAAACATGAGGCTAGAGCTGACCGTCATTTGGTGCATAGTTTTTTATTTTAATGGTATGTTACCAAAGTCACAAAGAAGTAATAATTTTCTTGGAAATAAATTGTGCTCGCAAAATAGTAGCATGACGGATTTTCAAAGCATAAGTTTGCCACATGATGATGTAACGGGCAAAAATGAGAAATGCGCACACCTGATTTTTATTGTTGCAACAGGCGGCAAGTTGATGCAGATTGTCCAAGGCTACAGGTTGAAAATTTGCAGTGGAAAAATCAACCTTTATTTTTTTCTTATGTATAACGCTGGCTATTTTCTTCAAACATAAGGATTTCTTATGTTTGTGCATGTTAATATTGAGTTATAAGGTTTGAAAACCTATATATAAAAAGCCCCAATTATTGACAACATTAATAAAGAAGTCGTGTACTTTCAAGAACACGCGCCATGAAGGAATGTGACAATTCAGCCCAAGGAAAATGCCTGGCGGAGAAACAATGCAAGAAAAGGCATCATGGGAGCAAATCAACCATCCTGCATTCATAGTTGCCAGGCGTTTCATGAAACGCATTTCATAAACGTTTCTTTCAAATCCCAGACATTTCAAAAACGTTTCATACAAAAAGGGGGTGTTACAGGCTCCAAAATTTATATATAAGTTTATAATATGTAAAAAAATATGTTGCCTTCCCTACAAAACAATATTAAACATGCATCATTTACACATTAAAACCTGTTTTCAAGTTAAAACTAAAGAATCTCGTTAAAAAACGCTTAAATCGTACAGTTCCCAAGTGAACACGAATGAAATGCGTTTCATTCGTATGGAACGTTTCGTTTCATTCAAACTGAATGAAACGTGTTTCATTGCAACTATGCTTGCAGGGAATTCCAACCATCATAGATAGTCTTCGTACTTCTTGTGTTCTTTTGCAACTTGCCATCATGTTTATTTCTTTTACACTACAAAGGGAAAAATTCAAGGCATCAAGGGCAAAAGGGGGCTACAAAGTAGCCCTATGCAAAATTGCACGTACTCTCCATCTCAATTTGGGGTTTTTTTATTTTTCATTTTTACTTTTTTTCAACTTGTGTGATGGAAACATTACAGCATTGGGCAAAAATTAGGAAAATTCGGCTCCACCATTCTCTCTTTCTCCTCCATACAACACAGGCTATGGCTGATTTTTGGGTTTTTTTTATTTATTTTTAGGGTTTCTATGTGTGGTCCTTTAGATTGTGGGCATCTCACAAGGCAGAACTTGAGTGCTCCTATACCACTATAAGGTTTTCCTATTTAATTAAATCTTATCAGAGAATAGTTAAAGACAAGATGTTTGAGCGGAAAGCAGTCAAGGCCTTCTTAAATAGGACCCGAAAATGTACAAGTGGCGTTGCACATTGCTAATGTAGAGTTGTGACTCTTAGACGAATAGTTATGTCTTTTAAACAAGCAATTGTGTCTCAAGGATGAGACATGTCCTTTCATAGTGAAAGTTTGTGTCCTTTGAAGACACCCTTCACTAATAATGAGTGATTAAGGTGTAGTTTAGCGAGATTAAGAGATTAGTTGCAAATCGTGACAACTCCACCAAGCACATCACAAAGGATTGTCAAAGGACGTTGAAAGAGCAATCCAAGGAGGAGACTTCTTCAAAACCAAAGGATGAGTGTGAAGTTGTAACTATTAATCTTATGGAATATTAAGTAGATTCGGTCAACTTTGAAGCTTGTTTGTGTATTTGACCATGATGTGATTAACATTAATTAAGCACACTTCCTGCACGAATGTACCAATATTGTACATGCGTGCAAAAGCGTGTTTGATTAAGCCCTAATTAATGATGATAAGAAAGTTGATTAATGCAAAATAAAGACATGATCATTTAATGTTGCAAATACACAAAGAAAGGCAAGATTGACCCCTATCAAAGGAGCTATCAAAAAGCTCTCATGATCCAAATATCCATGTATGTGTATGCAGTTTGTCAATCACATGTGTAACACTCACCTCCTTGCCCTCAAAGGCTAATTTGCATTCTCATGTCTGATACACATCAAGCCCAATGACGATAAGCATCCGAACAAAGATAAAATTATCTTTGGAGGCATCAATAAACAAAAACAATGCACCGAAGCAATAGCTCAAGTGGTAGAGATGTTTGTCTAGGACTACGAGGTCCTGGGTTCAAAACCCCACATGGTGCTTCCTTGGCAACATCGCCTATACACGCTGATAAAAAGCCCCTACGGACAAATAAAAATGGTAACTGCAGGAGGATCTTGGGCCCAAGGCCACTCGAAAAAAAATTAAAATTTAAAAAAAAATAAAAATAGCGCGTGTTTGTCCTTCAATTGCTGTCATGATTTACGTATCACTCTATTATTGGGCGGCTACCCGTATAGCCTTGCACATAAGGCACCACATTTGCATCCGTATTCTTTGGATTTTTCAAGCATTTTACATACAAAGTGATCTTCGCCTACCACATCGAAACAGTTTCTCGTATATGTGTCTTCTTGTTCTTTTTTTTTACTTTAATTACCATGATCATTGATAATTCTCGAATTTGACATCCTTGTCACCGGATTTGAACTCTTAGCCTTCTCCTTGCAACGAGAATCACCCTGCAACTCACCTTCATCTCTATGCCGTGGAGGAGATGAAGAAGCATGGCTCCTCTTTGAGAAGATGCACAGCGATGAGAAGTAGATGAAACCTCAAGTCTAAGCTTATCCTTCTCTCTTTTTGTGGTATTTCCATGGACTGAATGCAGAGTGCATTTTGGAAAGCTAAAATCCCATTGGCATCTCTAACCACAGCCCCACAATTTACAAGTATGCTACCAATTCCCTTGTGAAGTCCTCCTCAAAATCTACCCTAGACACAACTAAAAACCAAGGTTAATCCTAAACCAAACCATGAGGTAGCAAGCTAGCTGTAAGCCTAGCAGGGAGTGACGTGATAGATTCAACCATGTGTCCAAGAGATAATGATAGCGAGGGGAGAGAGAGAAGGCAATAAGGATCTTGCACAGTACACCACACTGAGCGGGGAACAAGCCCCGCCCCCTTTTTGGAATTTATTTTGGAACAATCCGCGGGCACGTTGGCCATGATCAATACAACAATGAATACAAAAGCAAACAAATATGCCGATGGAGAATCCCTAAGTCAAAGTCGGTGTCGAGGCACGGCCTTGTCGATGAAGAAAACCATGGAAAAGCTCTTCCTAGCAAGCCAACTGATATAAAATCTATTTTAATGGGTTTTTGGCAATAAAAACTTCCAAAAAGCAATTTTTTTAGAGTTTTTGGTGCAGTTTCAGGGTTTTTGAAACTTTTAGCCCGTACAGCTCCGCACATGTCCATACGGCTCCACACATGTTCGTACAGCTCCATAAACGCGTCCGCACATCTCCATACGGCTCCACACATGTCCGTACAGCTCCAAAAACGCGTCCGTAATGCCCATACAAGTTTAGGGCTAACCGTACATGTGAAAAGCAAGTTGGAGAAGGTGTTGATGGCAAAGAAGAAGCTCTCGATGATCATAATGATGCCCACACACACACACTCCACGATCTCCTTCATGATGCTACAAGAGAGGTTCAAGTCTTTTTATACTTAAAGAGGGCTCTGCTTTTTGCCAAAAGCTTAACCAAGCTTTTGCTTTTGCCTTTTTCCCTTTGCTTTCCACTTTATAATAAAATATTAGTCACTTTTGTCAAAGTTCTTTAACTTTGCTTTTCTAACTTCACTATATCATCAAGGAATGATAGAGTAGATACTGTTGTTACTTGTCTCTCTCATAGAGCTGCTGCATGTCAAGAGGCAAGTTATCGGGGCCTTGCTTTTCGGCCCTGGAGCTACTTTTTAAAAAAGCGGCTTTTAGCTTTTTGGTCTATCTCAGTCTCCTCTTGCCAATGGTGCCCCTGGCTCGCAATCAACCTAATTTGACTTTTTGCTTTTTCTTTCTTTTTGACCAAGACAGGTGTTTTTTCTTGAGCAAATCTTACACTCCCTATCCTCGTGCCTTCTTCCACCTGTCCGGTGTCCGAGCAAGGGTTCTATCATGTGAAATAGAGCTAGGAGGGCCAAATAGTTACATTCCCTCCCTCTTACATCGCAGTTGTCCTCAACTGCGGCCTGCACCCCCTTCTTGTTTATTTGTTTGTTTGCAGGTTTCGAGTCTCGAACCACGGGCGTTCTACGGGGAGATCCTTTGGGGGTTTTGACAGTGGTATCAGAGCGTGCCTCGTGAATGAGCAAGTCGGTAGGTAGAGAAGATGAGGTCGAAGAAAGGTATGTGTTCAAGAAGCTTGCTGTTTTATTTATGCAAGATGCTTGTGCAGTCGCATGAACAAGTCGAGTGAGAAAACAAAACAAAAAAAAGCATGTTCGTTTTTTTTTGTTGAACGCGAGAGAGAGAGAGAGAGAGAGAGAGAGAGCGTGCGAGAGGTGTGCAAGCTGGCGGGCGTTGGCGTGCTGTACGTGGGCTATCGGAAGCTGTAGACGGGCAAGCGTGTAAGCAGCCATGCCTACACAGGCGGCCAAGCCTACGTAGGCAGCCCTGCTGGCAGGCGGCTAGGCCTACGCAGCCAAGCGGCCAAGCCCAGGCGTAGGCTGGCACAGGCCGGCACAGGTCACCTAAGCAAACTTAGGCGCCCGCAAAAACACACCTGGCAGCAGCGCAGGCGACGGCAACATACCGGCGGCAACAATAAATCCACAAGGGAAGAGAAAAAAAAACCAAAAAAAGCATTCGCCGATTTAGGTGCTTTTGGTTTTTTTTTAGATTAAACTTTTTTTTTTAAGAGTTTAAAAGCCCCCTCTAAGGTTTAAAGGTGTATTTTTTTTAAAGAAACCAGAATATACATACATACATACATACATTCATACATATATATATATATACATATATATACATATACATATATATACATATACATACATATACATATATATACATATACATACATATACATATATATACATATACATACATATACATATATATACATATATATACATATACATATATATATATATTATTAACACAAAAGCAAAAGCTCAAATTGCTTTTGGGGAAGGTTATATAAACCCCTTAAGTGGGCTTCTTGCCACACATCTCTCAAGTTTTCAAGCTCTCAAGCTCTCAAGTTCCCCACACTTTTATTGTGCAAAGATCGAAATTTCTCTCCACTTGCCCTCTTCAAGATGTCGACCCAAGAATCAGAGTTGGAGCCCCTTGTCAAACGCGAAGGCTTGCCGGCTACGGAAGATACCGATGCCGATCTTTTTGACGATTATGTGTCAAAATCAGATTTTCCAAAGAGTTCAAAGGAGCTCTCGAAGCTTCTTCGGAACGTCAAGCACAAATCGCCGCACAGATGCAAGCTTTGCAGAACTCCATCTCTCTTTTGACCACTACCCTATCTACTCTTTCGGGTATGGATACCTTGACCTCTGCTTTAGGCCCCAATATTACTCCGAAACCGTTCGGGGGCGAGCAAAAGCAGCGTACCGAGGAGATCGTGGCCACTTGGCTACATAAGTGGCAGGTCCATTTTCAGTTTCATCCATATGATGATGGAAAAAAGATCCAGTTAGCAGCAGGTTTCCTCTCAGGCAAAGCTTTGCTTTGGTGGAAGGAACTCAACCCTAAGCCAACGACTCGGGCACAATTCGAAGACGTCTTCAAGAAGGAATTCCTCAAGAAAGAGAACGATTATGATGTTGCCCGGTTTACAGCTTTGACCATGACCTCACAACAGCTCACTTATGAGGTCTACCTCCAAAAGTTTAGGGACTTGCAGATGAAAGCTACAAAGATAGATCCCACTACTCTTTTGGGGTTCTTCGTAGCTGGTTTACCAGACTCATACCGTTTACAGGTTAAAAATAACAAATGCAAAACATTGGACGAGGCCATTCATTCAGCTCGTATCTATGACGATACAATGGTCTCTTCCAAGTCTAAACCCGTTACCGAGGAAGGGAACAAGCATAAAAGAAAGTTCTCCGCACCTATGGTGACTAACACAACAAAAGCAAAGTCTTCGGACCAACCTTTGAAGAAATCAAGTTCAACACCAGCGAAGAAGAAACGACCCCTTAAAAATTTTGAAGCTCAAAGGAGAGACGTTGTTTCATTTGCGAAGAAAAAGGACACATACGTAACGAGTGCCCAAAGCAAAAGGATGCAAAGACCAACGCAGGACCCAAGCCAAAGGCAGCTAACCAGTTGTCTTTGACAGGTACGTCAGTTACTATACTTTCTCGCCCTAGTTCATGTTCTGATTGTTTGTTCAACTCTAAAATTTTTGGCTTGCATGATCTTCTCCGAGTTTATGGAGAAGTGAATGGCCATAGAATCCACATTCTTCTAGACCCTGGCAGCTCACACAATTTTGTTAACTACAAACTTGTGCAGAAATTGAGTCTTGATACTACACCCAACGATCATACCTATGACATACGTCTACCTGCGGGAAGGCAAGTATGGGATCGAAAGGTGGAGATGCTACCAATCCGGATTCAGGACTACAAAGATACTCTGAAATGCTATGTTATGCACCTAGAAAATGTAGACTTGTTATTAGGAATTGAGTGGTTTAAGACTCTTCACGTCCAGATAGATTATATTTTTTCTTTTCAGCATAGGAACACCCAGTATAGTATTTTAGGTGATTGTATATATCCCTCTCAGGGACCTCTTGTAAATACAGTTGATTTTGGAAATATAATGGATTCTTCTTTGTATACCGCTTTCCATTGTGTATTGATTCCACTTTCTTCATTTCTCATACCTTCCATGGATGTCAATGAATTAAGTGTGTTTGAAAGCAAAAAAATTACAGAAGATACTTGATTCGTTTCAAGATGTATTTCCTAAGGAACCGCCATCGGGTTTACCACCTGAAAGGGCAGTAGATCATCGTATTCACTTGATCCCTGGTGCTCACTTGAGCCAAGCTGAGGAAGATGAGTTGGCTAAACAACTCAAAGATTATTTGAGGATGGGCCAGATCCTTCCAAGTAAATCACCTTGGGGTGCACCTGTGTTGCTTAGGAGAAAGAAAGACAACACCTGGAGAATGTGTATAGATTACAAGAGATTGAACAAGCTGACAATTAAGAACCGTTATCCTCTCCCTAGATCAGATGACCTGATTGATCGGTTAGCAGGAGCGAAATATTTCACGAAGATAGATTTACGTACTGGCTATCACCAGATACGTATTCATGAAAGGCATGTCGAAAGAATCACCTTTTGGACTAGGTATGGCCATTACGAGTTTCTCGTATTACCTTTTGGGTTAACCAATGCTCTAGCCACTTTCCAGCAAATGATGAACGATCTTTTTCGTGAACATTTGGAGAAATTTATGGTGGTGTTCCTGGATGACATTTTGATATATAGCCGTACTCTTGAGGATCATGTTAGACACGTCACGATTGTCTTATCTATTTTAAGACAGAATCGACTATATGCTAAATTAAGTAAATGTGAGTTTTTTATGACAGAAATCATTTACTTGGGACACAAGATCACTAGAGATGGATTGAGCATTGACTATGACCGAGTTCAGAAGGTTCTGGACTGACCTATACCGCGAACAGTGAAACAACTTCGTTCTTTTCTCGATTTTGTTGTTTTTCTTCGAAAATCTGTGTGGGAGTACTCTCAACTCACACTTCCGATGACCGACTTGTTGAAAGGTCGTGGACGAAAGTCAAATCAGCCTATCACTTGGGATAACGATTTGGATATGGCCTTCAGACTTTTGAAAGATAAAATCAAGGAAGCACCTATCTTAGCATTACCCGATCCTAGTCGGCCTTATGTTCTTGAAACTGATGCCAGTGACTATGCCATCGGGACTGCTCTATTTCAAGATGGTAGACCTGTTGCTTTTTAAAGTAAAAAGCTAGACGACACTCAATCTCGTTGGCCAACCCTTGAGAAAGAGCTTTATGCTGTGATTCATGCTCTCAAGGTTTGGAGACATTATTTATATGGCTCCAAGTTTGTGGTATTGACTGATCATCAGTCAATCAAGCATGTGTGTGATGCGGATGATTTGAGAGGAAGGAAAGCTCGTTCGGCTGAGTTAATGCAAGATTTTGATTTTGAGATTCGTTATCGAAAAGGGTCTATGAACAGTGTTGCAGATGCGCTTAGTCGAATTAGAGAGGTGAATACTTTGTCGTTCACCGAGATTTCTACTGACTTATTTCAGTCATTGAGAGGGCTTTGCAGGACTAATAGTTATTTTGGTCCATTTTGGCAGAAGATCCAAGACGGGAGCTCATTGATTGACCAAGACTCGATGATTGAGCAGCCTACCATTCAGGCTGCACGAGACCAGTGGATGATTCGGAATGGTTTACTATTCCGTAATGACAAAATTTATCTACCACAGATCCCTGACATTCGGTCCAAGATTCTTAAGGAGTGTCATGATGCCCCTTCTGCTGGACAACCTAGGATACACAAGACGCTATCATTAGTGAAGCACACTTTTTATTGGCCAAAGATGAAAGGGTATGTAGAAGATTATGTTCGTTCTTAAGTGTCAAGTTTGTCAAGCAAATAAAGCTGAACGCTTTAGACAGGCTGGGTTGTTGCATCCTTTGCAAATCCCAGGTAATAAATGGGAAAGTATTTCCATGGATTTTATTACCGGATTGCCAAGAACACATCAAGGCCACGATTCTATTTGGGTTGTGGTAGATCGCTTGACAAAAAATGGCTAGATTTTTTACGACCCGGAAGACTATTACAGCTACGCAATTAGCACGGCAGTTTATCGAGCAATTGTTTAGACTGTACACGTTACCGCACGACATAGTCAATGATAGGGAGTCTAAGTTTACGAGTGATTTTTGGAAACTTGTTTTTGAGAAGTTGGAAACAACTTTGAATTTGAGTTCCTCAGATCATCCTTAATCTGATGGCTAGACAGAAAGAGTGACTCAGATTTTGGAGGATATGCTTCGCGCATATGTATCCAAAAGACAGAGTTCATGGGAAGATTATCTTCCTATGTTAGAATTTGCTTATAACATTACTAAGCATACGAGTACAGGTTTTAGTCCTTTCATGCTTATGTATGGTTTTCAACCTAAATCACCTATTACAGTAGGATTCTGAGGGCTTCAGCATGATGCAGCAAGTAATTTTTTGCAAGATATGCAAGAAATGTTACAAGTTGCGAAGGAATCTATTAGAAGTGCTCAAGACCGAGACAGATTTTATTCTAATAGACATCGTTCACCCAGAGAGTTCTCTGAAGGAACGATGGTGTATTTGCGAGTTTCGAAAGATTCCGAGACTCTAGGGACAGGTTGATCTCCGAAATTATCCCCTAGATACTGTGGACCATTTCGTATTACACAACAGATTGGTTCACTTGCATATGAAATGGATTTGCCTTCTCATGTGAAAGTTCATCCTGTATTTCATGTCAGCAGACTTAAGGAAGTACTGGGTGGAACAGACCAGTTAGTTACTCCTCAAGAAATCATAGATGTCGAGGACATGACATTTGTTCTGTTGGGTGTTGGACTCACACACACACACACACAAACCTGCACATTAGGGTTAGGTGCAAGGTAGAGAAGCTCACACACAGAAATGAGAGAGAGGGAGAGAGAGAGCCAAAAGTGTGGTATCCACAAAATGCAAGTCAACCCTTGCATGTGTGCCACATCCATATAATATAGAAGTACAAAATATTATATGTTAGAGTGTCCTTTCACACTTGATGTCCAAGGGGAAAAACCACATGGGAAAAAAGTGCCCTTGGTTAAGCCCTGTTCACACATAGCACTACCATAAGTGAGGATATGTCTACAAATCCCCCTTGTAGTGGAAGTGTGAACCTGTACAAGGTAGCAGATCACTCTCTGTTTGAGAGTAAGCCCAAAGCTTTGCGGAAAGCTTCAAACTTTTCTCGAGGTAAATTTGTGAATAGATCTCCAACATTATCGGCTGACCGTACATATGAAAAGCAAGTTGGAGAAGGTGTTGATGGCGAAGAAGGAGCTTTCCATGATCATAATGATGCCCACACACACACTCCACGATCTCCTTCATGATGCTACAAGAGAGGTTCAAGCCTTTTTATACTTGAAATGGCTCTGCTTTTTGCCGAAAGCTTAACCAAGCTTTTGCTTTTGCCTTTTTTCCTTTGCTTTCCACTTTATAATAAATATTACTCACTTTTGTCAAAGTTCTTTAACTTTGGTTTTCTAACTTTTTAAGACCTTGCTTTTTGGCCCAGGAGCTGCTTTTTGAAAAAGTGGCTTCTAGATTTTTGGTCCATCTCAGTCTCCTCTTGCCAATGGTGCCCCTGGCTTGCAGTCAACCTAGTTTGACATTTTGCTTTTTCTTGCTTTTCGATCAAGATTGGTGCTTTTCCTTGAGCAAACCTTACAATCCTTGTCCCCATGCCTTTTTCCACCTATTTGGTGGCCAAGGGTTCTATCATGTGAAATAGAGCTAGGAGGGACAAATAGTTACACTAGCTCACCTCCCAACAATCGTCGCCGAGACCGGTATCCACCGATCTCTCCCGAGCCAAGGCTAGGGCTTCTTGCACAATCCCATAGGCTCGTTTCTAACTCCGGCATCCCATACCACCGAAGTCTACCCGTAGGCCTTCGACACCTGGTTCAAGCCAAACCTTCAGTGGTGCACCCACACAACTATGTCTTACAATAACCCAAGCTCTGACTTATATAGTAATAACTAATCCCAAGGCCCACTAACCCCATTGGATTATATCCCTAATCTGTAGATTCGTGTCTAGGTACATAACACTTTTCAACACCCATCTCTGCAAAAATAGCTTCAAAAGTGGCATCTTCCACCAAAACCTTCCTTTTTGCAGCCAAGACCCTTGTCACATCAAGGTCTTCATGCATGGCTCTAAGCTCTCCAGTCTCTTCACGATAGTGTCTCACCTAACACCTTAAAGTTTCCAACTCCAAGTGGGTATGTTTCTTGACCTTGAGTGTGTAGAAAACGCTCTGGTGTAGCTTCCACTTCACTTCAAGAGTGGCTGGCCATGGTATCTCCATCAAATCCTCTAAATAGGTTTCCAGGATAAGGACCGTTGCCCAACCAAAGGAGGGGAAATCAAAGATGTGCCGACCCCTCCCCCTTAAGGTATCTTTATTACCAAAAGGAGTATAAGTCCTTGTACAAGATGTGGGTGCCCGTGAGAATCCTCAACCCACAAGCACCAAATTTTCCAAGTACATCAAATAGATGAAAACAAAATAAACCAAGGATTCCGATGGCAGTCAGCCACAGAAACTAAGAGTACTCGCGTGCTTGTGTCAGCCGATCACACTCAAATAGTCATGAAAGCCAATCACAACTTTCCAACCATCCAAAGTCTTCACAAGCAGCACGGCTTTGCTTCTACCATGCAACAACACCTTCCAGGTTTTCCCACACTTGCCCAATGCACCACCGGATTAACATAAACCAATCCCGGGCAGTAGAGACAGCTTACAGCTTTTGTCCACTTGAATCGGCTCCGAACAGCAAGTACAAGACTTAAATCAACAGATCAATCCACATTTGTGAAGTACACACCACCAGACACCTCCGGAAAAAACCTTACAGTCTGACCAGCAGATTTTGATAGTCCTACAAGGAGAAGATGACAACCAGCAGTGTCCAACGGTATAGTGGGTAGATATGTGCATAGGAGAGCTAGCTGTATAGTTATGCAAGGAGGATAAGCGAAAACGATGGAGAATTGCACCCCTTTTCTCGCTTATGTGTACGCCAAGCTCGAGAAGCCCAGGGTAGCTAGTCGACTTCCCAAATCTGGTATACCAACTATATCTGGCAACTCATGTGCCCACACATGCATGGGCAGCCCGATTTCCACGCGCCCATGGTTACCAGGTGTCCCCTGTAAAAACGACCTGCCCTGCTTGTGAAAAGCTTTAAAAGTTTAAAAGTTGCCCAGCCGCCTTTCTATGTAATATGTACCTGCAGCCAAAAAGATTTTGTGCACACACTACCACCTACAAAAACCCAAAAGGGACACTCATTTAGTCCAAAGCAATGTCCACACCAAAAAGACAGTTTTACACAAACAAAAACAATGTCTAGGCAGTATATTCCTGTCATATTCCTCGCATGGTTTGTTACATGTGGAAGGACTCCATGGAAGGATTGAGATCCCGGTGTGAGCTCCTAGCATGGTTTGTTATGTGTGGAAGGACTCCATGAAAGCATTGAGATCCTGCTGTGAGCTCCTAGCATGATTTGTTACATGTGGAAGGGCTCCATGGAAGGATTGATATCCTGGTGTGAGTTCCTAGCATGGCTCAGTAAATGTCGAAGGGCTTCATGGAAGGGTAGATATCCTGGCATGCTGATGAAATCTCATGGAAGGGTGGATACCCTGGTGAGCATTCTTTATACCTGTATGGGCAATGCCCAAGACAGGTTCTGTACAAGATGAATAAGTTGGGAGATGGAATCCAAAATATTATGCATAAGGACGTCAATGATAGGAGCGGAGGAAGTGACAGGTGAGCTTGCGCTGCCGATTTTCCTGCCCCCACCTGCCCCTCTACAGCCCCCGCTTGCCCTCCTGCATGCCCTCCTGCTGCTCCCGCCAACCCTTCTGCAGCCCCCCGCCAGCCCTCTGTTGCCTTCGCCTGCCTTTCTTCAGCCCCCGCCTCCCCATCTGTAGCCCCCGCCTGCCCCTCTGCTGCCCATCTGCAGTCCCCGCCTGCCCCTCGGCTGCCCCCACCTGCCCCACTACCTTTCCCAGCTGCTCCCGCCTTTGCCCCCCTCTTCTACACCCGCCTCTTTAACAGCAATTTTATTTGGATTCAAGTCGGCCGCCCATTTTTTTGATTGGCTTTATGGCTTCTTCTACCGCAGCCAATCTTTCGTCACCCCCACTGGCCGGGAGAATCATCAATTTTTCACAAGACGAGCTCACCTCTCTCCAAACCACCCTTGTTGCGAGTGTTTATGGTTCCCACCCCTCTTGTTCGCAGGCCTGTGAATGGCTTCTAGCAACTCTTCCTTCGGAGCTGATTGTGCACTTCTAGGATACTCATTTGCTTGGTCGAGGCTTCTTCGAGGTGGACTTTCATTCTTCAAAAGCTACTTCTCAGGTTTTGGCTGGCAGCCCCTTCCATCTTGGTCCTAGGAAGAGCCCTAAACCGTCCCATTGAAGAGAGCGAGCCTCTACACAATCCTATCAACCTACCACACCAATGTTCTTCTTTCAGTACCAGATGGGCTTTGATCTAGTGGCGGAGGATCAGCGTCTTACCCCGGACCAGTTTCCAAGCTCTCCCGCCTCAGCTTCCGCGGCCGTTACCGCCACTCTTGATGGTGTACCCCGGGTCCTTGTGCTTGTTCCTAATCCATCGATTACTAATGATCATGTTATGCTTTAGAGACCTGACGGATCTCATTTCAGCCAGAGGATGGAGATTGCAAGCAGACCTGACTAGTGTCGGATTTGTCGTCAACAGGGTCACATTGCTAAAGATTGTCCCAGATCGAGGGGCCATACTAGGAGGCGGTGTGGTCCTGCCCATCAGAGGCCTTCT
This sequence comes from Cibotium barometz, assembly GCF_041138505.1. NCBI lineage: Eukaryota > Viridiplantae > Streptophyta > Polypodiopsida > Cyatheales > Cibotiaceae > Cibotium > Cibotium barometz. Next base: position 22,045,339 of record NC_141065.1, on the reverse strand, counting down.
ACAGTTGCCGATACTCCAGTTGCTCCTTTGCCACAACATACCACACAGCGTTGGGTTGTGGTTAGGGATGGCAAGCACCCTTAGACCCCCGTACCTGCCCCTTCACCCACACCTCTTATGGGGCACCCTAACCCCTATGCAACTCTTGCCTCACAGGATGTTGATCCTTCTTTGGAGGATGAGGCTTTGCAGGCACATGATCTTTGCAGGCACATGATCTGGATCCTTCACAGGAGGATGCTGCATTACAGTTACAAGATGATTGTACCCTTGAGGATGATGTTGCGCATTCGCATTGTCATGGTACCTCTCCAGTTCTGAGGACTAGCCCTGGCTTTTCCCCGGAGTGGGAGAGAGAGGTAAGGTTTACATCGTCAAGTTTTTCCTCCCTTACCTATGTGAGACGTACTTTCGCCTCTAAAGGGGGTCCTTCGTCGACCACGAGATCTAGTCGTTCCTACTCTCAATCCCTATGAGGATTGTCTCTTGGAACATTCATGGTCTTGGGGGTTTGTCTTCCGCGTCGACGAAAACAAATTGTAAAAACCTAGCTCCACTGTGCAGTCACACGTGGACCTATGGATGTATTTCTCTTGCAAGAGCATAAACTAGATGCTAGCCAGCTTTGATCTTGCCTTGCATCATTGGACATGGTTTCATTTTGCCTACGAGAGCGCAATGGATCCTTCTTATGCAGGGTACTACACGCATTGGTACTCTCAACCTCTATGCTCCTAACCATAGAAGTGAGAGGATTGCCTTATGGAAATCTCTCACTACACTGATGCCTCTTGTTGACCATTGGATTATTTATTGGTGGGGATTTTAACATGGTTGAGATGCCAACGGATAAAAGAGGTGGACATGAGGGCTTGGTGCAACCTCTTGAAAGAGCGTCTTGGGAGAGGTTTATACTCTCCATTCATGGCAGAGACTGTTGACATGAGGATGACATTTTGAGGAGTTCATCCACTCTTCTTTATTCATGGTCTAACAGGAGAAGAGATGCAGGATGTATCTATGCACGGTTAGACAAATTTTATGTGAATGATTGGGTGCTTGACAGAGGTGGGCATACTTTTATTGCTACACGCACCTCTAAATCAGACATTGCCAAGTGGTTTTATGTATTAGAGATCCGAATTGCCATGGATCAGCACCCCATGTACGCATCCCTGATCATTTGTTTTTAGTTGCAGAGCTATCGCGTTGTATGCTAGATATTTGGAGATCTCATGATTTCTTACAGGCCTCTCAAAGCCTGGCCTCTACTCTCTGTGATATTAGTGACTTTTATCACACACGTGCCTTGCCTAAGAGGCAAGAGGCCGTGGATTTAGAAAGGGCTATTAGACATAGATTGGCTGCCTTGCTGAAAGAGCACGAGAAACATCCTCATGCTCAATGGGTTGCAGATTCTTTATGTATAGTTAGGGTAAAACTTCATCACTCTCTTGAGCAACGCGCGGAGTACCATTTCCATGCCCAGGAATCCTTTTGGACACAGATGGGTGACAGTCATGCCAGAGATAGTGTCAGGCAGTTGCAGGATTCACATGGCACTCTTCACTCAGATCCTCTTATGGTTAGACAGATTGCCACTGATTTCTATCACCAGCTTCTTAGTGCTGAGCCGCACTCTGATTTGAGACATAAGGCAAAGAAGATGGTTTGGAATGCATTGCCACATTTGATCACTGAGGAGATGTGTGCCACCTGGATGCCCCTTTCTCTATGCAGGAGTTCAATCATGCTCTTCATGCCTTACCTCGTGGTAAGTGTCCGAGGGAGGATGGCCTCTCCCCTGTTTTTTTCATTACTTTTTGGGATAAGATTGGGGCTGAGATCACATCGGCTCTGCAAGAGATGTGGGACACAGGTTCTATGCCTTCTTCTCTCACTGAGCGGCTTATTTATCTTATTCCTAAGAGTGGGGATAAGACATTGATTGGCCAGTGGAGACCTATCACCTTACTTGGGACTGCCTATAAGATTCTTGCTAAGGAAGTGAGCATCAGATTGCAGCCAATTTTGAAGGATGTCATTCATGATACTCAAAATGGATTCTTACACCAGGAGCATCTTTGATAACATTTTCTCGTTTTGGGAGGCCGTCAAATGGGCTAAAGCGAGCAATCAGCCCTTGGCCATTCTGCTCTTGGATTTTGAGAAGGCCTATGATAGAGTGGATTGGGACTTCCTTGAGGGTACTCTTAGCCATATGGGCTTCTCTCAGAGATGGACGAGGGAGTTTTATGCATGTATCGTGATGCCCACGGTAGAGTGCTCGCTTGCGGTGATAGAGGAGAGCGGTTTCAGATTTCTCGCTCAATACGGCAGGGCTGCCCTTTAGCCCCTTTATTATCCATTGGAGCTCGAGGAGATTAGATTTAGCTTCCAAAGCTTTGGTGGCTGATCAGGTATTGCTTGCCTCAGCTTGGTTTATTGCCTCTTGTTGGTACTGGCCAATTGCGGAGATTGATCCACAATTTTCTTTGGTCGGGTTTGGATGGCACCTCAGACACTTGTGCCAGGGTAGCTTGGCTCACAGTTATTCAGCCCAAATGAGACGGGGGCTTGAATATTATCGATCCGGAAGTTCAGTGCAAGGCGTTGCTTTGCAAACTTGTGGTCAGAGGTTTTCTACCAGGCACTGAGCCTTGGAAGGATTTTTTCTTGTCTCAGATTTCCAAATGTACACCTAGGGTGGTCAAGAGAGACTAGATGCCCAGCACACGTTTTTTGTTCACACAGGCTAATTTCAGGGCACCATCTTCCCCTCTTATTGCAGCCATTGTTAGAGCATGGAGAAGCATGAGATCTTTTTTGCGACAAAGGCCTCCTAGGTCTTTGGATGAGACTAACCGACAACCTATTATGTGGAATGGGCTCATTAGGGATGAGGCTGGTCGGCCACTTAGTGCATCTCGTTATATACAGTGGTCAGGATGGGAGAGATGTGCACACACAATTCTTGTTTGGAAGACCTTTAAGAGTCTTCCGGAGGATCGGAGAGCTGCATCCATTCAGCATCTTAGGGGCTCTCGCATTCGTATTGATCAGATTGATGCAACTATTCCGCATGAGTGGCTTTCTGGGACCTTTCACGAAGACTATCATCCGGGTTGGCTTGGAGTTTTTTCGAGGATAGGCATACCTCTGCTAGTCATTGCTCTCCCGGGCCAGGAGGCTACAGATTGCATCATTTACTCTATCATGCCTGCAGGGAGATTGAGGAGATGTAGTATGGAGGAGATCATCCCAAATACTAGGCTTAGTCCAGTGAGGATTGTTGCTCGTTCGGGAAAGCATTGGTTCATTGACCCTTCTCCTCAGATAGTGACTCGTGGCTCTTGGTATTTGTGGTTATATGGTGGCAGTCCTATCAGATATCTTCAGTGGGATCCAAGAGACTGGGAGTGGATTGATGCCTTCGATCCTTTGAAAAGCCTTCCTTCTTTTAGTTTCATTGTCCGGAATGCCAGGCTTCTCCTCACTCGACAGATGCATAGGATCCCTACTCTCAAGCCTCATTGGGATAGCTATGATATTTCTCCAGTGATACAACATAGATATTGGCATAGACTTTGACACTCATATAGAAAGAGCCAAATCTCTCATTTCTTTTGGTTATTCTTACATGGTGGTCTCCCCACCAATCCGTGGAGATCGGTTTTTGGTGTAGCATCTTCCTGTCCTAGGTGTGCGGCAGATTCTGAGACTGTACAACATTGTTTATGGGGATGCAGCACTGCACAACAAATTTGGGGTTCTGTAGCCCAACTTATGGGCAAATTGAGTGGCCAAGCCATGCATGTGACTTGGAGAGCAGTTGCTTCGCTCTTCCAGTCCGGTCCGCAGCTTTTTTACGAGGGCTATGGTACAGATTCTGCTATTTTCATTCGTAGAGGTATTGCCCAGCATGGTTTATTGCAAGATGTTCCTCACTCTGATTATACACCCCCCAGACAAAGGATTGACACCAATTGGGAGATTGTTGCCAGTATTACAGCATGGCAGATTTGGAGAGCTAGATGCATGAAGACTATTGAGGGTGTCCAGATTTTTGGATCTCAGTGCATTAGTACTATATGGGGTGATATCATCCATACTCTTATGGCTACTTGGGCTCACATTCAGGGGCCCTCTCGTTATGCAGGCAAAGCGCATGATATTTATGCGGGAGTGGGACCATGGCATCTTCTTTTCCTCTAGTACCACGGGTCTTACATGGCATCATGATGCTCCTCAGTGGTTGAAATCACCTTACATATTGGGGTGATTCTATTCTTTTCCGGCTTATAGCTGTGATTGTTGTATGTTTTTCTCATACTTAATAGAAGTCTCTTTCTGAAAAATATATATATATGTATATAGTATGCATAAAGCATTTATGTGTGTTTTGAAATGCATGAATGACTTGTCTTAGCGGCTTGGACAATGCCTGGTATTTCTGTTTGTGATTGTCCATGGGCTCCGAGGACGCCTGGAAACCTGTGAAAGCGTGTGTGCACCCCTGTTTGGGACTGAGGTGGTGGTCTAATGTGTTTTGCAGATGGTAAGTGACCCCAAACTCAATTTAAAGCTTATATTTTATTATACTAAAGTTTACGAGTGCAGGTGTTCACATACACTTAAGTTTGGGCGGACAGTTTATAAAGTGTTTAGTGGACCAGTTTTTAATGAAACTTGGTCATTGCTCAAAGTGGGCAGCCCATCATGTAATAATAGCTCCACAAGTTGCTATTATGGGAGGGAAAAGCCAAAAGCAGCTAGGCACCCCCTTTTCCAGCTGTTTTTGGAGTGTGACACTCTAGGGTTGGAGGACACGTGTCAGCTTGGTATGCACAACAGCTCTACAAGGCTTGTCGACTCCTTCCAAGGCTGATATATAGCTGATTGCTTGCCTCCATAGCTGCTACAGACAAAAGCGATTCTTCCCTCTCTCTCTTGAAGCAAGCAACTACTTCTGGCTCCTCTACAGGGCTGGTTGACTGCTGTACAGAAGATTTCAGGGCTGCGTTACTCTAGGTTCAAGGCAAACAACACGGCAACCCTCTCATCTGTTGGGGTGACCTGTACACCATGTTTGTGGGCTGAAAACAGTGCTATTCAGTCCAATTCAGCAAGGTTCTTCGTGACAAATTCGAAGGTAAACAGTATCTAAACCTTCATGAAGCCTGTGGCTCTAAGGGTGGGAACTTCCTCCCCCCCTCTCTCTCAAAAGAAAAGGTGTGAAAAGCTAGCGGGTGGCAGGAGAGATGAGTGTGGTGCAATCAGCCCAAGTACAAGCCAGACTGCTGCTTGCACAGTCACAATACATGGTCATGTGTCAAGCTCCTTGCAATGTTGTCGGCAAAACATCAAGACTGCTCACTACTCAACGAGTGTGTGTAAAAAATTGTGCACAGATTCTCCTTGCAATGTGTAATTAAAATGATTATTAAGATAGAACGGCACAGAGAACTGAAACACCCTTAGGTATGTTACAGGAGGGCACAGAACCTTAATTACTACAGATTAATTAAAAAAAGACAATCTACATATCTTGCTCATGCTCAACAAAACCTCATTTTATGCTTACCTTTACAGCAAGTAGTCCTAATGCAAAGGCAGCATCTTTCTCAACTTCGTGCTCACAAGCAACAGGTCCATCATCCTCTTCGCTAGTGGAAGCATGTAAATGTTGAACCAACGCATCAACTGCACCTTCCTCAACTATTACCTCGACATTCTCCTCTACAAGACATAAAGAAGCCATTCAGACATAATGAGTGAAGAAAAACATTTTAAAATGAAAAATATGTGGGCAATGATTGAAAAAAAATACATTAGCACACTCAATAGGCAATAAAGTTTCTGCTGCATGGTGGGAGTTTTGAAACTGTAATAGCACAAACTGTAAACTGAAACGAGGAACCCTGCTGATGACAATCCTTGGATTTTCTCACGTGCACACCATAATCGGGTGCCACGTGGACATGCTAACCAGTTTTGGGCAGGTTTTGGGGCTGCTAACCAGCCCACATAGGCACCCAAAAGTGCCCAAGCCAAGCGCCCAAATGCACCTCTTTAGCCCAAAGGTGTTTAGCCCAATATGAACATGTTTAATGAATTCAATGGCATAACTTTTGGGCTTGCAAAGGCCCGCCAACTTGAGTGGTTTTGGGAGCTTTAAATAGCAAGATTAAGTCATTATTGAGCACACATTGGTTTATCAATGTCTTGATCCTAGATCAAGAGTTCACAAGTCCAAGTTAGTAGACGGCAGCCCCGAACATCAGTTTGCAGGACTGGAGCAGCCGGTGTAGTCAATAGCATGCAATTGAAGAAAGCACAAATTATTTTGAGTGTCCACATCGAGTCAAATATCCATTCATTCAGTTGATATATACATGGTAGATTAGGTTGATGTAACATGCGGAAGCTTCAGGTTTGAATCGGTAACTTCAATGCTCAAAATTCATCAACAAGAAGTTTCTTCCTGCAAACTTCGAGACAGATGTGTAGAAGGAATGGGATGAGGTAAAGCAAAAGGTCACGAGAATGTGTTAACATACCGTAATAATTTTTCAACCCTCTCATTGAAATTTACTTCTTATACTCCCATTCCATCACTAATGGAACTGTGTAAGTTTGTCAATGGATTGCAACCTAAGCTTATGCAAGCAGTTTAGACCTAAAACTTTGGAAGAAGCACAAGACAAAGCCTTGCAAGCCAAAGCCCTACACATGCCTTGGATGGTGGGCAAATCAAAGAACAAGAATCGAGATCCATCCCAAAAGAAGAGGTTCAAAGGAGGATCTCAATCAAGGAATGAGCCACAAGAGAAGAAGAACAAGAATGAGAATAAACCTCCACTTTACCAAAAGAAGCTAACCCACAAGCAACTTGAAGATTATGTCAAAGAGGATAAATGTTTCCAATGTGGGAAGAAGGTGTACAGGACAATGCACACCTCACCTCACACGCATAGAGTGGAACACTAGCTGACTCGTCCCAGACTGGGCTCACTTGGGAAATTGCACTCCAAGTCCTGCACCTTCTTGTTCAAATATGTCTACATGGCATCGAAGTGTGGGATGCACGTGACAAGTACTTTAGCCACAACTAAGGCCTTGGAGATGTATTTCTTTAGGCCCAGTATGAAAAGAGATATTGAGCAGTATATTAGAAAATGCTTGATCTGCCAAAGGGTCAAATTTGATCGACGAAAACCAACTGGACTTCTACAACCACTGCCAATTCCCAACCAGCCTTAGGAAAGTATTGCTATGGATTTCATTTTTAATTTGCCAAAGTCAACAAATGGAAATGACGGGATATGGACCATCATTGATAGGTTCAACAAGGAGGGCCATTTTATTCCAGTGAAGAAAAGTATCAAGGTACAACATATGGCTACGCTATTCATCCAACAAATCTTTAAGTATCATGGATTACCACAATCCATCGTGGGAGACAGAGATCCAAGAACTAACAGTCTTTTCAAGTGGGCTCTCTTTGATACAAAATTGAATTTTTCTTCTTATCATCCCTAGACAGATGGACACAGTGAGATAGCAAATCTCACCATCTTGAATATGTTTAAGTGTTATTGCTATAAGTACCTACCATTGGTAGAATATATATATATATATATATATATATATATATATATATATATATATATATATATATTATATACCTAGATGAATCCAAAAACATGCCCAAATTCACCTTTTCGGAACGTGCATGTTATATATATATATATATATATATATATATATATATATATATATACCTAGATGAATCCAGAAACATGCCCAAATTCACCTTTTCGGAACGTGCATGTTATATACTCGTGGTAGTCAACCCACAAGACTATATAACTATCAACTCCATTATGCATAGTATGGACTACATACTACGACATCCCCACTAACGTCATTAGTGCCCAAAAGTGGATGCAGAACTCTGTATCAAGATATGCTCTCACGCACGCACTCCACACACACACACACATAAGCGCATATATTCACACAAAGCCCTTCGTACTAAGTTTCTGTGAAACCTCCAGAGATGTAGGGCAGACTCAGCCATAATGAAGCCTGGCACTAAGGGAAGTAGCAAATAGAAAGAATTACAATAACACACTACACACTTCCATAGGTAAAGCTCCATTTGAGATCATTTATGGCAAGCCACTCTTGTTACCTGTACTTAGAACCAAAGAAGAAATTTTCCGTGCCAATGAGTTCGTGTGAGATATGGATAGAGCTTTTGCTCAAGTACGCAGAGCAATACAAGGGTCTCAAGCCAAACAAAAGACAACAGTTGATTAGCATAGAAGAACTCTTACTTTTGAGGAAGGAGATTGGATTTGGCTAAAGTTTGATAAAACCAAACTCATGATATCTAAAGAAAAAGAGCACAAAATTCCTAAATTAGCCACTAGAAACTATGGACTTTTTCAAGTCAACAAAAAAATTAGTGATGTTTGTTACACGTTGCAACTTCCGTATAATTGGAGGATCCATAATGCCTTCCATGTTAACCTTTAAAACCCTATGCAAGACCACCTCTAGAGGATCCTGTTATGAAGGAACCACCGGAAATGGATGAACGGGAAGAGATATTACAACCAAAAGAGATTATCTTCCATATGGTTAGGAAGAAAGGAAGGAACATCACCAGAAACTTACTCTTAAAGTTCCAAAACTATTCTCACATGGATGCTAAATGGATGCCAGAGAAGTATTTCAAGGACTATCTTGAAATACTCACAACTTATGAAGAAGTTGTCGCGCCAAAAGCACTTCATACATTGTCTTGAACATTGTCTTGAAAACGCCCAAAGTTTTCAGTCGGGTGGTCATAGACTAGATGTGCAAAAGACTGGAATTAGCACTCGAGTGGTCAAATTGACTTTGATGCTTTTGTAGAACCATTATATGATTGCTAATAGACCTCCTCTTAAACCTCTTGCAGGACATATACATGAGGAGTGTAAATGCTAGTTTGTGGTTCTAGTGAGAAGTGTATATGGTTGCTAATAGACCTCCTCTTAAACCTCTTGCAAGACATGTATGTGAGGAGTGTATATGGTTGCTAATATACCTCCTCTTAAACATCCTGCAAGACATGTACGTGAGGAGTGTAAATACTAGTTTGTGGTTCTAGTGATGGTTTTAAAATACAAATTAGTAATAATTAATTATATGTTAATAACCCTGTGTAAAATGATCTTAAGGTAAGGACACCTCACTTAATAAGACATACAAGTGAGAAGAGGACTCATTTATGGGACTTTCATCAACGTAGGAGAACATGGAAAATCACGGCTAGGAACTCGCCTATGCCAAACTAAAGCCTAACATGTGAGAAGTGGGTCCTTGTTGTCGGGACTTAAATGAGGAATCATTGACAAGTTCTGGTCTATCAGGGATGCTCCCAAACGGAGCTATGGCTAGTATAACAAAGGGATTTTAGGCTTGCACATGGGGATGGGTCTAGGCACATGGCGCTTAGGGGCATTTACACATGTGATCTTAGGGCATGAGGGCCTTGGGACTACAAAAAGCACTAGCCCTAGGTCTATTGTACCTTTTGACAACTTTGGAACCTTTATGATATCAGATATCTTTGGACATCTCTAGTTTTCACTCTAATCCAAGCTAATCAAGGCTAATCTAGGTTAAGCTAGACTAATCTCAAGCTAATCTAGATGTAGCTTTCTTGCATTGGTATCAGAGCCATGGATTCTCTTCTTTTCATTGGTATCAAAGCCATGGATTCTCTTCATTTCATTGATATCAATGAAAGAAAGCTACACCTACATTAGCCTTGGATTAGCCTAGCTTAACCTAGATTAGCCTTGATTAACCTGATTATAACAAAGATACACAAAAGGTAATCAAAAGATACAATAGACCTAGGGCTAGTGCCTTTTATAGTACCAAGCTCTCATGTCCTAACACCACTTGTGTAAATGCCCCTAAGCCCCATGGGCCATGTGCCTAGGCCCAACCCCATGTGCATGTGTAAGCCTAAAATCCCTTTGCAGCTAGGTGGTCAACCGACCAATTTTCTCCATGAGTGGTCTTGCATTTACGAGCTAAAGCTAGTTGAAAAGATCCATGTAGTACACACACGCTAATGTTAGGTAGAATTGCTCGTGCATCTTTCACAAACTCAGTGGCCCAATGTTAGCACTTTCATCCCCAGTTTCTGCTCTGTATGGTGCCCATTTGGTCCCCTTTTGTATGGCCCTTGCTTGTGGGCTGGCCACCCCTTTTTTAGTATTTTTCTGGGATTTTTCCCAGCCATTCTGGCATTTTTCCAGTGAGCCATGTCCAACAGCTCCAGTCGGCCTGTTTCTGTGCTCCAGTCGGCCAGCTCTTCCCCACTATAAATAGTGGGTGCTGGCCTCTCATTTTTCATAGAGTCTTGTACTTATTTGCTCCCTCACTTATGAGACTATCACTGTCTCTTGCTTGGGAATGTTTTGGTTCAGTATATTCAGCATAGTTTGCTCCATATCTCTCTCTCTCTTGCACTCTCTGTTCAGCACATTTCTAGTGCCACTCTGCTTCCGCTCTGTGCACTCTTTCATGGTATCATCGCTCCAGGTTTAGCAACCTTTCTGCTGCCCCAGATTCAGCCCTGTTTTCAGCACCTTCTCCTCTGCGTTTTCTTCCAAATCCATAGCTTTTGCTGCTGCGTTTTCTGGACAGCACTCTGCTGGTCGTTTTTTCTTCAGATTGGCTTCACCGATTCAGCCGTCTGGCTCTTGGAGATCAGCGTTTCATTGCCCACTTGGAGATTGGACTGCAGGCGGCCTGTTTTCTACAGGACAGCACTTGTTCATTGCTGGGTTTTCCTCTCCAGTGGTTCTTTCCCTTTGCAGAGGGGGCTTGTGGTGTTGCAGGCTTTGGTGGCACTCTTGGTACCTGTGGAGGACACCTTTTTTTTCTTCAAAGATTGTGCATTTCTTGTCATGTGCATCACAGATGCCATGGACATTTCCAGGGCTAGATCCAGAAGAGGCAAGCAGATAAAGAGCAGAACCAGATAGAACCAGAATGATCAGAGCCTCAGGTGTCTCATCTGAGGTGGACATGGAGCAGAGATGGATCAGATGGCTGTCGGCTGCAGAGGACAGTGGATGCTGGCTGCCAGAGGAGATGTCGGCTTACATCAGCATAGGGTGGGCAGCATGCGCATCAAAGACAAAGGACTAGCAGCAGTCGGGCAGGGGAAAAAGTGATTGTTTGGACATGGAACTGGCCGACCAGCAGTCGGCCAGCATAAATTGTCCAGAGACTCATATAAAAAGGTCCACATGCTCAAGGCTTTATTCATTCCACCCACTAGGGGTGTGGGTCACTTAGAGGTCCCATAGGGGACAGAATTTAGGGTTTATTACCTTTTTATGAAGGCAGCCCATGGCTGTACAGATTTGTACCTTTTTTGTACATAGTATATACTGAAATTCCAGCACTTCTCACTCTCTCTCTCTCTACTCTCTCTCTACCTGCGTTTTTGCATCATGGTGCGTTTTTGCATCAGGAGGTCTTCAAGAGTGTTTAGGGCTGAAAGAAGACTACCCAGAGCTTCCGCGCGTTACATTGGTATCAGAGCATCAGGCTCAGCAAAGCTAAACACTGATTCAGTCCCATATGATGGTGTACAGGTCCAAGGTACAGGAAAGTACACGGATTCGAAGCCCAAGGCGGGAACACAGATCGGGAAGAACTCCCAGGAGGTTTGTTGCTGGTGTTCCACAGTGCCAGATGGGGATGGCAGTTCCGTGAGCCAGATAGGTTCTAAGGGAACGGTCCCAAGGGAGGTTGATCCTCCAAGGGTGATGTGAGAGTGCCAGACTCAGTTCCAGGAACGAAGACCAAGACGGTGTTCAGAGTCAGGGCAGGAATGGATTGTGGACTAGAGGAAGACCAGATGCATAGATCTTCATCAGAGACAGAGTGGTTTGGAGAACAGAACGGATTTTCAGAGAAAAAAGCTTTGCCAGGGATGGATGATGACAGAGGGACTTCGGAACAGGATTGGGATGATGACAGTCATCCAAGAGCAGGTTGGACTCCCGTCATCAAGTTTAGCAGAGGGGGATGTCATGTGCATCACAGATGCCATGGACATTTCCAGGGCTAGATCCAGAAGAGGCAAGCAGATAAAGAGCAGAACCAGATAGAACCAGAATGATCAGAGCCTCAGGTGTCTCATCTGAGGTGGACATGGAGCAGAGATGGATCAGATGGCTGTCGGCTGCAGAGGACAGTGGATGCTGGCTGCCAGAGGAGATGTCGGCTTACGTCAGCATAGGGTGGGCAGCATGCGCATCAAAGACAAAGGACTAGCAGCAGTCGGGCAGGGGAAAAAGTGATTGTTTGGACATGGAACTGGCCGACCAGCAGTCGGCCAGCATAAATTGTCCAGAGACTCATATAAAAAGGTCCACATGCTCAAGGCTTTATTCATTCCACCCACTAGGGGTGTGGGTCACTTAGAGGTCCCATAGGGGACAGAATTTAGGGTTTATTACCTTTTTATGAAGGCAGCCCATGGCTGTACAGATTTGTACCTTTTTTGTACATAGTATATACTGAAATTCCAGCACTTCTCACTCTCTCTCTCTACTCTCTCTCTACCTGCGTTTTTGCATCATGGTGCGTTTTTGCATCAGGAGGTCTTCAAGAGTGTTTAGGGCTGAAAGAAGACTACCCAGAGCTTCCGCGCGTTACATTTCTTGAGATTGAGCCCAAGCTCTTGTGATGGCTGCTCCCACTTCTCTTCATATGTTTGCTGAGTCTGCCAAGTTGGATGGTTCCAACTACACCCTATGGAAGGTGAAGGTGAAATCGGCCTTGCGTGGCGTGGATCTCTGGGATTGGCTTGTTACACCAGCCAATGCCACCCCTCCCACCCTTGCTTCCGGTGGTGTGACTCAGGCACACATTGATATTTGGCAGTCGAATGATCGACGTGTTTTCTCCTTCCTGATGTTGAACTGTCAGGATGCTGTTCTCTCTCATGTGCGTACAGCAGATGCTGCACATGAAGTTTGGAAGGCTTTTGCAAATCTCTATGAGATTAAGTCTCCGGGTCGGATTTTGGCATTGGAAAAGCAACTTATGAACTTATCAGTTTCTGCGTTTCCATCTTTATCTGCTTTCATCTCGAAGATGAAAGATCTCCGGGACGAGCTTGCTGTTTGTGGCAAGGACATCTCCACAGAGGATATGGCTACTCGGCTGCTCTCCAAACTTCCAGAGAGGTTTGATGCATACTTTCAATCTCTGGTTTCTTCTCCTCGTCCTGTTCCAGTTACTTGGGAGGAAGTTCTCCCCTCCATTATGCAGATAGAGTCTCGCTTTGAGGAGCGGACTGGCACCTCCGGTGGCGCTGATGGAGCTTTGGCAGCACGAGATAAAGGGAAGTCTCAACAAAAGAAAGGTAAAGGGGGTTCTGACAAGAACTCCAAGGATTCCGATAAGGATAAAGACAACAAATCTTCAAAGAATAAGGACATTGAATGTCATTATTGTGGCAAGAAGGGTCACAAGTCACCCCAATGTCACAAGAAGAAGCGTGATGAAGCAGCAAAGAACTCTTCCTCAACGGCGGTGTCTCAACCCAAGAAGGATGATGGAATTCTTCTCTTAGCAGGTACTCGGCGTATACTTGCTCTTGTGACTTCTCAGTCACGGTCTTGGATTGTTGATAGCGGTGCTACTGCTCATATGACACCCCATCGAGATTGGTTCGAGGACTTCACTGCCAGATCAGGCGAGATCACTTTGGGTGATTCTTCTTCTGTGCCAGTGCATGGTCATGGCACTATCCCCATCTTCCGTTCTGAAGAGGACAAGAGGTACTTCTTGTTGGGCATACAAGTCCTGCAATCTCTGCCACATTCCCCAAGCTGTCTTCTCTTCACGAATGCTGAAAAGTAATGAGTCTGACACAGACAACATGATAGTAGATCTTGCCAGCTCATCCATATCTTCCCACTCTTCAGCCGTAAGAGAAGCGGGCATCACACCCCTTTCTTTGATAGGCTTGTGCTGCTTTTTCTGGAGCAACACATTGTAGCACTGGGTTTGCCAAATATCATAATTATGCGAGCCTTCAAGCTTCTTGATGTGAAGCAATGAAGAGCTCTCACCTGTGGTTGCCATAGCAATATGCAACCTGTCAATGCCCGACTCCCTGCAAAATGTGCAATCACTGCACCCAAGATGTGCAAACACTGCACCCAAAGCACACAAAGTGCTCACAAATGTTCTCCCAAGCTTTATCTCCCACTGCGGAAGCAAGAATGCAACTTTTCTCCCACTTTTTGTGATGAAAACACCAAAATCTGGTTGCTGCAGATTTTGGACAGCACCTTGAATGTGCTCTTTTGCCCTTCCAAAGTACTGTACAGCAGTACTAAGCGCTCACCAATGATGTACCAAACCTGTACCGGCAATTTCAGCAGCTGAATTTGAACCTTTTGATCACTCAAAACAGTGTACAGCCATGTCAAAACATGCACAAAGCTGTGCCAAATCTGTACCAGCAGGTGCAGTAGCAATAAATGCTCTCCTGGCTGTCCAAATGAGTGAAAATCAGATTTTTACAGTCCCGTACACTGCATACAACAGTCCCGAACAGAAATTGGGCAAAAGCCCCTTGACTGCAAGCTGATTTTTGAGGATTCAAGGCATAAATGTTTTGCCTGCTGCTTTGCCAAGCTCAACAAGCATACAAACTTGAAAAGCCCCTTGATTTGAGATCAATTTCTGATCATGCATGGTACATTGGCGCACATGAAGGCATCCAGAGTGTTCACGATGCTTCCCCCTGGCCACATATACATCAAATACATGAAAGCCCCTTGATTTACAGGCACATTGAGTGCTTGTAAGGCATCAGCACATTATCCACAGCATCAAATGCGATTGCCTGCATGCAAATCAACTCAATCGGCACAAAAGCCCCTTGATTTGCACTGCAATTTGCTGCAATTTTGCCCAAATGTGCGATTTTTCACATCATACAGCATGTATGAGTGCTTAATTGCACAATTACATCAAAAGCCCCAAATTTCGACATCCAATTTCCTGCAAATTGAACCTGATTGTGACCAATTTCCTGCAAATTGATCCTGATTGTGACCAATGTCACCCAATTTTGCCAATTTTGCTCAAAAATTGAGCAATTGGGCACCTGTACCTGCTCAATTGATTTAATTGATAAGAAATTCGCAAAAAATTGAAGGCAAATACCTCTGAAATTTCTGAATTTCTCTGATTTGCAGGTTGATGATTTGGTGCTATTCTGCAGAAAACTGATGCAGATAAGGGACTCGCTTTTCCTGTGACAAACCCATTTCAATTCTGGCCAGCTCTCAGATTTATCTCTGCGATTAGTGCCCAAAATTAGAGCTCAGCCAGTTGATTAGGTTGCCGCAATCGCAGAGGTTGAACACAATCACTAGTGTCTGGATTTAGCATGGCTATGGCTGTTTTGGCGAGAACGCTTAGCCTGAAGCGAGCCAATGCGAGGGCGAAGACTTTCCGAAGGACGGACGGCAGCGCTTGTTGACGTCGCCTTCCTGATGTATTCGAATTCTTCGCCAATGTTCGGCTGGCTGCTCACGCTCGACGCCCAGCGCACAAGAACGAGTCAGCTAGCTATCCTATCCTCCTTCGCTCCACGCTCAGATGCAGAAGTGGCTGCCCGCAGGCGCAGGCTGGACTGTACCACCCTGCCGCGAACTCCTCCGCCCAGCGCTACGGCTGCTGCCTTCGCTCGCTTTTTGGACCAGCCAACCAGCGTGGGCTGCCCAACAGCCACGAGGTCTGGCCAAACTTGGCGCTAGAGGGAGGGCCATCGCTGGTGAGAAGCGTCATCAGCACAGTCGACTACTTAGGCTTGCAGCAAGGGACCTGGACACAAAAGCGTCGACTTCAGGCGGATAGGTGGCCGCTATTGCTGGACGTAGGCAACAGAGCCAGGCGCCTACAGCAGTTCAGCGTGAACGAACACAGCAGCAAAGTGAAGCGAAGGACGACTTGACACAAGGCGTGTCTGGCAAGATCTACTATCATGTTGTCTGTGTCAGACTCATTACTTTTCAGCATTCGTGAAGAGAAGACAGCTTGGGGAATGTGGCAGAGATTGCAGGACTTGTATGCCCAACAAAGTGCCTCAAGCAAAATGTATTGGTTGAAAAAACTCATAGGCCTTCAGATGAAGGAAGGGGCATCTATGACAGCCCATCTCAATGAGTTTAATGGTATTGTCAGCCAAGTCATTAATCAAAAGTTGGCAATGGACGATGAGTTCAAAGCCACTTTTTTGTTATGCACTTTGCCAGAGAGTTGGGACACATTCAGGACAGCCACTAGCAATTCGCATGCTATGCTGTCATATGCAGATGTTGAGGGTGCTCTTCTTCAAGAAGAGATGAACAGGAAAAACAACTCTGTTGGAAAGTCCAATGCAATGAATGCACGTGGGAGATCCCAGCAAAGGGGGAAAAGCCAAGAAAGGGGAAGGAGCAAGTCTCGCTCCAAAAAGGATTTGGAATGCCATTATTGTGGCAAGAAGGGACACATTAAAAAGCAATGCTACAAATGGAAAAATGATCAAAAAGAAAAGGGAAAAGGCAAAGACAAAGAGAAAGATGAAGCCAAAGATGTAAAGCCAAAGGGCAAAAGTGGAGTCAAGATCGAAGAAATCAATGTGTCACATGCAGGTGGCAGTGAGGATGAGGTCCTCTTTACTTCTTCACTTGATGCCCATTCACTTCTTACAGGTGGTCATGGTATGCACTCATGGATCATTGATTCAGGTGCCTCCTTTCATGTCACAGGTTGCAGAGACTTGTTTGTCAGGTACACTGCTGGCAATGAAGGAGTGGTTTATTTGGGTGATAACCATGCATGCAAAATTCTTGGCAGAGGTGATGTGAGGCTTGTATTTTCAGATGGCTCACAGCTTATGCTCCATGATGTCAGGCATGTGCCTGAGATCAAGAAGAATCTGCTTTCTACTGGACAGCTTGATGATGCTGATTATGTTACCACATTTGGTAGTGGAAAGTGGAAAATTAGTAAGGGCTCACTGGTTGTTGCCAGAGGCTCTAAGGTGGACACTCTTTACTTTATGCATGCAGGTGTTTGTCACCATGCTAATGTAAATGCAACCGAGCTGCCGGAAATCTCTATGTGGCATAGCCGGTTGGGACACATGAGTGTCAAGGGAATGGAGCAATTGTCTCGTTTGGGTTACTTGCCTTCTCTAAAGTTTTCAAGTTTTCAATTTTGTGAGCATTGTATATATGGTAGGCAACTACAGTGCCCCCACAAGAAAGCTCTTGGACAGAAAGATGCTCAGTTAGAGCTTGTGCATACAGATGTATGTGAGATGCCTCAGCTTTCTTTGGGAGGGGCAAAATACTTTGTGTCTTTTATTGATGATGCCACACGCAAGGTGTGGGTTTATCCTCTTCGTTTGAAGAGTGATACATTCTCAGTGTTTGAGAAGTTTGTTGCTCTTGTTGAGAATCAAACTGGCAAAACACTGAAGGCTTTGCGTTCCGACAATGGTGGAGAGTATACGTCCAAACAGTTTCAGGACTTTTGTGATGCTAAAGGCATCAAGAGGGAGCTCTCTACTCCTTATGATCCTCCACAAAACGGGACAGCAGAGAGGATGAACAGGACCATACAGGAGAAGGTCCGTTCTATGTTGTCACATGCTGCATTACCTCATGGTTTTTGGGCTGAAGCTGTTATGACAGCCGTTCACCTTATAAATAGGTCACCTAACACGAGGCTTGGTGGGAAAGTGCCAGAAGAAGTATGGACAGGGAAGCCTCCGTCATACAAGCACTTGAGAGTGTTTGGTTGCGTTGCGTACGTGCACATACGCAGGGAAATGCGCACCAAACTTGATCCTAAGTCTCACAAATGCATATTCCTAGGATATGGTGACAGAGGTGAAATGGGGTATAGACTTTGGGATCCCATGAATAGAAAGATCATACGCAGCAATGATGTCATTTTTGATGAAACATGCATGTATAAGGAGCTTGCAAGGCAACATGAGCCTGGCAGAGTCATCTTTGATGATGATGGACATCATGGACAACAACAAAGGGCTGTAAATCAGCCATTACAGCAGGAAAACCAGCCCTTAAATGGTGCTGAAAATGGTCCAAATGGACAGCCAGATATGGCAGAAGATATCCCTATGGATATACCACAGTTAGAAGAGATACCGGGCATGATTTTTCAGCCTTATGGCATGGAACAGGAGCCACCAATGGGTGATATGCAGGCTGGACAGCAACCTGCAAATGATGGTCATTGGGTACGGAGGTCCACTAGACCCTCCAGAGCCCCTGACAGGTTTGTTCCAGGGGTTGACTACTTGATGCTCACTGACTGTGGGGAGCCCTCGTGTTATAAAGAGGCTTTACAGAGGGCAGACAAGGCTCTTTGGGAACGTGCCATGAAGTCAGAGATGGATTCTCTGCATAAAAATGGAACTTGGAAGTTGGTGCCTTTGCCTGCAGGCAAGAAGGTTTTGCCATGCAAGTGGGTTTACAGGCTCAAAGTTGCACCAGATGCAAAGCCAAGATACAAAGCCAGGTTAGTGGCTAAGGGCTTTAAGCAGGAATATGGTGTGGACTTTGAGGAGATCTTCTCTCCAGTGGTCAAAATGACCACACTTAGAGCTGTGTTGGCTTTGGTTGCGCATGATGATCTGGACTTGATTCAGATGGATGTGAAGACTGCTTTTCTTCATGGTGATCTCCATGAGGAGATATATATGCAGCAGCCAGAGGGTTATGCAGTGAGTGGAAAAGAGAAGCTTGTATGCAAGCTGAAAAAGAGTCTTTATGGGCTCAAACAGGCACCAAGAGAATGGTATCATAAATTTGATACATTCATGAAAACTCAGAAATTCAGGAGAAGTGACATAGATCACTGCTTGTACACCAAGAAAGCTTTGGATGGCAGTCTATTGATCCTCATCTTGTATGTTGATGATATGTTGATTGCCGGGAAATCTCGTAAAGAGATGGATGCATTGAAAAAGAGGCTGCATGAAACCTTTGATATGAAGGATTTGGGTGATGCAAATCACATCTTGGGTATGCGGATACTTCGGGACAGAAATCAGCATGTGTTGTATTTGTCTCAGAAGGAATACATTGGCAAAGTCTTGCAGAGGTTCAATATGGACGGGGGGAAGAAAGCTAGTACTCCTTTGCCTCCATATGTGAAACTCAGTGCTATGGACAGCCCACAGTCAGATAGAGACAGGGCTGATATGGCCAAGATTCCGTATGCTTCAGCTTGTGGCAGTCTCATGTATGCCATGGTTGCTACTAGGCCGGACATTGCATTTGCAGTGGGAGTGGTTTCTAGATACATGGCCAACCCTGGCAAGAAGCATTGGGAAGCAGTGAAAGGTGTCATGAGATACCTGAAGGGCACACAGGATTTGTGCATTTGCTTTGGCAAACAGGATGCATTAGTGCATGGTTACACGGATTCGGATTATGCCAGTCATCCAGATAACCGGAAGTCTACTACCGGTTATGTATTTACATTCACAGGAGGTGCTGTGTCATGGATATCCAGGATGCAGAAGTGCACAGCCTTATCTACTACAGAGGCCGAGTATATTGCAGCCACAGAGGCTTGCAAGGAGGCATTATGGCTATCTCGGTTAGTGGTTGATTTGGGCTATACAGGGGATATTCCATTGTTGCATTGTGACAGTCAGAGTGCCATTCAGTTGGCAAAGAACCCTGTTTTTCATGCAAAGACGAAGCATGTGGATGTGAAGTATCACTTCATCAGAGAGGTGATAGAGAACAAGCAAATTCAGCTTGTTAAGATTCACACGGATGACAACCCGGCTGATCTGTTGACGAAGAGTTTGCCTCCGGAGCGGTTTGCTCATTGCAGACACTTGATGGGCATTGGATGAGGCCATTTTTCAGCCTTGATATGGCCTTGTATATTATCATGTACATGCTGATTTTTTCTTTTCCTTTACTTAAGGGCACTTTGCCTTTAAGTGGGAGGTTGTTGGGGTAAAGGCATAATGCCCACCCTTATAGTGTGTACAAGCCCATAAGTTATAGTACATAGTACACTTAGTACTTTTAATGTACTAAGTGCACTATGTGTACTAGTGCAATATACATGTGTGATAGGGGAGTCACACACTCACTTGATGAGTTGACTTATCCCCACAACTCTCTCTCTCTCCCTTGCTTCTCTGTGTATGTCTCCCATGAATGAACTCTAAACCCTAATTCAGGTTTCTCCCCGTCACTTCTCTGACGTTCTGTATATTCCAGATTTGGCTTTTAACCTTTTGTCAGTGAGTGCTCTTACAGCTCAGGGTGCGGAGGTGATCTTTTCTCGTTATGAGATTACCATTCGTGATAAAGCGACTGGTAGCATCTTGGCTCAGGGAGTCCAAGATAGTGGTCTCTACAAACTGACCGCTCTGCTTTCTTCTGGTGCTTCTTCTGCTCTTTGGCATGCTCCGTTTGGCCATTTGAGCTATCAGCTTCTGCAGCGAGCTTCGAAGGATGGGTTGGTTGATGGATTACCAACCATCAAGGCTCTGTCTTCTCCTTGTTCCTCTTGTCTGCAGGGGAAGCAACACCGAGCCGCCTTTCCGAAGGAGGCGACACACAGATCTTCGACATCACTTGCTCTCATTCATGCAGACTTATGTGGTCCTATGAGTACCGCGTCTTTGAGTAAGGCGTTGTACATGCTCGTGATGGTGGATGATTTTACCAGATATACTTGGGTTTTCTTTCTGAAGACCAAGGATGAGACTTTTCATCACTTCTGTGATTGGAAAGCCGAGGTGGAAAAAGAGACCAGTCACTCGGTCAAGGCTCTCAGGACCGATGGAGGGGGTGAGTTTACATCCCAGGAGTTTAAGCAATATTGCAAGACACATGGCATTCGGAGACAGCTTACTACAGCATATACTCCATCTCAGAATGGAGTTGCCGAGAGGAAGAATAGGACCATTATGGAGATGGCCCGTGCTATGCTTGAGCATTCTTCATTACCTCGACGTTTCTGGGCTGAGGCGGCTTCCACTGCTGTCTACATTCAGAATAGGTCTCCTGCTGCTGCTCTTCCCGACAAAACTCCATATGATGCTTTCCATGGTGAGAAGCCCTCCGTTGTTCATTTCCGGATATTTGGATGTACGGCGTATGTTCATGTGCTAAGGAGCACCGCTCCAAGTTGGAATCGAAGTCTCAGCGCATGACTTTTCTCGGATACAGCACTGTGTCCAAGGCATATCGTCTTTATGATCCTCAAGCCGGTAAAGTTGTTGTGAGCCGTGATGTGGTGTTCGACGAGACTCCTACATCTTCAGAGGGGGGTGGTGAGCTTCTTCTTCCTGCACCTCCTTCTCCTCCTCCTCCTCCTCCTCCTGCTCCCGCTGTTTCTGTTACACCTCCAGCTGAGGATTCTCAATCAGATGATGATGACCCTGCTCCTCCTCCGGCGAGTTCGAGCAGATCTGTACCTGGTTGGTATTATCAGACAGTTCGTGACTCTGGGTTACGTGAGCTTCCTTCTGCTCCTCCGCTTGGTTCTCTTCGGCGTTCTTCCAGAGTTACAGGGAAACAAATTCATGAGGGCAACATGTTTGTTAATTATGCTCTTATGTCTACAATCATTAATAATCCTTCTGATCCCACTTCTGTAGACGAGGCTCTTTCACATGAGTCTTGGCGTCATGCTATGCAGACAGAGCTGGATGCTATCGAACGGAATGGCACTTGGATTTTGGTGCCTCGGCCTCTGCTCTGTATGGTGCCCATTTGGTCCCCTTTTGTATGGCCCTTGCTTGTGGGCTGGCCACCCCTTTTTTAGTATTTTTCTGGGATTTTTCCCAGCCATTCTGGCATTTTTCCAGTGAGCCATGTCCAGTAGTTCCAGTCGGCCTGTTTCTGTGCTCCAGTCGGCCAGCTCTTCCCCACTATAAATAGTGGGTGCTGGCCTCTCATTTTTCATAGAGTCTTGTACTTATTTGCTCCCTCACTTATGAGACTATCACTGTCTCTTGCTTGGGACTGTTTTGGTTCAGTATATTCAGCATAGTTTGCTCCATATCTCTCTCTCTCTTGCACTCTCTGTTCACCACATTCTAGTGCCACTCTGCTTCCGCTCTGTGCACTCTTTCACCCAAAGCATACTTTAGTCTTTGATTCCCCAAAAACCATAATTTTTTTTTTCAACTAGCCTTTGGGCCAAGATCCTCCCATAGTTACCAAATTTCACCGCCCGTAGGCGCTTATTTATCCACCCATAGGTGATGCCGCCGAGGAAGCTGAAACCGGCCTTCAGAAACTTGACGGGCGGTGAACACACTTGATCACACTTGATCACACTTTAATCAGTTTATGAACTGGAATAATAAATTTGAAAGAAGAAGAAAATAAAATAAGTGAAGCTAGAGTGCTCCTGCACAAAAGACCAATTGGCCCCAAAGCGTGGCACCCCCGCACGTATTTATTTATTACTCAAGGTCGGCATAGCCCTTGTACAATTCCCGAGAAGATGCCTCCTCGATCCACAAGGAGGAGATCTTCTAGCTTTCACCCAAGATGTGTTGTATGATACAAGAGCCTTGGTCCCTTATTTATACAAGTTTGAGGGAAAAAGCTATGCTTTTCCCCCTTGGAAAAATCTAATAGAAGAGCTTTTTCCCAAAAACTATCGATTAGCTTTTTCTCTTCTCTTTTTTTTTAATTAAAAAAATAAACATGGCGAATAGCTTTTTAAAAAAAATTTCCACGCTGCGTTTGGGCTGCCCGGCGCTTTTTCCCTGCGGGTTTTGCTGCCCGGCGCCCACGCTTCACTGCTGCCCGCCTTGCGCTTGCTGCACGGCACCCATGCTTCGCTGCTGCCCGCGCTTTGCTGCTGCCTACACTTCACTGCTGCCTGCACTTGGCTGCTACCCGGCGCTTGGCTGCACTGCAGCGCCTGGCGCCTGCTACGTGGCAGCCGGCGGCCTGCCCACGTGGCAGCACCTGCACACGTGCAGTCCAGCCTGCCACGTCAGCCAGCCGTCTACAAAGCACGCCTACAGCTCCATGTCACCTGCACCTGTGCCACATGGCAGTGCCACATCAGCTATTGACTGGGCTGACCATTGACCCACAGGATGCCTCAGCTGCTGCTTCTGCATCAAGGTAAGAGAAACACACATATACATGCACGTGAACAAACATATGAGCATGCACACATGTACACACACACACACACACCAAACATGTATCTGAATCCACACACATGTACAGACTTACACATGAATTTACTGGATTAAACATGATTAGTGAATGCTTAAACATGCTTAAAACATAATTACAATGCTTAAGACAAAGAGGTAAAATACTCAGTCCTGTAACAAAAGCACCAAGGGGGGTTTTGAACCCAAGACCTCTTGGTCCTAGGCAAACACCTTCACCACTTGAGCTATCACCTCATTGGCCCAAACACCATAAATTTACATATCATCACATCCCTAAAGGTAGAGAATTTGCATGTTCTATGATCATATACCAAAAAAAAACCTTGTGCAGTACAAGTTAATGACCGTAAGTATGACGTGCTGGTGGAAAGAGAAGTAAAGGTAGATATAACACGGGCTTCTTTTCTAGAAATATGGAAGCCTGTACGTGAAGTTCAACAAGCACTAGAGAGCCCAAGCTCCCAATCAAAAGGAAGAGTCTTTCACAACTACCTTCCTGCAACTAACATAAACACTTATACCAAAAGGAGAACTCGAGTGTTTCAACATTTTCAGCAAAGTGAAGGTATTTGGTTGTTCCTAGGTGTGCAAGTTTTGTCCACATATAGTAGGCAAGTTCTCTTGGCAACATTTACAACAAAGTGAAGGTTTTGGTTGTTCCTAGGTGTGCAAGTCTTGTCCACATATAGTAGACAAGTTCTCTTAGCAACATGAAAAAGAAGGTCTCAAACTGTGAACCTAGAACTTGAGAAGTCAACCATCTCCCCTATCATTTCATATAGGAGTGTCTCAATATATATGCTTTCAAGCTCTTTCAACACTCCAATAGATTTTAGCAGCTTGAGTTTTATGCTTTGCACAATTTTGAAATGGTCAATCCCTTTAATATTTTTGCTACGTGTGAGCTTGGGAACAGGTAAAGATGATCACTACAAAATATGAGTAGCCTCAAAAGTACAAAGTCGGTCTTGCTTCAAAAGGTTTTAAAAAAGTTAATGAATGGCGAGAACGTGTAGGTACGCCTGTGGAGTTTCAATTGCTGCCCTAAAATTCCTTTAAAACTTCCTTGCGGTAACTTATACTCTCAGAAATGTGTTATATCTCTAATCAAAACTCTCCCATTGTAAATTGTTAAATGATCCTGACACACCTTCAGCAGATCAGCACATCCGTCATAGCATACACTTACAAATTCTTCAAGCTGTCCTACAAAAAGACAAAAGGAGGGTACAAAACAGCCAGCAGCTTCATGCAGTATTGCGGAATCACAAGCTCAAAGCCTCTTGTGTGCATGATCAATCATTAAATCCACTTTCAAGCCCTCAATATGTAGATTTGAATCGCTTAAATGTGAGCACACATGAAATCACGTCACATGAGGAGACATGTGATTGCTTCAAATGGGCAAGCATGGTATGAGTTTGACAAGAGCAAGCATGCAAATCAGGTTTCATCTAATTGTTGATGGTGTAGCAAAGTTTAACACGAGCAATCACATGCCTGAATAGGCCCAAAAGAGATCACGAAAGATCAACGAGCAAAGAAAAGAAAGACAAAAAAAGCAAAAAGCAGGAGGAAGGCACACCTTGCTTGGCCAACTCAGCTAAGGCACGGGCAGCTCGTCGAGAAGCAATACGATCTGCTTCGGAAGAAGAAACGCAACTTTTCAGAACGTCTACCTGAGCTCTAACGTCGGCAGGAAGGGAACTATTGGAGCCATCTGCTGCAGGCCCAGCGGCTAGATTGGTGTCCGCCAGTTTTCTTTTGTGGCCCTTCCTCTCACTTGCAGTTGGAAATTTTGCATCCATTCGATCGTTGCCAGAAGAAAGGGCCCTTGTTTCCATGAAGCGCAGAGTCCAGTATGGAAACGCTCTGCCAAGGGTTTTTCCTCTGTGAAACCCTAGCTGATCTTGTCTTCCTCTCAGAGCCCAAACATGGCATGAAACCCTAACCTGGGCCTGAAAGCCGACCTCAGATTTTCAGCGCTTAATTTTTAGTAAAGGCAGCGAGAGAACGAGTAGCCATGCGCTCCAATTAAGAAAGCTTCAAAATCATTCCTTCCAGCGAGCAAGACAGAAGGCGTTCAGTTCTTCAAAAAGACAGCGAGGAGAGTAAAATTCGGAGTCGGATAAGGCGATCACCGGAAAGGGAGGGACGTTCCTCTCTGCGAGAGGAGAAGATGTTGAAGGAGGAGATTTTCTGCAAAGAGAGAGGAAGGGCTATGGCAAACAGAGTACGGCCATGGCTATGGCACTTAAAAGGTACAGAGGTTAAGGAGAAGAAAAGAGTTGAGAAATGCTGAAAACCAAGCCTTATATTGCCACTTATGTACAATTGGCATCTCGTTTTGCGTTTCTCAACAAATTCAAATTCCCCTCTTGTTTTCGACTAGCCTTTACAAGGCGCACATTGTTTTGCTCTATGTTGGTATGATGTATCATGACAAGAAGTGTTATCAGCTCTACGCATGCTCAACCCATTGCTCCTCTTCTTCGCATGCCCTTTCATGGTTGCCTTGATCATGGGAAGACAATGATGTTCTCATGCAAAGCATTGTTCGAAAGGGTAGCCTCAGCTAATCCTTGAGCTTATCCCAAAATGGCCTTGCTGCTCTTCTTCGCATGCCCTTTCATGGTTGCCTTGATCATGGGAAGACACTGATGTTCTCATGCAAAGCATTGTTCGAAAGGGTAGCCTCAGCTAATCCTTGAGCTTATCCAAAATGGCCAATTTAGAGCATCTCTGAAGGAACCGAGCCAACTTACAAAACAGCAATAACGGTGTAAATTTCTCAAAAGGTACTGCTATTTTCATCGATTTTTTGGCTTCGTGACAAATGAAGAGGAAATATTACGCTTCCTAAAAGTAAGTTTCCCATATGTTGATAGAACAACTCCACAATGGTCAAAAATGTGACTCATGAAGCGTCTTTACCATGTAGCAACATTAGAATGTGTTTTGGGTCTTAAAACGTGTAAAACAAATTCCTATGGAGAAGGCTTTGTTGATTTCATGTCTGTGATTTTGTCTCTACCCATGAGCATGATAATGAAGGAGCGAGACCCAAGGTTGAGGAGATGCATGGAACTAGAGGAGGATAGGAGCTATAAGATTTTCTCATGACTGCTAGACACCAAGGTTGAGGAGATGCATGGAACTAGAGGAGGATAGGAGCTATAAGATTTTCTCATGACTGCTAGACACCTTCTATGATAAAGAGTGGCCTCTCCCTCCTAAAGCACCACAAGAGCATGCAACACACCTTGATCATCTCAAAGCGGAGGTTGATAAGATATGCACACAAAATACATATTGTAGTGAATTATGTAACACACAGGGCCTACACTAAAATTCAAGTGCGCCTTTATATTGCAGGATGACTACGCTCTCTCAACAAGTCAAAGGGATGCCTCTTTTTGAGTTGTACCTCTTATAGTCATCAATTTGCTTATTTCACAATAGACCTTTTGTGAATCATCTTGATTTCTTTGAATTTTACTTTTGTGTCTTTGTAATGGAGTCGGAGGTTCCCAAGTGCCAATATAAGGCTAGCATACTCAAACACCTATACCATCTCCTCTAGTTTAGTGGTGGTGGTGGCTGTTTGGGGGCCGCATGATGAGAAAAGGAGAGGGATCACATAATAAGACCCTACCAACCTCTTTTAGCAACATCAATATTCTTGCAAGGAAAACCAATATATAATATGGGTTCTCCATTTGGCATAGCTCACCCAACCAGTAAGTCAACTTGTTCTCGAAGTACACATGTCTCAAAGTTACCTTCTTAGATTATGGAACCTTTAGGCCAATGAATCCTCACAGTAGTATGATTAAGAACCACTCTCTATTTTCCATGGAGTACATGTGTTGATCAATTTATATGTGGAAGATCTAATCATGTTAGCAATGCAAATAGTTATGTCACTTCACTATTTTAAGATAATGTATTGTCCTTACTTGGAAATATAGTGTTTAATGTAATGCACTTTTTGCTATAACACATGTACGCGAGCCTTCTCAATATGTCCTTAGCTTGTTGCTTTCATAAAGTAGGTAGTAAATCATCATTGATGTAGTATCTCCCTTCTTGTCATGGATGTAATGGAGTATCGCCTCGTGGTGATATCATTAATTAGGTTTTTAACAATTGATAATTGTTATGGACTATGTCATTCTACAAGCCACATTAATTATCATCCTTTCACAAGACTACATGTGATGTTTTCTTAAGACCATAGCATGTAGTATACATGTTATAACATTTCATTCTCAAAAGTACATAAGGAATAGCCTTTTTCCTTGAAATAAAATCAAGACAAATCATTGTCCTATGCATGATATGTTCATAAGCTATCATTGGTGAATCCAAAGTCTATACAAGTTTTCAAGCATTCAGTCACACCAAAAGTATATATTTTTGGGTACATCACTTCATATTAAGAATAAATTATGTGAGTAACAAGTGAGAGAAAAGTTACATTCAAAAAACAAATTTAAGAATAATATTTAAATTACATCCATGTGGTAATTAAATTGTTATCTTATTCAATACAAATGCTTTCCTACTTACTCCTCTAATTTTGGTCTTTGTTCTTAAGGCATAAGTTTCAATATTAAGCTTACTTCCCTAATTTGATAACAAAGAGCTCTCTCTCTCTCTCTCTCTCTCTCTCTCTCTCTCTCTCTCTCTCTCTCTCTCTCTCTCTCTCTCTCTCTCTCTCTCTCTCTCTCTCTCTCTCTCTCTCTCTCTCTCTCTCTCTCTCTCTCTGCATGCACGCACGTGCGCATGCATGTGTGTGTATACACATGCATTTAGGCAAACAAATGTTGTTTTTCATCAGAGGATACAAAGACTATAGGACTTTGATCATCACAAATATGTCTGACAGCATTGGCACGATCATGCTTTGGCCACGAGTATCAATTTATACAAATGTAAAACCTTTTTTTAAAAGTAAATTAACATATAAAGAGTTGGAAAAATATCACCTAATCCATCAAATAGAAACACATGGTTAGAACTAATACAAAATAGCTATGTAAGTTGTAAAGTGCAACATGATTGTTATCCATGTCAAAGTAGATCCACTCAACTTCTAGTATCATTTGAGATACCCAATATAAGCCACATGAGATGGTGACTATAGAGGATAATCTATACACGAATATACCGATGGGAGAAACAATCTTATAAAATTAACAAGACTATGATCATAGAGGATAATCTATACATAACTATACCAATGGGAGAAAACTTGATAAGATGTCTAATGTGCATGAAACTCACTTTCCTTTTATAAGCAACATTTGATTTTTTGAACACATTTTGGGGTTAACAGAAGTGCTTTCTACCACATATGGGAGTAGTGTCATGAAAATGCTCTATAAAGTTATAAATATTATGAGAAAAGCTGGCTATGACCAAGCTTGCTAGTTAGTTTTTAAGTTTTGGGCACAGCTAGATGTATATAATACATTTTCTCATAATGTAAAGACAAAATCCCCCTTTGTGCTAAGTGAGCTCTTCTATCTCCTTGCTCTTGCTCTGAGAGAGAGAGAGAGAGGGAGAGAGGGAGAGAGTTGAGAGGAGGTGCTTGCTTGCTATTGGTACATGTGCCTTTATGCTTTGTGAGAGAGAGTGTAGAGAGTGAGAGAGGTGTGTTCTGCAAGAAGGTGTAGCAAACCTCTTGTTGACACAAGATGGGGGCTTGGGAGATTGGAGCTATCTACCCACCACCACTGGTCACACATATCCTAATCTTGGAAGCAATGTAAGTATCCCCAGGACGATTGTTATCTATTTCCATTTATGATTGAATGAGAGAGAGTTCTTAAAAGGGAACAAACCATAGTATTTTTGGCACCGCTCCCAAGGGATTAAACTCGGGTCACCTGTGTGATAGGTTAACAAAAGCGCTCTCTACAACATACCAAAGTAGCAATAAATGTCATGAAAAGGCACTATAGAAGTTGCAAATGTTATGGGAAAATCTAACCATGACCAAGCTTACTAGTTAGTTTTTAAATTTTGCAGTGCCCAAATGTGAATAAGGGCCAGATGTATACGATATATTTTCTCATAATGTGAAGACACAATCCCCCTTTGTTCTAAGTGAGGTATTATTATCTCCTTGCTCTACTTTGGGGTGTGTGTGTGTGTGTGTGTGTGTGTGTGTGTGTGTGAGAGAGAGAGAGAGAGAGAGAGAGAGAGTTAAGAGAAGGTGCTTGCTTGCTCTTGGTACATATGCCTCTTTATGCTTTATGAGAGAGAGTGATACAGGTGTGTTAAGGTGTAGTAAACCTCTTGTTGATAGCAAGAGCGAGGCTTGAAAGATTGGCTAGCTACCACTGGTAAAGCTTGGAGGTCTTGAAGATCCTAAGATAGCAAGTAAGGTAAGTATCCCCACGATGATTGTTGTCTATTTCCACTCTTGATTGAATAAGAGAGAGTTCTTGAAGGGGTAGAAACAGGCCATAACCTTTTTGGCACTCTGTCGAGGCCAATTTTACTTCTTTCTTCTTCTTAAAGAGCACTCATCTCCTTGCTTGCATGTTTTTAAGTCTACAATTTCAATTTTGGTGAGGTTTTAAGTGAAGACCTAAGTGGATAAGGTTGCTACATAATGGTTAAAAGTAGTTTAATTTTTTGTTGTTTTGGTTAAAGGATTGGAGTACTTGGGAAGCCTGGAGGAAAGCAAGCTAATCATTTTATTGTTAATTTTTATATTTTCAGCATTTATGCCTTTCCACATGAAAAACCAAGGTGTTGTTGGTTTTTTGTTTTTTTTACAAAATCTCATAAACTACAAAAAATATTGTTGTTGAGTCTTGCTAAAGTTTTTATTGCTTTAGATGGGGTAGGTAGGCATAAACTGCACCTTTTGGGTAGGTTTTGGACTCCCAAAAGTCTAAAATCGGGTTTTCACCTGATGGAGTTTTTCATGACATGAAAAGCTAGAGAAATTCATGAGCTAGTAGGACCCAACCAAAAAAAAGAGGAGCAACCTGTGGAACAACTCTATACCACAAGGAGGCCATCACACTGATCCTAATGTCCTTGCTTACAAAGCTTGGCACAAATACGTTCTTAAGCCGAGTAAAACTAACCTTATCCTTTAACTTAGAGTCCTATACCATTGGTGTGCCTTCCTTCCTACCTAATGTTAGGGAAAATGAATGGATCTTCATGAGCTCATCAATGGTTCCACATGCTTCAAAAATAGACAAAAATATTTTCACATGTTGGATGGTTCCACATGCTTCAAAAATAGACGAAAATATTTTCACATGTTGGATGGGATCACCATCTCCATGGAAGATTTGCATCAGTTTTGCAATGTGGTATAGCTTCATGTGCCTTGGGGCATAAGCCTAAGCAGTCCCTAACCCCCTCGGCACCCCCTACCTATTTATATTGCCATTCTGAGCAAAATTCAATAGGGTTACTGTGGTTAGGTTGGTCTCTTGATGGTCTCTCGATGGTATTCGTCTCTACTCAAGGTCATGTGAAAAAGGTGGGATTTTCGTGTTCAATACATCTTTTCCTAGGGAAATCCTTACTTGCCCTCATAAACAGCGAGCGTTCTTTTGGGATTGGGTGAGCGGATTCTAAAAACATTCCCTCCCTCTATCAAGAGAGAGAGGGAGGAAGAGAGTGGGAGAGAGAGACATGACAACGTTGAGAGAGAGAGAGAGAGAGAGAGAGAGAGAGAGAGAGAGAGAGAGAGAAAAACATGTCAACATTACATCCTCTAAATTGAGGTTATTTCTTCCAAGTGGAAATAAAACCATGTTAAATTACATACAACTTCCAAATACAACTCTTCAGTCAAAACTGTTGTACACGATCTTTTTTACTTCCATGGGCTTTGCTTATCCTCCAGGGTGAACTTACAAAGTAAGCGAATAATGTTCATTCCCTTCCACACTTCCTCAAGTAAGATATGCTCAAACGTATCATCAATAAAACCATGAGCTCATGATGTCGCAATTAAACCCACCACTTTGGTCTTCGCTTGAGAAATATCATCATCACTACTAGGAAGTGGTAAGGATGTGAGACCTTTCCATGCTTGTGCACCATCTATGCTCTTTTGCTTGACCTCCACATTGGTGGCCTCCCTTGCGATATGCCCAGCAACAACTTCAATGCTAACATTTGATGAGGCTATCACAAGCAATATGTAGGAGGATTGTGGGTGGTGTACTTTACTAATAAGGCTTAGCTAAATGGTAATTGACAAAGTGCTATGGAGCTTATCTCTATATTTATAAAAGTGGGAGAGGTGGATAAAGAGATATTCCATGTAATTTTGCAGCAAACAAAAAAAACACATCTCTTATTTTTTAATGATAATAATAAAGGAAACTTTCCTCATTTTCTAAATCATAACAATAAAGGCATCTTTCCTTCTTTTTTTGGGGAAAGAGCGAGTATGTATCTTTTCTTTTTGTCTGTGCAAATTCAAAAAAGGCTTCTTGTGATTTGTGGCCCACCTTGCCTCTCTCTTCCTCATTGTTCTCCTCTCATTTCCCTAAGATTTCTAACTGTTTAATGTTCGTAACGCGATTACCATTCATCAATAGAACACCATACAATACAATACCTACTTGAAAATGCAATGGACTAACTATATTCAACAAAAATCAACTTTAGTCTCATAATGCAACATAAGAAACTTAACAAACTTTGGAAGCATGATCACATAGTTCATAAACATCACCACCCCCATTAAGAGAGAGAGAGAGAGAGAGAGAGGAGAGGGAGGGAGGGGGAGAGAGAAACACAACATTGCATAATCGAACCCTCTACAATGAGGTTGCTTCCACTGACGTTACAGAAGTCCCAAAATACTATAGGACATGAAATGATAAAATTTAGCATATGAAATTTCATGCATTCAATGGTCTAAATTAGGGTAGGCTCTTCTACAAGATAAGGCATTGTAGAGCTCCAAGTCGGAGAAGATAGTTTGGTGGATGAACATATTCTCATTCTGGCTCAAGCCAAGAACACCCAAATAAATAAAGTACAAGTGCTTACATGCAAGATAAGGCTTCTTCTTGGATTCTCTATCTGTAAAATCTGGACACGTACAACACGGTTCGTCTTTCACATGCACATCATATTTTCTTACTTGTGCATCATCCTCGTGTGATTCGATCTTGAAAACTTCATGCTTGCACTCCAACCTCTACACTTCTTCTACCATCGTAGCTTTCATTTTTAAAGCGGCCTTTAATTTTTTTGCCGCTTTCTCTGATATCGACGTGTGGTACTTGACCATTATTCCGTTTCGCACACCTGAGCCACATGTCTCTATGTTATTACTTGATGTTGTAAAGGACCTTGTAGCCCCACTGTTACTAGGTGGGGTAAGCATGACACCTTCTGCATTCTTGCTCTCCACCTGGTATCCACCTTCCCATAATGACTAGAACTCCTCCTTTGTGAGGTTGGTTCCCATAGCAACTGGCCATATCTTGGATGGTGGATTGGGTTTTGGGTCTATGTTGGTGGCCACAATATAGTAATAAAGCTCTTGATCAGGGTAAAACTTTGGCCTCATCATTTAATATCAA
The DNA here is from genome assembly GCF_041138505.1 of Cibotium barometz. NCBI lineage: Eukaryota > Viridiplantae > Streptophyta > Polypodiopsida > Cyatheales > Cibotiaceae > Cibotium > Cibotium barometz. Next base: position 22,012,444 of record NC_141065.1, on the reverse strand, counting down.
TGACCATAGCGGCTGATTTCTTGTGACATGTAGTTTCTTTGTCATCAGTTAGGGGGGGTAGGTGTCTTATACATGGGTGCTCCTTTAGTTACTTGGTTGACTGTTCTGACCTCTTGGGTTGGGCTTGTAAACATCCGTTTTGTTAGTTTCTCCAAGCTTGGTCCTCTCCCTATGTCTTTGCCTTAAGAGTAAGAGACTGCCTTAGTGCTTTGGAAAATTGCATTTGCCATATTGGTAGTACATGCATCATAAAGAGAAATCTTACATCTATATCCTTCCCCCCTGCAAGCCAACTCCTATGCTTGCTTTCTGATAGGTTTTTTCTTGGGGTGTTTGGACCATCATTACTTCTCTCTATCGTTGTCATCATGACTGACCCAAATGTGCTATGTGCACCTCCCTGCAAGCCAACTCCTATGCTTGCTTTCTGATAGGTTTTTTCTTGGGGCGTTTGGACCATCATTACTTCTCTCTATCGTTGTCATCATGACTGACCCCAATGTGCTATGTGCACCTCCCACCAGCTCAACCAAGAGTCCATCGTTGAAATATTCCTATCCATGACATGACCATTGTGCCACCATTGACATATTAATTGAGCCTCTACTCATGCAACTTCATTGGTAGGAGCCATGCACCACTTCTCGCACATTGCTTTGTGCTCACCTTGAGATGTGGCACACACATACTTGTTGTGTGGGCACACACATACTTGTTGTGTGGGCAACCATGCTCTGCTCCCAATGAAATAGGCAGGACCTCTCCTTATCTATCAGGACGTTATTTTCCCACACCATTGAGAACATGTCGAACTGC